>NW_028233713.1:0-325736 GCF_054856555.1 Leptonotus elevatus
ACACAGGTAGGGGGAGATATATTAAAGTCAATGTTCAGATTATTAGGATTGCGCAATCCGATGGTGGAGGATACATCTTTTTCACATAGGGGACTCTTTATAATATCAACTAGAGGTGAGCCTCACACAAATAAATCATTGTATCCCTGATGACTTTTGTATATAATAAAAATAATAAAATAAAAAAAATTGGTATGTTGGACTACTTTCACTCTTCTTCCCGTTCTTCCCTCAGAATAGGAGGGAGTCAGTGGGAGGTTAGAGTCGCCAGCCCGGTCCGGCTACGGAGGGCTCGGTCCGTACAGACCCCTCTCCGAGACTCTAACCTCTCCTTCTCAAAGATTCATTTCCTCCCACTCTTTCTTCCCCCCACACGCACACACACACACACTCTCTCTCTTTTCTTTCTCCCCGGCATCACTGTTTCTCACTATTTCTTCTATTTTTCTTTTTTTTCTCTCTCTCTCTTCCTTCCTCATTAAAATAAATTTGTACTCAAGGATTTAATTAATAAACTTTGGAATTTTCTTCTAACTAACTCGTTTTCTGACTCCTTCTGTATGCAGGAGAGATTGGTTTAATTTGAACGATTTCTCAGGTTGACCACTGGATGGCGGTAGGGTTCAATATATGGACTCCAAATGAATATAAAAAGTAACACTTATGGACAAATAACCATAAAACTGGAAAGTCTTAATGGCCTTAAGAAAATATGTGATTATAAGGTAATTTTTATACAATATGGAATTCATAGTTCTCTTAAAAGAACTTCGAATTGTTAGGGATTTTTGATGGAAAGAAAATCACATTATGATTGAATTTGATTTATTGGTCATTATAAAACATTAACATGGAAATTTTGTTTCTCTTAGGAACTTTGATTTGGAAATGACAAAATGGTTGAAAGAAAATCACATTAGGGTCAAATCGTTTCTTAATTGGCAAACCGTTTGATATGGAGAAATTTGCATAATTGGGGTTCTCAGGTTAGGGAGGAGTTGGAGGGGAGTTCGTGGAAATTACCCAGAACACACTGCATATTCCGTTTTAAAATAGGGCTTTAAATCGTTGGTATAAATGGATTGGATTCTGAGAATTTGGATTTAATAACTAAAGGTGATATTAGAGATTAAAACCCGAGGGTTTATTTGAAGAAAAATTATAAGAGTTTGACACCGTAATTTTAAATGGTACTGATAAGAATGACCTCCGGGGATTTTTCGTCTCGGTGGTTAGGACAAACCATCCTGATCCAGATTGGTAAGTACATGCAGTCTGTTCTGGTGTATTTCTTATGCAGTTTTGAATACCAGGGGCTTTGCGGTGTAATGTAGCACTGGTACTTTTCCAACTTTCTCTTTCTTTCTGACTTTTGCCTTATCTCTTTCTTTCCTTCGTTCTCTTTACCTTTCTCTCTTGGCCTTTCCCTTTGTCTTTTTTTCTCTCTTTCTCTTCTTATCCACTGTACATTACCCTAATTTGATCTCCATTTATTTTTTGATTTTTTCTCGTTTTGTTTCTCTCGTTCTCTCCTTTTTTCTGGTAATAACTTTTTTCTCTCTCTCTCTCTTTTTTTCTCTCTCTCTCTCTCTTTCTCCCTCTCTCTCCCTCTCTCGCTTGCTCTCTCTCTCTCTTGCTCTCTCTCTCTCTTGCTCTCTCTCTCGCTCTTTCTCTCTCTCGCACTCCCTCTCTCTCTCTCTCTCCCTGTCTCTCTGTCTCTTTCTCTCTCTCTCTCTCTCTCTCTTAGCTGGCCCTACACCTGCCTAAAACCTAACTTCTGTTCTTTAGCGACATCTTTTGGTGATAATCGTTCCTGTAGCAACATATTAGTTACAATTGAGAACGATTCATCCTACGGCAACTGCCCTCGGCTGAAGGTGAGTACCTTTCATACATCTGAGCATAAAACATATACAAAACTGAGGATGAAAATCAGTTAGGGAGGGAGGTAATACTTTACTTCATAGAAGGTGTATAATGGGTACCACTTAAATGGTATATAATGAAATACCGTATGTTTGATGTAAAAACTTCTGGACAGGACACAAGGTCGGACTGACAATTTCAGCTCCCTTGGGAGTGAAAAACAGGTACTAAAGACTGGGTTTGAAAAAAGCAGGTCGATGGTCTTGCATAAACTCCATTAGCCTCTGAGGTAATCCCGAAAGGTCACCAATAGAGGGAGACATTTCACTAAAGCAAGATGACAATGAAACGGGAGAAAATGGCAAAAAGCTATCAAAGCATGGAACGATTTTTATGGGACCTTGTTGGACAATGAACTTCACATGTCATAGTTTAAACATAAAATAGGACAAATTTAAAATACAATTTCCAAATGGGGTATTACATGGATGGTTTTTTCACTAAGTGTACAATTGCTTACAATGGACTTGGATAACAGAAGAATTGAAGGAGATCAATTGAATTGGATTTAAAATAGAGGAACACACCCCGGAGCTTGATCAACTCTGGCGGGGCCGTCCTTGGGTGAGGGTGTCTAGTGATAATGGCCGAAACACCCTATGATCTCAAGGTTCATTACTGATGATGTGTTCCTACCCTAAATCACAGCAGGGACACTATAAATCTGATAATGGAAATAGAAACTAATACCCTGCTGTAATCATTACAGTAATAATAATTTTTCACTTAATTTAAAAATATTTGTTTTTGGACCTTTTTTGTGGGGCTAATTATGGTTTCATGGGAGGTTAAAATCCAGCCCTTATCCCTAACCCCAACCCTAGCCCCTATCCCTAACCTCAACCCTAACCCTAGCCCTAACCTCAACCCTAACCCCAACCCTAACCTCAACCCTAACCTCAACCCTAACCCCAGCTAATCTGGGAATGGAAATAGAAACTAATACCCTGCTGTAATCATTACAGTAATAATAATTTTTCACTTAATTTAAAAATACTTGTTTTTGGACCTTTTTTGTGGGGCTAATTATGGTTTTATGGGAGGTTAAAATCCAGCCCTTATCCCTAGCCCCTATCCCTTATCCCTAACCCTAACCTCAACCCTGACCCCAACCCTAGCCCCGACCCTAGCCTCAGCCCTAGCCCCAACCCTAACCCCAACCTTAACCTCAACCCTAACCCCAACCCTGGCCCTAGCCCTAACCCCAGCCCTAACCCTAACCCCAGCCCTAACCCCAACCCTAACCCCAGCCCTAACCTTAACCCTAACCCCAACCCTAACCTCAACCTTAACCCCAGCCCTGGCCCTAACCCCAGCCCTAACCCCAACCTTAACCCCAGCCCTGGCCCTAACCCTAACCCCAGCCCTAACCCCAACCCTAGCCCCAGCCCTAACCTCAACCCTAGCCCCAGCCCTAACCCTAGCCCTAACCCCAACCCTAACCCTAACCCCAACCTGTCTCAGGTATGGTGTTCAACTTTCCCCAGCACAAATGCCTAACCTCAACCACGTTGAGTCTGGTGCGAGCCCTGTTTTCGGTTTCTGTGTACACCCTATCCCGGTCTGAAAACCTAACCTCAACCATGGTGGGTCCTATATAAATCCTGCTTTGTTTTAAACCATAAACCCAACCAGTGGAGGGAGTTATAGAAACCCTGATTAATTTCATAGCCCTAAATCCTAAAGGCCTAACTCCAGCTAATCCAATCACAGTGTGTGACACCTCGAATAATAACCTTAGCTAGACGGACGACCGTGGAGAACTTGGCTTTGATACCGTTTGGTAGGGATTATTGGATGGGTTTCTCAAAAAGGGAAATGATAACCCAACCAGTGGAGGGAGTTATAGAAACCCTGATTAATTTCATAGCCCTAAATCCTAAAGGCCTAACTCCAGCTAATCCAATCATAGTGGGTAACACCTCGAATAATAACCGTGGAGAACTTGGCTTTGATACCGTTTGGTAGGGATTATTGGATGGGTTTCTCAAAAAGGGAAATGATTATGAAGAGTACAGGTTCAACAAGAGCCAAACACATTTTGGTTATTAAGAATTTTTATGAAACCGAGGTGAGACATAAGCACAAGAGTTGCAGAATAACGAGCGCCGGCCAGTGCCTTGCCCTAGGGTACCTTGACAACCGTCCAGTCTAATGATGAGGCGGGAGGTACTCGGGAGTTAACCCCTTTCCAAAAACCTAACCCAGCCAGAGCCTTCGGAGGGTCGGACTCGGTCAAAGCAGTATGTGTCTCACCATGTAATTTAAATATACTATTATACGTACGTGTTATTATGTATGTAAACAGGGAATATATCAAGGCTGAACATCATTTAAAACGAACTAACGCTACAGCTCCAGTCCAAAATAGACTCCGAAACATGGACACATTCGACTATTCAGACATTAGAGGAACACTACACGGACTGTATGACGTAGGCGGTAGAAAAAACTAAGGGTCTTACGGCTAAGAGCTGTTAATCTGTCAATCCGGTCCGGGTCCGGACCGAGGGAGATTGCCCGTGTTGAGTCAAATTAAGCCGCAAAAAGATGGACTAATAGGGACCTCAGCAGAGTGAAACAGGACTGGTTCTGACACCTCCTCTTTTTCAAGAGAAACAAAGGTCTAAGCAGTTTAATTAATACAGGAATAGTAACACGGATTGTAATAAGGTGGACAAACCACACGAACTTCAGACTTTGAGTTAAAACTTTGGCCTTGACACACAGGTAGGGGGAGATATATTAAAGTCAATGTTCAGATTATTAGGATTGCGCAATCCGATGGTGGAGGATACATCTTTTTCACATAGGGGACTCTTTATAATATCAACTAGAGGTGAGCCTCACACAAATAAATCATTGTATCCCTGATGACTTTTGTATATAATAAAAATAATAAAATAAAAAAAAATTGGTATGTTGGACTACTTTCACTCTTCTTCCCGTTCTTCCCTCAGAATAGGAGGGAGTCAGTGGGAGGTTAGAGTCGCCAGCCCGGTCCGGCTACGGAGGGCTCGGTCCGTACAGACCCCTCTCCGAGACTCTAACCTCTCCTTCTCAAAGATTCATTTCCTCCCACTCTTTCTTCCCCCCACACGCACACACACACACACTCTCTCTCTTTTCTTTCTCCCCGGCATCACTGTTTCTCACTATTTCTTCTATTTTTCTTTTTTTTCTCTCTCTCTCTTCCTTCCTCATTAAAATAAATTTGTACTCAAGGATTTAATTAATAAACTTTGGAATTTTCTTCTAACTAACTCGTTTTCTGACTCCTTCTGTATGCAGGAGAGATTGGTTTAATTTGAACGATTTCTCAGGTTGACCACTGGATGGCGGTAGGGTTCAATATATGGACTCCAAATGAATATAAAAAGTAACACTTATGGACAAATAACCATAAAACTGGAAAGTCTTAATGGCCTTAAGAAAATATGTGATTATAAGGTAATTTTTATACAATATGGAATTCATAGTTCTCTTAAAAGAACTTCGAATTGTTAGGGATTTTTGATGGAAAGAAAATCACATTATGATTGAATTTGATTTATTGGTCATTATAAAACATTAACATGGAAATTTTGTTTCTCTTAGGAACTTTGATTTGGAAATGACAAAATGGTTGAAAGAAAATCACATTAGGGTCAAATCGTTTCTTAATTGGCAAACCGTTTGATATGGAGAAATTTGCATAATTGGGGTTCTCAGGTTAGGGAGGAGTTGGAGGGGAGTTCGTGGAAATTACCCAGAACACACTGCATATTCCGTTTTAAAATAGGGCTTTAAATCGTTGGTATAAATGGATTGGATTCTGAGAATTTGGATTTAATAACTAAAGGTGATATTAGAGATTAAAACCCGAGGGTTTATTTGAAGAAAAATTATAAGAGTTTGACACCGTAATTTTAAATGGTACTGATAAGAATGACCTCCGGGGATTTTTCGTCTCGGTGGTTAGGACAAACCATCCTGATCCAGATTGGTAAGTACATGCAGTCTGTTCTGGTGTATTTCTTATGCAGTTTTGAATACCAGGGGCTTTGCGGTGTAATGTAGCACTGGTACTTTTCCAACTTTCTCTTTCTTTCTGACTTTTGCCTTATCTCTTTCTTTCCTTCGTTCTCTTTACCTTTCTCTCTTGGCCTTTCCCTTTGTCTTTTTTTCTCTCTTTCTCTTCTTATCCACTGTACATTACCCTAATTTGATCTCCATTTATTTTTTGATTTTTTCTCGTTTTGTTTCTCTCGTTCTCTCCTTTTTTCTGGTAATAACTTTTTTCTCTCTCTCTCTCTTTTTTTCTCTCTCTCTCTCTCTTTCTCCCTCTCTCTCCCTCTCTCGCTTGCTCTCTCTCTCTCTTGCTCTCTCTCTCTCTTGCTCTCTCTCTCGCTCTTTCTCTCTCTCGCACTCCCTCTCTCTCTCTCTCTCCCTGTCTCTCTGTCTCTTTCTCTCTCTCTCTCTCTCTCTCTTAGCTGGCCCTACACCTGCCTAAAACCTAACTTCTGTTCTTTAGCGACATCTTTTGGTGATAATCGTTCCTGTAGCAACATATTAGTTACAATTGAGAACGATTCATCCTACGGCAACTGCCCTCGGCTGAAGGTGAGTACCTTTCATACATCTGAGCATAAAACATATACAAAACTGAGGATGAAAATCAGTTAGGGAGGGAGGTAATACTTTACTTCATAGAAGGTGTATAATGGGTACCACTTAAATGGTATATAATGAAATACCGTATGTTTGATGTAAAAACTTCTGGACAGGACACAAGGTCGGACTGACAATTTCAGCTCCCTTGGGAGTGAAAAACAGGTACTAAAGACTGGGTTTGAAAAAAGCAGGTCGATGGTCTTGCATAAACTCCATTAGCCTCTGAGGTAATCCCGAAAGGTCACCAATAGAGGGAGACATTTCACTAAAGCAAGATGACAATGAAACGGGAGAAAATGGCAAAAAGCTATCAAAGCATGGAACGATTTTTATGGGACCTTGTTGGACAATGAACTTCACATGTCATAGTTTAAACATAAAATAGGACAAATTTAAAATACAATTTCCAAATGGGGTATTACATGGATGGTTTTTTCACTAAGTGTACAATTGCTTACAATGGACTTGGATAACAGAAGAATTGAAGGAGATCAATTGAATTGGATTTAAAATAGAGGAACACACCCCGGAGCTTGATCAACTCTGGCGGGGCCGTCCTTGGGTGAGGGTGTCTAGTGATAATGGCCGAAACACCCTATGATCTCAAGGTTCATTACTGATGATGTGTTCCTACCCTAAATCACAGCAGGGACACTATAAATCTGATAATGGAAATAGAAACTAATACCCTGCTGTAATCATTACAGTAATAATAATTTTTCACTTAATTTAAAAATATTTGTTTTTGGACCTTTTTTGTGGGGCTAATTATGGTTTCATGGGAGGTTAAAATCCAGCCCTTATCCCTAACCCCAACCCTAGCCCCTATCCCTAACCTCAACCCTAACCCTAGCCCTAACCTCAACCCTAACCTCAACCCTAACCTCAACCCTAACCCCAGCTAATCTGGGAATGGAAATAGAAACTAATACCCTGCTGTAATCATTACAGTAATAATAATTTTTCACTTAATTTAAAAATACTTGTTTTTGGACCTTTTTTGTGGGGCTAATTATGGTTTTATGGGAGGTTAAAATCCAGCCCTTATCCCTAGCCCCTATCCCTTATCCCTAACCCTAACCTCAACCCTGACCCCAACCCTAGCCCCGACCCTAGCCTCAGCCCTAGCCCCAACCCTAACCCCAACCTTAACCTCAACCCTAACCCCAACCCTGGCCCTAGCCCTAACCCCAGCCCTAACCCCAACCCTAACCTCAACCTTAACCCCAGCCCTGGCCCTAACCCCAGCCCTAACCCCAACCCTAGCCCCAGCCCTAACCCCAGCCCTAGCCCCAACCCTAACCCCAACCCTAACCTCAACCCTAACCCCAACCCTGGCCCTAACCCTAACCCCAACCCTAACCTCAACCCTAACCTTAACCCTAACCCCAACCCTAACCTCAACCTTAACCCCAGCCCTGGCCCTAACCCTAACCCCAGCCCTAACCCCAACCCTAGCCCCAGCCCTAACCTCAACCCTAGCCCCAGCCCTAACCCTAGCCCTAACCCCAACCCTAACCCTAACCCCAACCTGTCTCAGGTATGGTGTTCAACTTTCCCCAGCACAAATGCCTAACCTCAACCACGTTGAGTCTGGTGCGAGCCCTGTTTTCGGTTTCTGTGTACACCCTATCCCGGTCTGAAAACCTAACCTCAACCATGGTGGGTCCTATATAAATCCTGCTTTGTTTTAAACCATAAACCCAACCAGTGGAGGGAGTTATAGAAACCCTGATTAATTTCATAGCCCTAAATCCTAAAGGCCTAACTCCAGCTAATCCAATCACAGTGTGTGACACCTCGAATAATAACCTTAGCTAGACGGACGACCGTGGAGAACTTGGCTTTGATACCGTTTGGTAGGGATTATTGGATGGGTTTCTCAAAAAGGGAAATGATAACCCAACCAGTGGAGGGAGTTATAGAAACCCTGATTAATTTCATAGCCCTAAATCCTAAAGGCCTAACTCCAGCTAATCCAATCATAGTGGGTAACACCTCGAATAATAACCGTGGAGAACTTGGCTTTGATACCGTTTGGTAGGGATTATTGGATGGGTTTCTCAAAAAGGGAAATGATTATGAAGAGTACAGGTTCAACAAGAGCCAAACACATTTTGGTTATTAAGAATTTTTATGAAACCGAGGTGAGACATAAGCACAAGAGTTGCAGAATAACGAGCGCCGGCCAGTGCCTTGCCCTAGGGTACCTTGACAACCGTCCAGTCTAATGATGAGGCGGGAGGTACTCGGGAGTTAACCCCTTTCCAAAAACCTAACCCAGCCAGAGCCTTCGGAGGGTCGGACTCGGTCAAAGCAGTATGTGTCTCACCATGTAATTTAAATATACTATTATACGTACGTGTTATTATGTATGTAAACAGGGAATATATCAAGGCTGAACATCATTTAAAACGAACTAACGCTACAGCTCCAGTCCAAAATAGACTCCGAAACATGGACACATTCGACTATTCAGACATTAGAGGAACACTACACGGACTGTATGACGTAGGCGGTAGAAAAAACTAAGGGTCTTACGGCTAAGAGCTGTTAATCTGTCAATCCGGTCCGGGTCCGGACCGAGGGAGATTGCCCGTGTTGAGTCAAATTAAGCCGCAAAAAGATGGACTAATAGGGACCTCAGCAGAGTGAAACAGGACTGGTTCTGACACCTCCTCTTTTTCAAGAGAAACAAAGGTCTAAGCAGTTTAATTAATACAGGAATAGTAACACGGATTGTAATAAGGTGGACAAACCACACGAACTTCAGACTTTGAGTTAAAACTTTGGCCTTGACACACAGGTAGGGGGAGATATATTAAAGTCAATGTTCAGATTATTAGGATTGCGCAATCCGATGGTGGAGGATACATCTTTTTCACATAGGGGACTCTTTATAATATCAACTAGAGGTGAGCCTCACACAAATAAATCATTGTATCCCTGATGACTTTTGTATATAATAAAAATAATAAAATAAAAAAAATTGGTATGTTGGACTACTTTCACTCTTCTTCCCGTTCTTCCCTCAGAATAGGAGGGAGTCAGTGGGAGGTTAGAGTCGCCAGCCCGGTCCGGCTACGGAGGGCTCGGTCCGTACAGACCCCTCTCCGAGACTCTAACCTCTCCTTCTCAAAGATTCATTTCCTCCCACTCTTTCTTCCCCCCACACGCACACACACACACACTCTCTCTCTTTTCTTTCTCCCCGGCATCACTGTTTCTCACTATTTCTTCTATTTTTCTTTTTTTTCTCTCTCTCTCTTCCTTCCTCATTAAAATAAATTTGTACTCAAGGATTTAATTAATAAACTTTGGAATTTTCTTCTAACTAACTCGTTTTCTGACTCCTTCTGTATGCAGGAGAGATTGGTTTAATTTGAACGATTTCTCAGGTTGACCACTGGATGGCGGTAGGGTTCAATATATGGACTCCAAATGAATATAAAAAGTAACACTTATGGACAAATAACCATAAAACTGGAAAGTCTTAATGGCCTTAAGAAAATATGTGATTATAAGGTAATTTTTATACAATATGGAATTCATAGTTCTCTTAAAAGAACTTCGAATTGTTAGGGATTTTTGATGGAAAGAAAATCACATTATGATTGAATTTGATTTATTGGTCATTATAAAACATTAACATGGAAATTTTGTTTCTCTTAGGAACTTTGATTTGGAAATGACAAAATGGTTGAAAGAAAATCACATTAGGGTCAAATCGTTTCTTAATTGGCAAACCGTTTGATATGGAGAAATTTGCATAATTGGGGTTCTCAGGTTAGGGAGGAGTTGGAGGGGAGTTCGTGGAAATTACCCAGAACACACTGCATATTCCGTTTTAAAATAGGGCTTTAAATCGTTGGTATAAATGGATTGGATTCTGAGAATTTGGATTTAATAACTAAAGGTGATATTAGAGATTAAAACCCGAGGGTTTATTTGAAGAAAAATTATAAGAGTTTGACACCGTAATTTTAAATGGTACTGATAAGAATGACCTCCGGGGATTTTTCGTCTCGGTGGTTAGGACAAACCATCCTGATCCAGATTGGTAAGTACATGCAGTCTGTTCTGGTGTATTTCTTATGCAGTTTTGAATACCAGGGGCTTTGCGGTGTAATGTAGCACTGGTACTTTTCCAACTTTCTCTTTCTTTCTGACTTTTGCCTTATCTCTTTCTTTCCTTCGTTCTCTTTCCCCTTCTCTCTCTTTCCCTTTCTCTCTTGGCCTTTCCCTTTGTCTTTTTTTCTCTCTTTCTCTTCTTATCCACTGTACATTACCCTAATTTGATCTCCATTTATTTTTTGATTTTTTCTCGTTTTGTTTCTCTCGTTCTCTCCCTCCCTCCTTCCTTTTTTCTGGTAATAACTTTTTTCTCTCTCTCTCTCTCTTTTTTTCTCTCTCTCTCTCTCTCTTTCTCCCTCTCTCTCTTGCTCTCTCTCTCTCTTGCTCTCTCTCTCGCTCTTTCTCTCTCGCACTCCCTCTCTCTCTCTCTCTCTCCCTGTCTCTCTGTCTCTCTCTCTCTCTCTCTCTCTCTTAGCTGGCCCTACACCTGCCTAAAACCTAACTTCTGTTCTTTAGCGACATCTTTTGGTGATAATCGTTCCTGTAGCAACATATTAGTTACAATTGAGAACGATTCATCCTACGGCAACTGCCCTCGGCTGAAGGTGAGTACCTTTCATACATCTGAGCATAAAACATATACAAAACTGAGGATGAAAATCAGTTAGGGAGGGAGGTAATACTTTACTTCATAGAAGGTGTATAATGGGTACCACTTAAATGGTATATAATGAAATACCGTATGTTTGATGTAAAAACTTCTGGACAGGACACAAGGTCGGACTGACAATTTCAGCTCCCTTGGGAGTGAAAAACAGGTACTAAAGACTGGGTTTGAAAAAAGCAGGTCGATGGTCTTGCATAAACTCCATTAGCCTCTGAGGTAATCCCGAAAGGTCACCAATAGAGGGAGACATTTCACTAAAGCAAGATGACAATGAAACGGGAGAAAATGGCAAAAAGCTATCAAAGCATGGAACGATTTTTATGGGACCTTGTTGGACAATGAACTTCACATGTCATAGTTTAAACATAAAATAGGACAAATTTAAAATACAATTTCCAAATGGGGTATTACATGGATGGTTTTTTCACTAAGTGTACAATTGCTTACAATGGACTTGGATAACAGAAGAATTGAAGGAGATCAATTGAATTGGATTTAAAATAGAGGAACACACCCCGGAGCTTGATCAACTCTGGCGGGGCCGTCCTTGGGTGAGGGTGTCTAGTGATAATGGCCGAAACACCCTATGATCTCAAGGTTCATTACTGATGATGTGTTCCTACCCTAAATCACAGCAGGGACACTATAAATCTGATAATGGAAATAGAAACTAATACCCTGCTGTAATCATTACAGTAATAATAATTTTTCACTTAATTTAAAAATATTTGTTTTTGGACCTTTTTTGTGGGGCTAATTATGGTTTCATGGGAGGTTAAAATCCAGCCCTTATCCCTAACCCCAACCCTAGCCCCTATCCCTAACCTCAACCCTAACCCTAGCCCTAACCTCAACCCTAACCCCAACCCTAACCTCAACCCTAACCCCAACCCTAACCCCAGCCCTAACCCCAACCCTAACCTCAACCCTAACCCCAGCTAATCTGGGAATGGAAATAGAAACTAATACCCTGCTGTAATCATTACAGTAATAATAATTTTTCACTTAATTTAAAAATACTTGTTTTTGGACCTTTTTTGTGGGGCTAATTATGGTTTTATGGGAGGTTAAAATCCAGCCCTTATCCCTAGCCCCTATCCCTTATCCCTAACCCTAACCTCAACCCTGACCCCAACCCTAGCCCCGACCCTAGCCTCAGCCCTAGCCCCAACCCTAACCCCAACCTTAACCTCAACCCTAACCCCAACCCTGGCCCTAGCCCTAACCCCAGCCCTAACCCTAACCCCAGCCCTAACCCCAACCCTAACCCCAGCCCTAACCCCAACCCTAACCTCAACCTTAACCCCAGCCCTGGCCCTAACCCCAGCCCTAACCCCAGCCCTAGCCCCAGCCCTAACCCCAACCCTAGCCCCAGCCCTAGCCCCAACCCTAACCCCAACCCTAACCTCAACCCTAACCCCAACCCTGGCCCTAACCCTAACCCCAACCCTAACCTCAACCTTAACCTTAACCCTAACCCCAACCCTAACCTCAACCTTAACCCCAGCCCTGGCCCTAACCCTAACCCCAGCCCTAACCCCAACCCTAGCCCCAGCCCTAACCTCAACCCTAGCCCCAGCCCTAACCCTAGCCCTAACCCCAACCCTAACCCTAACCCCAACCTGTCTCAGGTATGGTGTTCAACTTTCCCCAGCACAAATGCCTAACCTCAACCACGTTGAGTCTGGTGCGAGCCCTGTTTTCGGTTTCTGTGTACACCCTATCCCGGTCTGAAAACCTAACCTCAACCATGGTGGGTCCTATATAAATCCTGCTTTGTTTTAAACCATAAACCCAACCAGTGGAGGGAGTTATAGAAACCCTGATTAATTTCATAGCCCTAAATCCTAAAGGCCTAACTCCAGCTAATCCAATCACAGTGTGTGACACCTCGAATAATAACCTTAGCTAGACGGACGACCGTGGAGAACTTGGCTTTGATACCGTTTGGTAGGGATTATTGGATGGGTTTCTCAAAAAGGGAAATGATAACCCAACCAGTGGAGGGAGTTATAGAAACCCTGATTAATTTCATAGCCCTAAATCCTAAAGGCCTAACTCCAGCTAATCCAATCATAGTGGGTAACACCTCGAATAATAACCGTGGAGAACTTGGCTTTGATACCGTTTGGTAGGGATTATTGGATGGGTTTCTCAAAAAGGGAAATGATTATGAAGAGTACAGGTTCAACAAGAGCCAAACACATTTTGGTTATTAAGAATTTTTATGAAACCGAGGTGAGACATAAGCACAAGAGTTGCAGAATAACGAGCGCCGGCCAGTGCCTTGCCCTAGGGTACCTTGACAACCGTCCAGTCTAATGATGAGGCGGGAGGTACTCGGGAGTTAACCCCTTTCCAAAAACCTAACCCAGCCAGAGCCTTCGGAGGGTCGGACTCGGTCAAAGCAGTATGTGTCTCACCATGTAATTTAAATATACTATTATACGTACGTGTTATTATGTATGTAAACAGGGAATATATCAAGGCTGAACATCATTTAAAACGAACTAACGCTACAGCTCCAGTCCAAAATAGACTCCGAAACATGGACACATTCGACTATTCAGACATTAGAGGAACACTACACGGACTGTATGACGTAGGCGGTAGAAAAAACTAAGGGTCTTACGGCTAAGAGCTGTTAATCTGTCAATCCGGTCCGGGTCCGGACCGAGGGAGATTGCCCGTGTTGAGTCAAATTAAGCCGCAAAAAGATGGACTAATAGGGACCTCAGCAGAGTGAAACAGGACTGGTTCTGACACCTCCTCTTTTTCAAGAGAAACAAAGGTCTAAGCAGTTTAATTAATACAGGAATAGTAACACGGATTGTAATAAGGTGGACAAACCACACGAACTTCAGACTTTGAGTTAAAACTTTGGCCTTGACACACAGGTAGGGGGAGATATATTAAAGTCAATGTTCAGATTATTAGGATTGCGCAATCCGATGGTGGAGGATACATCTTTTTCACATAGGGGACTCTTTATAATATCAACTAGAGGTGAGCCTCACACAAATAAATCATTGTATCCCTGATGACTTTTGTATATAATAAAAATAATAAAATAAAAAAAATTGGTATGTTGGACTACTTTCACTCTTCTTCCCGTTCTTCCCTCAGAATAGGAGGGAGTCAGTGGGAGGTTAGAGTCGCCAGCCCGGTCCGGCTACGGAGGGCTCGGTCCGTACAGACCCCTCTCCGAGACTCTAACCTCTCCTTCTCAAAGATTCATTTCCTCCCACTCTTTCTTCCCCCCACACGCACACACACACACACTCTCTCTCTTTTCTTTCTCCCCGGCATCACTGTTTCTCACTATTTCTTCTATTTTTCTTTTTTTTCTCTCTCTCTCTTCCTTCCTCATTAAAATAAATTTGTACTCAAGGATTTAATTAATAAACTTTGGAATTTTCTTCTAACTAACTCGTTTTCTGACTCCTTCTGTATGCAGGAGAGATTGGTTTAATTTGAACGATTTCTCAGGTTGACCACTGGATGGCGGTAGGGTTCAATATATGGACTCCAAATGAATATAAAAAGTAACACTTATGGACAAATAACCATAAAACTGGAAAGTCTTAATGGCCTTAAGAAAATATGTGATTATAAGGTAATTTTTATACAATATGGAATTCATAGTTCTCTTAAAAGAACTTCGAATTGTTAGGGATTTTTGATGGAAAGAAAATCACATTATGATTGAATTTGATTTATTGGTCATTATAAAACATTAACATGGAAATTTTGTTTCTCTTAGGAACTTTGATTTGGAAATGACAAAATGGTTGAAAGAAAATCACATTAGGGTCAAATCGTTTCTTAATTGGCAAACCGTTTGATATGGAGAAATTTGCATAATTGGGGTTCTCAGGTTAGGGAGGAGTTGGAGGGGAGTTCGTGGAAATTACCCAGAACACACTGCATATTCCGTTTTAAAATAGGGCTTTAAATCGTTGGTATAAATGGATTGGATTCTGAGAATTTGGATTTAATAACTAAAGGTGATATTAGAGATTAAAACCCGAGGGTTTATTTGAAGAAAAATTATAAGAGTTTGACACCGTAATTTTAAATGGTACTGATAAGAATGACCTCCGGGGATTTTTCGTCTCGGTGGTTAGGACAAACCATCCTGATCCAGATTGGTAAGTACATGCAGTCTGTTCTGGTGTATTTCTTATGCAGTTTTGAATACCAGGGGCTTTGCGGTGTAATGTAGCACTGGTACTTTTCCAACTTTCTCTTTCTTTCTGACTTTTGCCTTATCTCTTTCTTTCCTTCGTTCTCTTTCCCCTTCTCTCTCTTTCCCTTTCTCTCTTGGCCTTTCCCTTTGTCTTTTTTTCTCTCTTTCTCTTCTTATCCACTGTACATTACCCTAATTTGATCTCCATTTATTTTTTGATTTTTTCTCGTTTTGTTTCTCTCGTTCTCTCCCTCCCTCCTTCCTTTTTTCTGGTAATAACTTTTTTCTCTCTCTCTCTCTCTTTTTTTCTCTCTCTCTCTCTCTCTCTCTCTCTTTCTCCCTCTCTCTCTTGCTCTCTCTCTCTCTTGCTCTCTCTCTCGCTCTTTCTCTCTCGCACTCCCTCTCTCTCTCTCTCTCTCCCTGTCTCTCTGTCTCTCTCTCTCTCTCTCTCTCTCTTAGCTGGCCCTACACCTGCCTAAAACCTAACTTCTGTTCTTTAGCGACATCTTTTGGTGATAATCGTTCCTGTAGCAACATATTAGTTACAATTGAGAACGATTCATCCTACGGCAACTGCCCTCGGCTGAAGGTGAGTACCTTTCATACATCTGAGCATAAAACATATACAAAACTGAGGATGAAAATCAGTTAGGGAGGGAGGTAATACTTTACTTCATAGAAGGTGTATAATGGGTACCACTTAAATGGTATATAATGAAATACCGTATGTTTGATGTAAAAACTTCTGGACAGGACACAAGGTCGGACTGACAATTTCAGCTCCCTTGGGAGTGAAAAACAGGTACTAAAGACTGGGTTTGAAAAAAGCAGGTCGATGGTCTTGCATAAACTCCATTAGCCTCTGAGGTAATCCCGAAAGGTCACCAATAGAGGGAGACATTTCACTAAAGCAAGATGACAATGAAACGGGAGAAAATGGCAAAAAGCTATCAAAGCATGGAACGATTTTTATGGGACCTTGTTGGACAATGAACTTCACATGTCATAGTTTAAACATAAAATAGGACAAATTTAAAATACAATTTCCAAATGGGGTATTACATGGATGGTTTTTTCACTAAGTGTACAATTGCTTACAATGGACTTGGATAACAGAAGAATTGAAGGAGATCAATTGAATTGGATTTAAAATAGAGGAACACACCCCGGAGCTTGATCAACTCTGGCGGGGCCGTCCTTGGGTGAGGGTGTCTAGTGATAATGGCCGAAACACCCTATGATCTCAAGGTTCATTACTGATGATGTGTTCCTACCCTAAATCACAGCAGGGACACTATAAATCTGATAATGGAAATAGAAACTAATACCCTGCTGTAATCATTACAGTAATAATAATTTTTCACTTAATTTAAAAATATTTGTTTTTGGACCTTTTTTGTGGGGCTAATTATGGTTTCATGGGAGGTTAAAATCCAGCCCTTATCCCTAACCTCAACCCTAACCCCAACCCTAACCTCAACCCTAACCCCAACCCTAACCCCAGCCCTAACCCCAACCCTAACCTCAACCCTAACCCCAGCTAATCTGGGAATGGAAATAGAAACTAATACCCTGCTGTAATCATTACAGTAATAATAATTTTTCACTTAATTTAAAAATACTTGTTTTTGGACCTTTTTTGTGGGGCTAATTATGGTTTTATGGGAGGTTAAAATCCAGCCCTTATCCCTAGCCCCTATCCCTTATCCCTAACCCTAACCTCAACCCTGACCCCAACCCTAGCCCCGACCCTAGCCTCAGCCCTAGCCCCAACCCTAACCCCAACCTTAACCTCAACCCTAACCCCAACCCTGGCCCTAGCCCTAACCCCAGCCCTAACCCTAACCCCAGCCCTAACCCCAGCCCTAACCTTAACCCTAACCCCAACCCTAACCTCAACCTTAACCCCAGCCCTGGCCCTAACCCCAGCCCTAACCCCAACCCTAGCCCCAGCCCTAACCCCAACCCTAGCCCCAGCCCTAGCCCCAACCCTAACCTCAACCCTAACCCCAACCCTGGCCCTAACCCTAACCCCAACCCTAACCTCAACCCTAACCTTAACCCTAACCCCAACCCTAACCTCAACCTTAACCCCAGCCCTGGCCCTAACCCTAACCCCAGCCCTAACCCCAACCCTAGCCCCAGCCCTAACCTCAACCCTAGCCCCAGCCCTAACCCTAGCCCTAACCCCAACCCTAACCCTAACCCCAACCTGTCTCAGGTATGGTGTTCAACTTTCCCCAGCACAAATGCCTAACCTCAACCACGTTGAGTCTGGTGCGAGCCCTGTTTTCGGTTTCTGTGTACACCCTATCCCGGTCTGAAAACCTAACCTCAACCATGGTGGGTCCTATATAAATCCTGCTTTGTTTTAAACCATAAACCCAACCAGTGGAGGGAGTTATAGAAACCCTGATTAATTTCATAGCCCTAAATCCTAAAGGCCTAACTCCAGCTAATCCAATCACAGTGTGTGACACCTCGAATAATAACCTTAGCTAGACGGACGACCGTGGAGAACTTGGCTTTGATACCGTTTGGTAGGGATTATTGGATGGGTTTCTCAAAAAGGGAAATGATAACCCAACCAGTGGAGGGAGTTATAGAAACCCTGATTAATTTCATAGCCCTAAATCCTAAAGGCCTAACTCCAGCTAATCCAATCATAGTGGGTAACACCTCGAATAATAACCGTGGAGAACTTGGCTTTGATACCGTTTGGTAGGGATTATTGGATGGGTTTCTCAAAAAGGGAAATGATTATGAAGAGTACAGGTTCAACAAGAGCCAAACACATTTTGGTTATTAAGAATTTTTATGAAACCGAGGTGAGACATAAGCACAAGAGTTGCAGAATAACGAGCGCCGGCCAGTGCCTTGCCCTAGGGTACCTTGACAACCGTCCAGTCTAATGATGAGGCGGGAGGTACTCGGGAGTTAACCCCTTTCCAAAAACCTAACCCAGCCAGAGCCTTCGGAGGGTCGGACTCGGTCAAAGCAGTATGTGTCTCACCATGTAATTTAAATATACTATTATACGTACGTGTTATTATGTATGTAAACAGGGAATATATCAAGGCTGAACATCATTTAAAACGAACTAACGCTACAGCTCCAGTCCAAAATAGACTCCGAAACATGGACACATTCGACTATTCAGACATTAGAGGAACACTACACGGACTGTATGACGTAGGCGGTAGAAAAAACTAAGGGTCTTACGGCTAAGAGCTGTTAATCTGTCAATCCGGTCCGGGTCCGGACCGAGGGAGATTGCCCGTGTTGAGTCAAATTAAGCCGCAAAAAGATGGACTAATAGGGACCTCAGCAGAGTGAAACAGGACTGGTTCTGACACCTCCTCTTTTTCAAGAGAAACAAAGGTCTAAGCAGTTTAATTAATACAGGAATAGTAACACGGATTGTAATAAGGTGGACAAACCACACGAACTTCAGACTTTGAGTTAAAACTTTGGCCTTGACACACAGGTAGGGGGAGATATATTAAAGTCAATGTTCAGATTATTAGGATTGCGCAATCCGATGGTGGAGGATACATCTTTTTCACATAGGGGACTCTTTATAATATCAACTAGAGGTGAGCCTCACACAAATAAATCATTGTATCCCTGATGACTTTTGTATATAATAAAAATAATAAAATAAAAAAAATTGGTATGTTGGACTACTTTCACTCTTCTTCCCGTTCTTCCCTCAGAATAGGAGGGAGTCAGTGGGAGGTTAGAGTCGCCAGCCCGGTCCGGCTACGGAGGGCTCGGTCCGTACAGACCCCTCTCCGAGACTCTAACCTCTCCTTCTCAAAGATTCATTTCCTCCCACTCTTTCTTCCCCCCACACGCACACACACACACACTCTCTCTCTTTTCTTTCTCCCCGGCATCACTGTTTCTCACTATTTCTTCTATTTTTCTTTTTTTTCTCTCTCTCTCTTCCTTCCTCATTAAAATAAATTTGTACTCAAGGATTTAATTAATAAACTTTGGAATTTTCTTCTAACTAACTCGTTTTCTGACTCCTTCTGTATGCAGGAGAGATTGGTTTAATTTGAACGATTTCTCAGGTTGACCACTGGATGGCGGTAGGGTTCAATATATGGACTCCAAATGAATATAAAAAGTAACACTTATGGACAAATAACCATAAAACTGGAAAGTCTTAATGGCCTTAAGAAAATATGTGATTATAAGGTAATTTTTATACAATATGGAATTCATAGTTCTCTTAAAAGAACTTCGAATTGTTAGGGATTTTTGATGGAAAGAAAATCACATTATGATTGAATTTGATTTATTGGTCATTATAAAACATTAACATGGAAATTTTGTTTCTCTTAGGAACTTTGATTTGGAAATGACAAAATGGTTGAAAGAAAATCACATTAGGGTCAAATCGTTTCTTAATTGGCAAACCGTTTGATATGGAGAAATTTGCATAATTGGGGTTCTCAGGTTAGGGAGGAGTTGGAGGGGAGTTCGTGGAAATTACCCAGAACACACTGCATATTCCGTTTTAAAATAGGGCTTTAAATCGTTGGTATAAATGGATTGGATTCTGAGAATTTGGATTTAATAACTAAAGGTGATATTAGAGATTAAAACCCGAGGGTTTATTTGAAGAAAAATTATAAGAGTTTGACACCGTAATTTTAAATGGTACTGATAAGAATGACCTCCGGGGATTTTTCGTCTCGGTGGTTAGGACAAACCATCCTGATCCAGATTGGTAAGTACATGCAGTCTGTTCTGGTGTATTTCTTATGCAGTTTTGAATACCAGGGGCTTTGCGGTGTAATGTAGCACTGGTACTTTTCCAACTTTCTCTTTCTTTCTGACTTTTGCCTTATCTCTTTCTTTCCTTCGTTCTCTTTACCTTTCTCTCTTGGCCTTTCCCTTTGTCTTTTTTTCTCTCTTTCTCTTCTTATCCACTGTACATTACCCTAATTTGATCTCCATTTATTTTTTGATTTTTTCTCGTTTTGTTTCTCTCGTTCTCTCCTTTTTTCTGGTAATAACTTTTTTCTCTCTCTCTCTCTTTTTTTCTCTCTCTCTCTCTCTTTCTCCCTCTCTCTCCCTCTCTCGCTTGCTCTCTCTCTCTCTTGCTCTCTCTCTCTCTTGCTCTCTCTCTCGCTCTTTCTCTCTCTCGCACTCCCTCTCTCTCTCTCTCTCCCTGTCTCTCTGTCTCTTTCTCTCTCTCTCTCTCTCTCTCTTAGCTGGCCCTACACCTGCCTAAAACCTAACTTCTGTTCTTTAGCGACATCTTTTGGTGATAATCGTTCCTGTAGCAACATATTAGTTACAATTGAGAACGATTCATCCTACGGCAACTGCCCTCGGCTGAAGGTGAGTACCTTTCATACATCTGAGCATAAAACATATACAAAACTGAGGATGAAAATCAGTTAGGGAGGGAGGTAATACTTTACTTCATAGAAGGTGTATAATGGGTACCACTTAAATGGTATATAATGAAATACCGTATGTTTGATGTAAAAACTTCTGGACAGGACACAAGGTCGGACTGACAATTTCAGCTCCCTTGGGAGTGAAAAACAGGTACTAAAGACTGGGTTTGAAAAAAGCAGGTCGATGGTCTTGCATAAACTCCATTAGCCTCTGAGGTAATCCCGAAAGGTCACCAATAGAGGGAGACATTTCACTAAAGCAAGATGACAATGAAACGGGAGAAAATGGCAAAAAGCTATCAAAGCATGGAACGATTTTTATGGGACCTTGTTGGACAATGAACTTCACATGTCATAGTTTAAACATAAAATAGGACAAATTTAAAATACAATTTCCAAATGGGGTATTACATGGATGGTTTTTTCACTAAGTGTACAATTGCTTACAATGGACTTGGATAACAGAAGAATTGAAGGAGATCAATTGAATTGGATTTAAAATAGAGGAACACACCCCGGAGCTTGATCAACTCTGGCGGGGCCGTCCTTGGGTGAGGGTGTCTAGTGATAATGGCCGAAACACCCTATGATCTCAAGGTTCATTACTGATGATGTGTTCCTACCCTAAATCACAGCAGGGACACTATAAATCTGATAATGGAAATAGAAACTAATACCCTGCTGTAATCATTACAGTAATAATAATTTTTCACTTAATTTAAAAATATTTGTTTTTGGACCTTTTTTGTGGGGCTAATTATGGTTTCATGGGAGGTTAAAATCCAGCCCTTATCCCTAACCCCAACCCTAGCCCCTATCCCTAACCTCAACCCTAACCCTAGCCCTAACCTCAACCCTAACCCCAACCCTAACCTCAACCCTAACCTCAACCCTAACCCCAGCTAATCTGGGAATGGAAATAGAAACTAATACCCTGCTGTAATCATTACAGTAATAATAATTTTTCACTTAATTTAAAAATACTTGTTTTTGGACCTTTTTTGTGGGGCTAATTATGGTTTTATGGGAGGTTAAAATCCAGCCCTTATCCCTAGCCCCTATCCCTTATCCCTAACCCTAACCTCAACCCTGACCCCAACCCTAGCCCCGACCCTAGCCTCAGCCCTAGCCCCAACCCTAACCCCAACCTTAACCTCAACCCTAACCCCAACCCTGGCCCTAGCCCTAACCCCAGCCCTAACCCTAACCCCAGCCCTAACCCCAACCCTAACCCCAGCCCTAACCTTAACCCTAACCCCAACCCTAACCTCAACCTTAACCCCAGCCCTGGCCCTAACCCCAGCCCTAACCCCAACCTTAACCCCAGCCCTGGCCCTAACCCTAACCCCAGCCCTAACCCCAACCCTAGCCCCAGCCCTAACCTCAACCCTAGCCCCAGCCCTAACCCTAGCCCTAACCCCAACCCTAACCCTAACCCCAACCTGTCTCAGGTATGGTGTTCAACTTTCCCCAGCACAAATGCCTAACCTCAACCACGTTGAGTCTGGTGCGAGCCCTGTTTTCGGTTTCTGTGTACACCCTATCCCGGTCTGAAAACCTAACCTCAACCATGGTGGGTCCTATATAAATCCTGCTTTGTTTTAAACCATAAACCCAACCAGTGGAGGGAGTTATAGAAACCCTGATTAATTTCATAGCCCTAAATCCTAAAGGCCTAACTCCAGCTAATCCAATCACAGTGTGTGACACCTCGAATAATAACCTTAGCTAGACGGACGACCGTGGAGAACTTGGCTTTGATACCGTTTGGTAGGGATTATTGGATGGGTTTCTCAAAAAGGGAAATGATAACCCAACCAGTGGAGGGAGTTATAGAAACCCTGATTAATTTCATAGCCCTAAATCCTAAAGGCCTAACTCCAGCTAATCCAATCATAGTGGGTAACACCTCGAATAATAACCGTGGAGAACTTGGCTTTGATACCGTTTGGTAGGGATTATTGGATGGGTTTCTCAAAAAGGGAAATGATTATGAAGAGTACAGGTTCAACAAGAGCCAAACACATTTTGGTTATTAAGAATTTTTATGAAACCGAGGTGAGACATAAGCACAAGAGTTGCAGAATAACGAGCGCCGGCCAGTGCCTTGCCCTAGGGTACCTTGACAACCGTCCAGTCTAATGATGAGGCGGGAGGTACTCGGGAGTTAACCCCTTTCCAAAAACCTAACCCAGCCAGAGCCTTCGGAGGGTCGGACTCGGTCAAAGCAGTATGTGTCTCACCATGTAATTTAAATATACTATTATACGTACGTGTTATTATGTATGTAAACAGGGAATATATCAAGGCTGAACATCATTTAAAACGAACTAACGCTACAGCTCCAGTCCAAAATAGACTCCGAAACATGGACACATTCGACTATTCAGACATTAGAGGAACACTACACGGACTGTATGACGTAGGCGGTAGAAAAAACTAAGGGTCTTACGGCTAAGAGCTGTTAATCTGTCAATCCGGTCCGGGTCCGGACCGAGGGAGATTGCCCGTGTTGAGTCAAATTAAGCCGCAAAAAGATGGACTAATAGGGACCTCAGCAGAGTGAAACAGGACTGGTTCTGACACCTCCTCTTTTTCAAGAGAAACAAAGGTCTAAGCAGTTTAATTAATACAGGAATAGTAACACGGATTGTAATAAGGTGGACAAACCACACGAACTTCAGACTTTGAGTTAAAACTTTGGCCTTGACACACAGGTAGGGGGAGATATATTAAAGTCAATGTTCAGATTATTAGGATTGCGCAATCCGATGGTGGAGGATACATCTTTTTCACATAGGGGACTCTTTATAATATCAACTAGAGGTGAGCCTCACACAAATAAATCATTGTATCCCTGATGACTTTTGTATATAATAAAAATAATAAAATAAAAAAAAATTGGTATGTTGGACTACTTTCACTCTTCTTCCCGTTCTTCCCTCAGAATAGGAGGGAGTCAGTGGGAGGTTAGAGTCGCCAGCCCGGTCCGGCTACGGAGGGCTCGGTCCGTACAGACCCCTCTCCGAGACTCTAACCTCTCCTTCTCAAAGATTCATTTCCTCCCACTCTTTCTTCCCCCCACACGCACACACACACACACTCTCTCTCTTTTCTTTCTCCCCGGCATCACTGTTTCTCACTATTTCTTCTATTTTTCTTTTTTTTCTCTCTCTCTCTTCCTTCCTCATTAAAATAAATTTGTACTCAAGGATTTAATTAATAAACTTTGGAATTTTCTTCTAACTAACTCGTTTTCTGACTCCTTCTGTATGCAGGAGAGATTGGTTTAATTTGAACGATTTCTCAGGTTGACCACTGGATGGCGGTAGGGTTCAATATATGGACTCCAAATGAATATAAAAAGTAACACTTATGGACAAATAACCATAAAACTGGAAAGTCTTAATGGCCTTAAGAAAATATGTGATTATAAGGTAATTTTTATACAATATGGAATTCATAGTTCTCTTAAAAGAACTTCGAATTGTTAGGGATTTTTGATGGAAAGAAAATCACATTATGATTGAATTTGATTTATTGGTCATTATAAAACATTAACATGGAAATTTTGTTTCTCTTAGGAACTTTGATTTGGAAATGACAAAATGGTTGAAAGAAAATCACATTAGGGTCAAATCGTTTCTTAATTGGCAAACCGTTTGATATGGAGAAATTTGCATAATTGGGGTTCTCAGGTTAGGGAGGAGTTGGAGGGGAGTTCGTGGAAATTACCCAGAACACACTGCATATTCCGTTTTAAAATAGGGCTTTAAATCGTTGGTATAAATGGATTGGATTCTGAGAATTTGGATTTAATAACTAAAGGTGATATTAGAGATTAAAACCCGAGGGTTTATTTGAAGAAAAATTATAAGAGTTTGACACCGTAATTTTAAATGGTACTGATAAGAATGACCTCCGGGGATTTTTCGTCTCGGTGGTTAGGACAAACCATCCTGATCCAGATTGGTAAGTACATGCAGTCTGTTCTGGTGTATTTCTTATGCAGTTTTGAATACCAGGGGCTTTGCGGTGTAATGTAGCACTGGTACTTTTCCAACTTTCTCTTTCTTTCTGACTTTTGCCTTATCTCTTTCTTTCCTTCGTTCTCTTTACCTTTCTCTCTTGGCCTTTCCCTTTGTCTTTTTTTCTCTCTTTCTCTTCTTATCCACTGCATTACCCTAATTTGATCTCCATTTATTTTTTGATTTTTTCTCGTTTTGTTTCTCTCGTTCTCTCCTTTTTTCTGGTAATAACTTTTTTCTCTCTCTCTCTCTTTTTTTCTCTCTCTCTCTCTCTTTCTCCCTCTCTCTCCCTCTCTCGCTTGCTCTCTCTCTCTCTTGCTCTCTCTCTCTCTTGCTCTCTCTCTCGCTCTTTCTCTCTCTCGCACTCCCTCTCTCTCTCTCTCTCCCTGTCTCTCTGTCTCTTTCTCTCTCTCTCTCTCTCTCTCTTAGCTGGCCCTACACCTGCCTAAAACCTAACTTCTGTTCTTTAGCGACATCTTTTGGTGATAATCGTTCCTGTAGCAACATATTAGTTACAATTGAGAACGATTCATCCTACGGCAACTGCCCTCGGCTGAAGGTGAGTACCTTTCATACATCTGAGCATAAAACATATACAAAACTGAGGATGAAAATCAGTTAGGGAGGGAGGTAATACTTTACTTCATAGAAGGTGTATAATGGGTACCACTTAAATGGTATATAATGAAATACCGTATGTTTGATGTAAAAACTTCTGGACAGGACACAAGGTCGGACTGACAATTTCAGCTCCCTTGGGAGTGAAAAACAGGTACTAAAGACTGGGTTTGAAAAAAGCAGGTCGATGGTCTTGCATAAACTCCATTAGCCTCTGAGGTAATCCCGAAAGGTCACCAATAGAGGGAGACATTTCACTAAAGCAAGATGACAATGAAACGGGAGAAAATGGCAAAAAGCTATCAAAGCATGGAACGATTTTTATGGGACCTTGTTGGACAATGAACTTCACATGTCATAGTTTAAACATAAAATAGGACAAATTTAAAATACAATTTCCAAATGGGGTATTACATGGATGGTTTTTTCACTAAGTGTACAATTGCTTACAATGGACTTGGATAACAGAAGAATTGAAGGAGATCAATTGAATTGGATTTAAAATAGAGGAACACACCCCGGAGCTTGATCAACTCTGGCGGGGCCGTCCTTGGGTGAGGGTGTCTAGTGATAATGGCCGAAACACCCTATGATCTCAAGGTTCATTACTGATGATGTGTTCCTACCCTAAATCACAGCAGGGACACTATAAATCTGATAATGGAAATAGAAACTAATACCCTGCTGTAATCATTACAGTAATAATAATTTTTCACTTAATTTAAAAATATTTGTTTTTGGACCTTTTTTGTGGGGCTAATTATGGTTTCATGGGAGGTTAAAATCCAGCCCTTATCCCTAACCCCAACCCTAGCCCCTATCCCTAACCTCAACCCTAACCCTAGCCCTAACCTCAACCCTAACCTCAACCCTAACCTCAACCCTAACCCCAGCTAATCTGGGAATGGAAATAGAAACTAATACCCTGCTGTAATCATTACAGTAATAATAATTTTTCACTTAATTTAAAAATACTTGTTTTTGGACCTTTTTTGTGGGGCTAATTATGGTTTTATGGGAGGTTAAAATCCAGCCCTTATCCCTAGCCCCTATCCCTTATCCCTAACCCTAACCTCAACCCTGACCCCAACCCTAGCCCCGACCCTAGCCTCAGCCCTAGCCCCAACCCTAACCCCAACCTTAACCTCAACCCTAACCCCAACCCTGGCCCTAGCCCTAACCCCAGCCCTAACCCCAACCCTAACCTCAACCTTAACCCCAGCCCTGGCCCTAACCCCAGCCCTAACCCCAACCCTAGCCCCAGCCCTAACCCCAGCCCTAGCCCCAACCCTAACCCCAACCCTAACCTCAACCCTAACCCCAACCCTGGCCCTAACCCTAACCCCAACCCTAACCTCAACCCTAACCTTAACCCTAACCCCAACCCTAACCTCAACCTTAACCCCAGCCCTGGCCCTAACCCTAACCCCAGCCCTAACCCCAACCCTAGCCCCAGCCCTAACCTCAACCCTAGCCCCAGCCCTAACCCTAGCCCTAACCCCAACCCTAACCCTAACCCCAACCTGTCTCAGGTATGGTGTTCAACTTTCCCCAGCACAAATGCCTAACCTCAACCACGTTGAGTCTGGTGCGAGCCCTGTTTTCGGTTTCTGTGTACACCCTATCCCGGTCTGAAAACCTAACCTCAACCATGGTGGGTCCTATATAAATCCTGCTTTGTTTTAAACCATAAACCCAACCAGTGGAGGGAGTTATAGAAACCCTGATTAATTTCATAGCCCTAAATCCTAAAGGCCTAACTCCAGCTAATCCAATCACAGTGTGTGACACCTCGAATAATAACCTTAGCTAGACGGACGACCGTGGAGAACTTGGCTTTGATACCGTTTGGTAGGGATTATTGGATGGGTTTCTCAAAAAGGGAAATGATAACCCAACCAGTGGAGGGAGTTATAGAAACCCTGATTAATTTCATAGCCCTAAATCCTAAAGGCCTAACTCCAGCTAATCCAATCATAGTGGGTAACACCTCGAATAATAACCGTGGAGAACTTGGCTTTGATACCGTTTGGTAGGGATTATTGGATGGGTTTCTCAAAAAGGGAAATGATTATGAAGAGTACAGGTTCAACAAGAGCCAAACACATTTTGGTTATTAAGAATTTTTATGAAACCGAGGTGAGACATAAGCACAAGAGTTGCAGAATAACGAGCGCCGGCCAGTGCCTTGCCCTAGGGTACCTTGACAACCGTCCAGTCTAATGATGAGGCGGGAGGTACTCGGGAGTTAACCCCTTTCCAAAAACCTAACCCAGCCAGAGCCTTCGGAGGGTCGGACTCGGTCAAAGCAGTATGTGTCTCACCATGTAATTTAAATATACTATTATACGTACGTGTTATTATGTATGTAAACAGGGAATATATCAAGGCTGAACATCATTTAAAACGAACTAACGCTACAGCTCCAGTCCAAAATAGACTCCGAAACATGGACACATTCGACTATTCAGACATTAGAGGAACACTACACGGACTGTATGACGTAGGCGGTAGAAAAAACTAAGGGTCTTACGGCTAAGAGCTGTTAATCTGTCAATCCGGTCCGGGTCCGGACCGAGGGAGATTGCCCGTGTTGAGTCAAATTAAGCCGCAAAAAGATGGACTAATAGGGACCTCAGCAGAGTGAAACAGGACTGGTTCTGACACCTCCTCTTTTTCAAGAGAAACAAAGGTCTAAGCAGTTTAATTAATACAGGAATAGTAACACGGATTGTAATAAGGTGGACAAACCACACGAACTTCAGACTTTGAGTTAAAACTTTGGCCTTGACACACAGGTAGGGGGAGATATATTAAAGTCAATGTTCAGATTATTAGGATTGCGCAATCCGATGGTGGAGGATACATCTTTTTCACATAGGGGACTCTTTATAATATCAACTAGAGGTGAGCCTCACACAAATAAATCATTGTATCCCTGATGACTTTTGTATATAATAAAAATAATAAAATAAAAAAAATTGGTATGTTGGACTACTTTCACTCTTCTTCCCGTTCTTCCCTCAGAATAGGAGGGAGTCAGTGGGAGGTTAGAGTCGCCAGCCCGGTCCGGCTACGGAGGGCTCGGTCCGTACAGACCCCTCTCCGAGACTCTAACCTCTCCTTCTCAAAGATTCATTTCCTCCCACTCTTTCTTCCCCCCACACGCACACACACACACACTCTCTCTCTTTTCTTTCTCCCCGGCATCACTGTTTCTCACTATTTCTTCTATTTTTCTTTTTTTTCTCTCTCTCTCTTCCTTCCTCATTAAAATAAATTTGTACTCAAGGATTTAATTAATAAACTTTGGAATTTTCTTCTAACTAACTCGTTTTCTGACTCCTTCTGTATGCAGGAGAGATTGGTTTAATTTGAACGATTTCTCAGGTTGACCACTGGATGGCGGTAGGGTTCAATATATGGACTCCAAATGAATATAAAAAGTAACACTTATGGACAAATAACCATAAAACTGGAAAGTCTTAATGGCCTTAAGAAAATATGTGATTATAAGGTAATTTTTATACAATATGGAATTCATAGTTCTCTTAAAAGAACTTCGAATTGTTAGGGATTTTTGATGGAAAGAAAATCACATTATGATTGAATTTGATTTATTGGTCATTATAAAACATTAACATGGAAATTTTGTTTCTCTTAGGAACTTTGATTTGGAAATGACAAAATGGTTGAAAGAAAATCACATTAGGGTCAAATCGTTTCTTAATTGGCAAACCGTTTGATATGGAGAAATTTGCATAATTGGGGTTCTCAGGTTAGGGAGGAGTTGGAGGGGAGTTCGTGGAAATTACCCAGAACACACTGCATATTCCGTTTTAAAATAGGGCTTTAAATCGTTGGTATAAATGGATTGGATTCTGAGAATTTGGATTTAATAACTAAAGGTGATATTAGAGATTAAAACCCGAGGGTTTATTTGAAGAAAAATTATAAGAGTTTGACACCGTAATTTTAAATGGTACTGATAAGAATGACCTCCGGGGATTTTTCGTCTCGGTGGTTAGGACAAACCATCCTGATCCAGATTGGTAAGTACATGCAGTCTGTTCTGGTGTATTTCTTATGCAGTTTTGAATACCAGGGGCTTTGCGGTGTAATGTAGCACTGGTACTTTTCCAACTTTCTCTTTCTTTCTGACTTTTGCCTTATCTCTTTCTTTCCTTCGTTCTCTTTCCCCTTCTCTCTCTTTCCCTTTCTCTCTTGGCCTTTCCCTTTGTCTTTTTTTCTCTCTTTCTCTTCTTATCCACTGTACATTACCCTAATTTGATCTCCATTTATTTTTTGATTTTTTCTCGTTTTGTTTCTCTCGTTCTCTCCCTCCCTCCTTCCTTTTTTCTGGTAATAACTTTTTTCTCTCTCTCTGTCTCTTTTTTTCTCTCTCTCTCTCTCTCTTTCTCCCTCTCTCTCTTGCTCTCTCTCTCTCTTGCTCTCTCTCTCGCTCTTTCTCTCTCGCACTCCCTCTCTCTCTCTCTCTCTCCCTGTCTCTCTGTCTCTCTCTCTCTCTCTCTCTCTCTTAGCTGGCCCTACACCTGCCTAAAACCTAACTTCTGTTCTTTAGCGACATCTTTTGGTGATAATCGTTCCTGTAGCAACATATTAGTTACAATTGAGAACGATTCATCCTACGGCAACTGCCCTCGGCTGAAGGTGAGTACCTTTCATACATCTGAGCATAAAACATATACAAAACTGAGGATGAAAATCAGTTAGGGAGGGAGGTAATACTTTACTTCATAGAAGGTGTATAATGGGTACCACTTAAATGGTATATAATGAAATACCGTATGTTTGATGTAAAAACTTCTGGACAGGACACAAGGTCGGACTGACAATTTCAGCTCCCTTGGGAGTGAAAAACAGGTACTAAAGACTGGGTTTGAAAAAAGCAGGTCGATGGTCTTGCATAAACTCCATTAGCCTCTGAGGTAATCCCGAAAGGTCACCAATAGAGGGAGACATTTCACTAAAGCAAGATGACAATGAAACGGGAGAAAATGGCAAAAAGCTATCAAAGCATGGAACGATTTTTATGGGACCTTGTTGGACAATGAACTTCACATGTCATAGTTTAAACATAAAATAGGACAAATTTAAAATACAATTTCCAAATGGGGTATTACATGGATGGTTTTTTCACTAAGTGTACAATTGCTTACAATGGACTTGGATAACAGAAGAATTGAAGGAGATCAATTGAATTGGATTTAAAATAGAGGAACACACCCCGGAGCTTGATCAACTCTGGCGGGGCCGTCCTTGGGTGAGGGTGTCTAGTGATAATGGCCGAAACACCCTATGATCTCAAGGTTCATTACTGATGATGTGTTCCTACCCTAAATCACAGCAGGGACACTATAAATCTGATAATGGAAATAGAAACTAATACCCTGCTGTAATCATTACAGTAATAATAATTTTTCACTTAATTTAAAAATATTTGTTTTTGGACCTTTTTTGTGGGGCTAATTATGGTTTCATGGGAGGTTAAAATCCAGCCCTTATCCCTAACCCCAACCCTAGCCCCTATCCCTAACCCTAGCCCTAACCTCAACCCTAACCCCAACCCTAACCTCAACCCTAACCCCAACCCTAACCCCAGCCCTAACCCCAACCCTAACCTCAACCCTAACCCCAGCTAATCTGGGAATGGAAATAGAAACTAATACCCTGCTGTAATCATTACAGTAATAATAATTTTTCACTTAATTTAAAAATACTTGTTTTTGGACCTTTTTTGTGGGGCTAATTATGGTTTTATGGGAGGTTAAAATCCAGCCCTTATCCCTAGCCCCTATCCCTTATCCCTAACCCTAACCTCAACCCTGACCCCAACCCTAGCCCCGACCCTAGCCTCAGCCCTAGCCCCAACCCTAACCCCAACCTTAACCTCAACCCTAACCCCAACCCTGGCCCTAGCCCTAACCCCAGCCCTAACCCTAACCCCAGCCCTAACCCCAACCCTAACCCCAGCCCTAACCCCAACCCTAACCTCAACCTTAACCCCAGCCCTGGCCCTAACCCCAGCCCTAACCCCAGCCCTAGCCCCAGCCCTAACCCCAACCCTAGCCCCAGCCCTAGCCCCAACCCTAACCCCAACCCTAACCTCAACCCTAACCCCAACCCTGGCCCTAACCCTAACCCCAACCCTAACCTCAACCTTAACCTTAACCCTAACCCCAACCCTAACCTCAACCTTAACCCCAGCCCTGGCCCTAACCCTAACCCCAGCCCTAACCCCAACCCTAGCCCCAGCCCTAACCTCAACCCTAGCCCCAGCCCTAACCCTAGCCCTAACCCCAACCCTAACCCTAACCCCAACCTGTCTCAGGTATGGTGTTCAACTTTCCCCAGCACAAATGCCTAACCTCAACCACGTTGAGTCTGGTGCGAGCCCTGTTTTCGGTTTCTGTGTACACCCTATCCCGGTCTGAAAACCTAACCTCAACCATGGTGGGTCCTATATAAATCCTGCTTTGTTTTAAACCATAAACCCAACCAGTGGAGGGAGTTATAGAAACCCTGATTAATTTCATAGCCCTAAATCCTAAAGGCCTAACTCCAGCTAATCCAATCACAGTGTGTGACACCTCGAATAATAACCTTAGCTAGACGGACGACCGTGGAGAACTTGGCTTTGATACCGTTTGGTAGGGATTATTGGATGGGTTTCTCAAAAAGGGAAATGATAACCCAACCAGTGGAGGGAGTTATAGAAACCCTGATTAATTTCATAGCCCTAAATCCTAAAGGCCTAACTCCAGCTAATCCAATCATAGTGGGTAACACCTCGAATAATAACCGTGGAGAACTTGGCTTTGATACCGTTTGGTAGGGATTATTGGATGGGTTTCTCAAAAAGGGAAATGATTATGAAGAGTACAGGTTCAACAAGAGCCAAACACATTTTGGTTATTAAGAATTTTTATGAAACCGAGGTGAGACATAAGCACAAGAGTTGCAGAATAACGAGCGCCGGCCAGTGCCTTGCCCTAGGGTACCTTGACAACCGTCCAGTCTAATGATGAGGCGGGAGGTACTCGGGAGTTAACCCCTTTCCAAAAACCTAACCCAGCCAGAGCCTTCGGAGGGTCGGACTCGGTCAAAGCAGTATGTGTCTCACCATGTAATTTAAATATACTATTATACGTACGTGTTATTATGTATGTAAACAGGGAATATATCAAGGCTGAACATCATTTAAAACGAACTAACGCTACAGCTCCAGTCCAAAATAGACTCCGAAACATGGACACATTCGACTATTCAGACATTAGAGGAACACTACACGGACTGTATGACGTAGGCGGTAGAAAAAACTAAGGGTCTTACGGCTAAGAGCTGTTAATCTGTCAATCCGGTCCGGGTCCGGACCGAGGGAGATTGCCCGTGTTGAGTCAAATTAAGCCGCAAAAAGATGGACTAATAGGGACCTCAGCAGAGTGAAACAGGACTGGTTCTGACACCTCCTCTTTTTCAAGAGAAACAAAGGTCTAAGCAGTTTAATTAATACAGGAATAGTAACACGGATTGTAATAAGGTGGACAAACCACACGAACTTCAGACTTTGAGTTAAAACTTTGGCCTTGACACACAGGTAGGGGGAGATATATTAAAGTCAATGTTCAGATTATTAGGATTGCGCAATCCGATGGTGGAGGATACATCTTTTTCACATAGGGGACTCTTTATAATATCAACTAGAGGTGAGCCTCACACAAATAAATCATTGTATCCCTGATGACTTTTGTATATAATAAAAATAATAAAATAAAAAAAATTGGTATGTTGGACTACTTTCACTCTTCTTCCCGTTCTTCCCTCAGAATAGGAGGGAGTCAGTGGGAGGTTAGAGTCGCCAGCCCGGTCCGGCTACGGAGGGCTCGGTCCGTACAGACCCCTCTCCGAGACTCTAACCTCTCCTTCTCAAAGATTCATTTCCTCCCACTCTTTCTTCCCCCCACACGCACACACACACACACTCTCTCTCTTTTCTTTCTCCCCGGCATCACTGTTTCTCACTATTTCTTCTATTTTTCTTTTTTTTCTCTCTCTCTCTTCCTTCCTCATTAAAATAAATTTGTACTCAAGGATTTAATTAATAAACTTTGGAATTTTCTTCTAACTAACTCGTTTTCTGACTCCTTCTGTATGCAGGAGAGATTGGTTTAATTTGAACGATTTCTCAGGTTGACCACTGGATGGCGGTAGGGTTCAATATATGGACTCCAAATGAATATAAAAAGTAACACTTATGGACAAATAACCATAAAACTGGAAAGTCTTAATGGCCTTAAGAAAATATGTGATTATAAGGTAATTTTTATACAATATGGAATTCATAGTTCTCTTAAAAGAACTTCGAATTGTTAGGGATTTTTGATGGAAAGAAAATCACATTATGATTGAATTTGATTTATTGGTCATTATAAAACATTAACATGGAAATTTTGTTTCTCTTAGGAACTTTGATTTGGAAATGACAAAATGGTTGAAAGAAAATCACATTAGGGTCAAATCGTTTCTTAATTGGCAAACCGTTTGATATGGAGAAATTTGCATAATTGGGGTTCTCAGGTTAGGGAGGAGTTGGAGGGGAGTTCGTGGAAATTACCCAGAACACACTGCATATTCCGTTTTAAAATAGGGCTTTAAATCGTTGGTATAAATGGATTGGATTCTGAGAATTTGGATTTAATAACTAAAGGTGATATTAGAGATTAAAACCCGAGGGTTTATTTGAAGAAAAATTATAAGAGTTTGACACCGTAATTTTAAATGGTACTGATAAGAATGACCTCCGGGGATTTTTCGTCTCGGTGGTTAGGACAAACCATCCTGATCCAGATTGGTAAGTACATGCAGTCTGTTCTGGTGTATTTCTTATGCAGTTTTGAATACCAGGGGCTTTGCGGTGTAATGTAGCACTGGTACTTTTCCAACTTTCTCTTTCTTTCTGACTTTTGCCTTATCTCTTTCTTTCCTTCGTTCTCTTTCCCCTTCTCTCTCTTTCCCTTTCTCTCTTGGCCTTTCCCTTTGTCTTTTTTTCTCTCTTTCTCTTCTTATCCACTGTACATTACCCTAATTTGATCTCCATTTATTTTTTGATTTTTTCTCGTTTTGTTTCTCTCGTTCTCTCCCTCCCTCCTTCCTTTTTTCTGGTAATAACTTTTTTCTCTCTCTCTCTCTCTTTTTTTCTCTCTCTCTCTCTCTCTCTCTCTCTTTCTCCCTCTCTCTCTTGCTCTCTCTCTCTCTTGCTCTCTCTCTCGCTCTTTCTCTCTCGCACTCCCTCTCTCTCTCTCTCTCTCCCTGTCTCTCTGTCTCTCTCTCTCTCTCTCTCTCTCTTAGCTGGCCCTACACCTGCCTAAAACCTAACTTCTGTTCTTTAGCGACATCTTTTGGTGATAATCGTTCCTGTAGCAACATATTAGTTACAATTGAGAACGATTCATCCTACGGCAACTGCCCTCGGCTGAAGGTGAGTACCTTTCATACATCTGAGCATAAAACATATACAAAACTGAGGATGAAAATCAGTTAGGGAGGGAGGTAATACTTTACTTCATAGAAGGTGTATAATGGGTACCACTTAAATGGTATATAATGAAATACCGTATGTTTGATGTAAAAACTTCTGGACAGGACACAAGGTCGGACTGACAATTTCAGCTCCCTTGGGAGTGAAAAACAGGTACTAAAGACTGGGTTTGAAAAAAGCAGGTCGATGGTCTTGCATAAACTCCATTAGCCTCTGAGGTAATCCCGAAAGGTCACCAATAGAGGGAGACATTTCACTAAAGCAAGATGACAATGAAACGGGAGAAAATGGCAAAAAGCTATCAAAGCATGGAACGATTTTTATGGGACCTTGTTGGACAATGAACTTCACATGTCATAGTTTAAACATAAAATAGGACAAATTTAAAATACAATTTCCAAATGGGGTATTACATGGATGGTTTTTTCACTAAGTGTACAATTGCTTACAATGGACTTGGATAACAGAAGAATTGAAGGAGATCAATTGAATTGGATTTAAAATAGAGGAACACACCCCGGAGCTTGATCAACTCTGGCGGGGCCGTCCTTGGGTGAGGGTGTCTAGTGATAATGGCCGAAACACCCTATGATCTCAAGGTTCATTACTGATGATGTGTTCCTACCCTAAATCACAGCAGGGACACTATAAATCTGATAATGGAAATAGAAACTAATACCCTGCTGTAATCATTACAGTAATAATAATTTTTCACTTAATTTAAAAATATTTGTTTTTGGACCTTTTTTGTGGGGCTAATTATGGTTTCATGGGAGGTTAAAATCCAGCCCTTATCCCTAACCTCAACCCTAACCCCAACCCTAACCTCAACCCTAACCCCAACCCTAACCCCAGCCCTAACCCCAACCCTAACCTCAACCCTAACCCCAGCTAATCTGGGAATGGAAATAGAAACTAATACCCTGCTGTAATCATTACAGTAATAATAATTTTTCACTTAATTTAAAAATACTTGTTTTTGGACCTTTTTTGTGGGGCTAATTATGGTTTTATGGGAGGTTAAAATCCAGCCCTTATCCCTAGCCCCTATCCCTTATCCCTAACCCTAACCTCAACCCTGACCCCAACCCTAGCCCCGACCCTAGCCTCAGCCCTAGCCCCAACCCTAACCCCAACCTTAACCTCAACCCTAACCCCAACCCTGGCCCTAGCCCTAACCCCAGCCCTAACCCTAACCCCAGCCCTAACCCCAACCCTAACCCCAGCCCTAACCTTAACCCTAACCCCAACCCTAACCTCAACCTTAACCCCAGCCCTGGCCCTAACCCCAGCCCTAACCCCAACCCTAGCCCCAGCCCTAACCCCAGCCCTAGCCCCAACCCTAACCCCAACCCTAACCTCAACCCTAACCCCAACCCTGGCCCTAACCCTAACCCCAACCCTAACCTCAACCCTAACCTTAACCCTAACCCCAACCCTAACCTCAACCTTAACCCCAGCCCTGGCCCTAACCCTAACCCCAGCCCTAACCCCAACCCTAGCCCCAGCCCTAACCTCAACCCTAGCCCCAGCCCTAACCCTAGCCCTAACCCCAACCCTAACCCTAACCCCAACCTGTCTCAGGTATGGTGTTCAACTTTCCCCAGCACAAATGCCTAACCTCAACCACGTTGAGTCTGGTGCGAGCCCTGTTTTCGGTTTCTGTGTACACCCTATCCCGGTCTGAAAACCTAACCTCAACCATGGTGGGTCCTATATAAATCCTGCTTTGTTTTAAACCATAAACCCAACCAGTGGAGGGAGTTATAGAAACCCTGATTAATTTCATAGCCCTAAATCCTAAAGGCCTAACTCCAGCTAATCCAATCACAGTGTGTGACACCTCGAATAATAACCTTAGCTAGACGGACGACCGTGGAGAACTTGGCTTTGATACCGTTTGGTAGGGATTATTGGATGGGTTTCTCAAAAAGGGAAATGATAACCCAACCAGTGGAGGGAGTTATAGAAACCCTGATTAATTTCATAGCCCTAAATCCTAAAGGCCTAACTCCAGCTAATCCAATCATAGTGGGTAACACCTCGAATAATAACCGTGGAGAACTTGGCTTTGATACCGTTTGGTAGGGATTATTGGATGGGTTTCTCAAAAAGGGAAATGATTATGAAGAGTACAGGTTCAACAAGAGCCAAACACATTTTGGTTATTAAGAATTTTTATGAAACCGAGGTGAGACATAAGCACAAGAGTTGCAGAATAACGAGCGCCGGCCAGTGCCTTGCCCTAGGGTACCTTGACAACCGTCCAGTCTAATGATGAGGCGGGAGGTACTCGGGAGTTAACCCCTTTCCAAAAACCTAACCCAGCCAGAGCCTTCGGAGGGTCGGACTCGGTCAAAGCAGTATGTGTCTCACCATGTAATTTAAATATACTATTATACGTACGTGTTATTATGTATGTAAACAGGGAATATATCAAGGCTGAACATCATTTAAAACGAACTAACGCTACAGCTCCAGTCCAAAATAGACTCCGAAACATGGACACATTCGACTATTCAGACATTAGAGGAACACTACACGGACTGTATGACGTAGGCGGTAGAAAAAACTAAGGGTCTTACGGCTAAGAGCTGTTAATCTGTCAATCCGGTCCGGGTCCGGACCGAGGGAGATTGCCCGTGTTGAGTCAAATTAAGCCGCAAAAAGATGGACTAATAGGGACCTCAGCAGAGTGAAACAGGACTGGTTCTGACACCTCCTCTTTTTCAAGAGAAACAAAGGTCTAAGCAGTTTAATTAATACAGGAATAGTAACACGGATTGTAATAAGGTGGACAAACCACACGAACTTCAGACTTTGAGTTAAAACTTTGGCCTTGACACACAGGTAGGGGGAGATATATTAAAGTCAATGTTCAGATTATTAGGATTGCGCAATCCGATGGTGGAGGATACATCTTTTTCACATAGGGGACTCTTTATAATATCAACTAGAGGTGAGCCTCACACAAATAAATCATTGTATCCCTGATGACTTTTGTATATAATAAAAATAATAAAATAAAAAAAATTGGTATGTTGGACTACTTTCACTCTTCTTCCCGTTCTTCCCTCAGAATAGGAGGGAGTCAGTGGGAGGTTAGAGTCGCCAGCCCGGTCCGGCTACGGAGGGCTCGGTCCGTACAGACCCCTCTCCGAGACTCTAACCTCTCCTTCTCAAAGATTCATTTCCTCCCACTCTTTCTTCCCCCCACACGCACACACACACACACTCTCTCTCTTTTCTTTCTCCCCGGCATCACTGTTTCTCACTATTTCTTCTATTTTTCTTTTTTTTCTCTCTCTCTCTTCCTTCCTCATTAAAATAAATTTGTACTCAAGGATTTAATTAATAAACTTTGGAATTTTCTTCTAACTAACTCGTTTTCTGACTCCTTCTGTATGCAGGAGAGATTGGTTTAATTTGAACGATTTCTCAGGTTGACCACTGGATGGCGGTAGGGTTCAATATATGGACTCCAAATGAATATAAAAAGTAACACTTATGGACAAATAACCATAAAACTGGAAAGTCTTAATGGCCTTAAGAAAATATGTGATTATAAGGTAATTTTTATACAATATGGAATTCATAGTTCTCTTAAAAGAACTTCGAATTGTTAGGGATTTTTGATGGAAAGAAAATCACATTATGATTGAATTTGATTTATTGGTCATTATAAAACATTAACATGGAAATTTTGTTTCTCTTAGGAACTTTGATTTGGAAATGACAAAATGGTTGAAAGAAAATCACATTAGGGTCAAATCGTTTCTTAATTGGCAAACCGTTTGATATGGAGAAATTTGCATAATTGGGGTTCTCAGGTTAGGGAGGAGTTGGAGGGGAGTTCGTGGAAATTACCCAGAACACACTGCATATTCCGTTTTAAAATAGGGCTTTAAATCGTTGGTATAAATGGATTGGATTCTGAGAATTTGGATTTAATAACTAAAGGTGATATTAGAGATTAAAACCCGAGGGTTTATTTGAAGAAAAATTATAAGAGTTTGACACCGTAATTTTAAATGGTACTGATAAGAATGACCTCCGGGGATTTTTCGTCTCGGTGGTTAGGACAAACCATCCTGATCCAGATTGGTAAGTACATGCAGTCTGTTCTGGTGTATTTCTTATGCAGTTTTGAATACCAGGGGCTTTGCGGTGTAATGTAGCACTGGTACTTTTCCAACTTTCTCTTTCTTTCTGACTTTTGCCTTATCTCTTTCTTTCCTTCGTTCTCTTTCCCCTTCTCTCTCTTTCCCTTTCTCTCTTGGCCTTTCCCTTTGTCTTTTTTTCTCTCTTTCTCTTCTTATCCACTGTACATTACCCTAATTTGATCTCCATTTATTTTTTGATTTTTTCTCGTTTTGTTTCTCTCGTTCTCTCCCTCCCTCCTTCCTTTTTTCTGGTAATAACTTTTTTCTCTCTCTCTGTCTCTTTTTTTCTCTCTCTCTCTCTCTCTTTCTCCCTCTCTCTCTTGCTCTCTCTCTCTCTTGCTCTCTCTCTCGCTCTTTCTCTCTCGCACTCCCTCTCTCTCTCTCTCTCTCCCTGTCTCTCTGTCTCTCTCTCTCTCTCTCTCTCTCTTAGCTGGCCCTACACCTGCCTAAAACCTAACTTCTGTTCTTTAGCGACATCTTTTGGTGATAATCGTTCCTGTAGCAACATATTAGTTACAATTGAGAACGATTCATCCTACGGCAACTGCCCTCGGCTGAAGGTGAGTACCTTTCATACATCTGAGCATAAAACATATACAAAACTGAGGATGAAAATCAGTTAGGGAGGGAGGTAATACTTTACTTCATAGAAGGTGTATAATGGGTACCACTTAAATGGTATATAATGAAATACCGTATGTTTGATGTAAAAACTTCTGGACAGGACACAAGGTCGGACTGACAATTTCAGCTCCCTTGGGAGTGAAAAACAGGTACTAAAGACTGGGTTTGAAAAAAGCAGGTCGATGGTCTTGCATAAACTCCATTAGCCTCTGAGGTAATCCCGAAAGGTCACCAATAGAGGGAGACATTTCACTAAAGCAAGATGACAATGAAACGGGAGAAAATGGCAAAAAGCTATCAAAGCATGGAACGATTTTTATGGGACCTTGTTGGACAATGAACTTCACATGTCATAGTTTAAACATAAAATAGGACAAATTTAAAATACAATTTCCAAATGGGGTATTACATGGATGGTTTTTTCACTAAGTGTACAATTGCTTACAATGGACTTGGATAACAGAAGAATTGAAGGAGATCAATTGAATTGGATTTAAAATAGAGGAACACACCCCGGAGCTTGATCAACTCTGGCGGGGCCGTCCTTGGGTGAGGGTGTCTAGTGATAATGGCCGAAACACCCTATGATCTCAAGGTTCATTACTGATGATGTGTTCCTACCCTAAATCACAGCAGGGACACTATAAATCTGATAATGGAAATAGAAACTAATACCCTGCTGTAATCATTACAGTAATAATAATTTTTCACTTAATTTAAAAATATTTGTTTTTGGACCTTTTTTGTGGGGCTAATTATGGTTTCATGGGAGGTTAAAATCCAGCCCTTATCCCTAACCCCAACCCTAGCCCCTATCCCTAACCCTAGCCCTAACCTCAACCCTAACCCCAACCCTAACCTCAACCCTAACCCCAACCCTAACCCCAGCCCTAACCCCAACCCTAACCTCAACCCTAACCCCAGCTAATCTGGGAATGGAAATAGAAACTAATACCCTGCTGTAATCATTACAGTAATAATAATTTTTCACTTAATTTAAAAATACTTGTTTTTGGACCTTTTTTGTGGGGCTAATTATGGTTTTATGGGAGGTTAAAATCCAGCCCTTATCCCTAGCCCCTATCCCTTATCCCTAACCCTAACCTCAACCCTGACCCCAACCCTAGCCCCGACCCTAGCCTCAGCCCTAGCCCCAACCCTAACCCCAACCTTAACCTCAACCCTAACCCCAACCCTGGCCCTAGCCCTAACCCCAGCCCTAACCCTAACCCCAGCCCTAACCCCAACCCTAACCCCAGCCCTAACCCCAACCCTAACCTCAACCTTAACCCCAGCCCTGGCCCTAACCCCAGCCCTAACCCCAGCCCTAGCCCCAGCCCTAACCCCAACCCTAGCCCCAGCCCTAGCCCCAACCCTAACCCCAACCCTAACCTCAACCCTAACCCCAACCCTGGCCCTAACCCTAACCCCAACCCTAACCTCAACCTTAACCTTAACCCTAACCCCAACCCTAACCTCAACCTTAACCCCAGCCCTGGCCCTAACCCTAACCCCAGCCCTAACCCCAACCCTAGCCCCAGCCCTAACCTCAACCCTAGCCCCAGCCCTAACCCTAGCCCTAACCCCAACCCTAACCCTAACCCCAACCTGTCTCAGGTATGGTGTTCAACTTTCCCCAGCACAAATGCCTAACCTCAACCACGTTGAGTCTGGTGCGAGCCCTGTTTTCGGTTTCTGTGTACACCCTATCCCGGTCTGAAAACCTAACCTCAACCATGGTGGGTCCTATATAAATCCTGCTTTGTTTTAAACCATAAACCCAACCAGTGGAGGGAGTTATAGAAACCCTGATTAATTTCATAGCCCTAAATCCTAAAGGCCTAACTCCAGCTAATCCAATCACAGTGTGTGACACCTCGAATAATAACCTTAGCTAGACGGACGACCGTGGAGAACTTGGCTTTGATACCGTTTGGTAGGGATTATTGGATGGGTTTCTCAAAAAGGGAAATGATAACCCAACCAGTGGAGGGAGTTATAGAAACCCTGATTAATTTCATAGCCCTAAATCCTAAAGGCCTAACTCCAGCTAATCCAATCATAGTGGGTAACACCTCGAATAATAACCGTGGAGAACTTGGCTTTGATACCGTTTGGTAGGGATTATTGGATGGGTTTCTCAAAAAGGGAAATGATTATGAAGAGTACAGGTTCAACAAGAGCCAAACACATTTTGGTTATTAAGAATTTTTATGAAACCGAGGTGAGACATAAGCACAAGAGTTGCAGAATAACGAGCGCCGGCCAGTGCCTTGCCCTAGGGTACCTTGACAACCGTCCAGTCTAATGATGAGGCGGGAGGTACTCGGGAGTTAACCCCTTTCCAAAAACCTAACCCAGCCAGAGCCTTCGGAGGGTCGGACTCGGTCAAAGCAGTATGTGTCTCACCATGTAATTTAAATATACTATTATACGTACGTGTTATTATGTATGTAAACAGGGAATATATCAAGGCTGAACATCATTTAAAACGAACTAACGCTACAGCTCCAGTCCAAAATAGACTCCGAAACATGGACACATTCGACTATTCAGACATTAGAGGAACACTACACGGACTGTATGACGTAGGCGGTAGAAAAAACTAAGGGTCTTACGGCTAAGAGCTGTTAATCTGTCAATCCGGTCCGGGTCCGGACCGAGGGAGATTGCCCGTGTTGAGTCAAATTAAGCCGCAAAAAGATGGACTAATAGGGACCTCAGCAGAGTGAAACAGGACTGGTTCTGACACCTCCTCTTTTTCAAGAGAAACAAAGGTCTAAGCAGTTTAATTAATACAGGAATAGTAACACGGATTGTAATAAGGTGGACAAACCACACGAACTTCAGACTTTGAGTTAAAACTTTGGCCTTGACACACAGGTAGGGGGAGATATATTAAAGTCAATGTTCAGATTATTAGGATTGCGCAATCCGATGGTGGAGGATACATCTTTTTCACATAGGGGACTCTTTATAATATCAACTAGAGGTGAGCCTCACACAAATAAATCATTGTATCCCTGATGACTTTTGTATATAATAAAAATAATAAAATAAAAAAAATTGGTATGTTGGACTACTTTCACTCTTCTTCCCGTTCTTCCCTCAGAATAGGAGGGAGTCAGTGGGAGGTTAGAGTCGCCAGCCCGGTCCGGCTACGGAGGGCTCGGTCCGTACAGACCCCTCTCCGAGACTCTAACCTCTCCTTCTCAAAGATTCATTTCCTCCCACTCTTTCTTCCCCCCACACGCACACACACACACACTCTCTCTCTTTTCTTTCTCCCCGGCATCACTGTTTCTCACTATTTCTTCTATTTTTCTTTTTTTTCTCTCTCTCTCTTCCTTCCTCATTAAAATAAATTTGTACTCAAGGATTTAATTAATAAACTTTGGAATTTTCTTCTAACTAACTCGTTTTCTGACTCCTTCTGTATGCAGGAGAGATTGGTTTAATTTGAACGATTTCTCAGGTTGACCACTGGATGGCGGTAGGGTTCAATATATGGACTCCAAATGAATATAAAAAGTAACACTTATGGACAAATAACCATAAAACTGGAAAGTCTTAATGGCCTTAAGAAAATATGTGATTATAAGGTAATTTTTATACAATATGGAATTCATAGTTCTCTTAAAAGAACTTCGAATTGTTAGGGATTTTTGATGGAAAGAAAATCACATTATGATTGAATTTGATTTATTGGTCATTATAAAACATTAACATGGAAATTTTGTTTCTCTTAGGAACTTTGATTTGGAAATGACAAAATGGTTGAAAGAAAATCACATTAGGGTCAAATCGTTTCTTAATTGGCAAACCGTTTGATATGGAGAAATTTGCATAATTGGGGTTCTCAGGTTAGGGAGGAGTTGGAGGGGAGTTCGTGGAAATTACCCAGAACACACTGCATATTCCGTTTTAAAATAGGGCTTTAAATCGTTGGTATAAATGGATTGGATTCTGAGAATTTGGATTTAATAACTAAAGGTGATATTAGAGATTAAAACCCGAGGGTTTATTTGAAGAAAAATTATAAGAGTTTGACACCGTAATTTTAAATGGTACTGATAAGAATGACCTCCGGGGATTTTTCGTCTCGGTGGTTAGGACAAACCATCCTGATCCAGATTGGTAAGTACATGCAGTCTGTTCTGGTGTATTTCTTATGCAGTTTTGAATACCAGGGGCTTTGCGGTGTAATGTAGCACTGGTACTTTTCCAACTTTCTCTTTCTTTCTGACTTTTGCCTTATCTCTTTCTTTCCTTCGTTCTCTTTCCCCTTCTCTCTCTTTCCCTTTCTCTCTTGGCCTTTCCCTTTGTCTTTTTTTCTCTCTTTCTCTTCTTATCCACTGTACATTACCCTAATTTGATCTCCATTTATTTTTTGATTTTTTCTCGTTTTGTTTCTCTCGTTCTCTCCCTCCCTCCTTCCTTTTTTCTGGTAATAACTTTTTTCTCTCTCTCTCTCTCTTTTTTTCTCTCTCTCTCTCTCTCTCTCTCTCTTTCTCCCTCTCTCTCTTGCTCTCTCTCTCTCTTGCTCTCTCTCTCGCTCTTTCTCTCTCGCACTCCCTCTCTCTCTCTCTCTCTCCCTGTCTCTCTGTCTCTCTCTCTCTCTCTCTCTCTCTTAGCTGGCCCTACACCTGCCTAAAACCTAACTTCTGTTCTTTAGCGACATCTTTTGGTGATAATCGTTCCTGTAGCAACATATTAGTTACAATTGAGAACGATTCATCCTACGGCAACTGCCCTCGGCTGAAGGTGAGTACCTTTCATACATCTGAGCATAAAACATATACAAAACTGAGGATGAAAATCAGTTAGGGAGGGAGGTAATACTTTACTTCATAGAAGGTGTATAATGGGTACCACTTAAATGGTATATAATGAAATACCGTATGTTTGATGTAAAAACTTCTGGACAGGACACAAGGTCGGACTGACAATTTCAGCTCCCTTGGGAGTGAAAAACAGGTACTAAAGACTGGGTTTGAAAAAAGCAGGTCGATGGTCTTGCATAAACTCCATTAGCCTCTGAGGTAATCCCGAAAGGTCACCAATAGAGGGAGACATTTCACTAAAGCAAGATGACAATGAAACGGGAGAAAATGGCAAAAAGCTATCAAAGCATGGAACGATTTTTATGGGACCTTGTTGGACAATGAACTTCACATGTCATAGTTTAAACATAAAATAGGACAAATTTAAAATACAATTTCCAAATGGGGTATTACATGGATGGTTTTTTCACTAAGTGTACAATTGCTTACAATGGACTTGGATAACAGAAGAATTGAAGGAGATCAATTGAATTGGATTTAAAATAGAGGAACACACCCCGGAGCTTGATCAACTCTGGCGGGGCCGTCCTTGGGTGAGGGTGTCTAGTGATAATGGCCGAAACACCCTATGATCTCAAGGTTCATTACTGATGATGTGTTCCTACCCTAAATCACAGCAGGGACACTATAAATCTGATAATGGAAATAGAAACTAATACCCTGCTGTAATCATTACAGTAATAATAATTTTTCACTTAATTTAAAAATATTTGTTTTTGGACCTTTTTTGTGGGGCTAATTATGGTTTCATGGGAGGTTAAAATCCAGCCCTTATCCCTAACCTCAACCCTAACCCCAACCCTAACCTCAACCCTAACCCCAACCCTAACCCCAGCCCTAACCCCAACCCTAACCTCAACCCTAACCCCAGCTAATCTGGGAATGGAAATAGAAACTAATACCCTGCTGTAATCATTACAGTAATAATAATTTTTCACTTAATTTAAAAATACTTGTTTTTGGACCTTTTTTGTGGGGCTAATTATGGTTTTATGGGAGGTTAAAATCCAGCCCTTATCCCTAGCCCCTATCCCTTATCCCTAACCCTAACCTCAACCCTGACCCCAACCCTAGCCCCGACCCTAGCCTCAGCCCTAGCCCCAACCCTAACCCCAACCTTAACCTCAACCCTAACCCCAACCCTGGCCCTAGCCCTAACCCCAGCCCTAACCCTAACCCCAGCCCTAACCCCAGCCCTAACCTTAACCCTAACCCCAACCCTAACCTCAACCTTAACCCCAGCCCTGGCCCTAACCCCAGCCCTAACCCCAACCCTAGCCCCAGCCCTAACCCCAACCCTAGCCCCAGCCCTAGCCCCAACCCTAACCTCAACCCTAACCCCAACCCTGGCCCTAACCCTAACCCCAACCCTAACCTCAACCCTAACCTTAACCCTAACCCCAACCCTAACCTCAACCTTAACCCCAGCCCTGGCCCTAACCCTAACCCCAGCCCTAACCCCAACCCTAGCCCCAGCCCTAACCTCAACCCTAGCCCCAGCCCTAACCCTAGCCCTAACCCCAACCCTAACCCTAACCCCAACCTGTCTCAGGTATGGTGTTCAACTTTCCCCAGCACAAATGCCTAACCTCAACCACGTTGAGTCTGGTGCGAGCCCTGTTTTCGGTTTCTGTGTACACCCTATCCCGGTCTGAAAACCTAACCTCAACCATGGTGGGTCCTATATAAATCCTGCTTTGTTTTAAACCATAAACCCAACCAGTGGAGGGAGTTATAGAAACCCTGATTAATTTCATAGCCCTAAATCCTAAAGGCCTAACTCCAGCTAATCCAATCACAGTGTGTGACACCTCGAATAATAACCTTAGCTAGACGGACGACCGTGGAGAACTTGGCTTTGATACCGTTTGGTAGGGATTATTGGATGGGTTTCTCAAAAAGGGAAATGATAACCCAACCAGTGGAGGGAGTTATAGAAACCCTGATTAATTTCATAGCCCTAAATCCTAAAGGCCTAACTCCAGCTAATCCAATCATAGTGGGTAACACCTCGAATAATAACCGTGGAGAACTTGGCTTTGATACCGTTTGGTAGGGATTATTGGATGGGTTTCTCAAAAAGGGAAATGATTATGAAGAGTACAGGTTCAACAAGAGCCAAACACATTTTGGTTATTAAGAATTTTTATGAAACCGAGGTGAGACATAAGCACAAGAGTTGCAGAATAACGAGCGCCGGCCAGTGCCTTGCCCTAGGGTACCTTGACAACCGTCCAGTCTAATGATGAGGCGGGAGGTACTCGGGAGTTAACCCCTTTCCAAAAACCTAACCCAGCCAGAGCCTTCGGAGGGTCGGACTCGGTCAAAGCAGTATGTGTCTCACCATGTAATTTAAATATACTATTATACGTACGTGTTATTATGTATGTAAACAGGGAATATATCAAGGCTGAACATCATTTAAAACGAACTAACGCTACAGCTCCAGTCCAAAATAGACTCCGAAACATGGACACATTCGACTATTCAGACATTAGAGGAACACTACACGGACTGTATGACGTAGGCGGTAGAAAAAACTAAGGGTCTTACGGCTAAGAGCTGTTAATCTGTCAATCCGGTCCGGGTCCGGACCGAGGGAGATTGCCCGTGTTGAGTCAAATTAAGCCGCAAAAAGATGGACTAATAGGGACCTCAGCAGAGTGAAACAGGACTGGTTCTGACACCTCCTCTTTTTCAAGAGAAACAAAGGTCTAAGCAGTTTAATTAATACAGGAATAGTAACACGGATTGTAATAAGGTGGACAAACCACACGAACTTCAGACTTTGAGTTAAAACTTTGGCCTTGACACACAGGTAGGGGGAGATATATTAAAGTCAATGTTCAGATTATTAGGATTGCGCAATCCGATGGTGGAGGATACATCTTTTTCACATAGGGGACTCTTTATAATATCAACTAGAGGTGAGCCTCACACAAATAAATCATTGTATCCCTGATGACTTTTGTATATAATAAAAATAATAAAATAAAAAAAATTGGTATGTTGGACTACTTTCACTCTTCTTCCCGTTCTTCCCTCAGAATAGGAGGGAGTCAGTGGGAGGTTAGAGTCGCCAGCCCGGTCCGGCTACGGAGGGCTCGGTCCGTACAGACCCCTCTCCGAGACTCTAACCTCTCCTTCTCAAAGATTCATTTCCTCCCACTCTTTCTTCCCCCCACACGCACACACACACACACTCTCTCTCTTTTCTTTCTCCCCGGCATCACTGTTTCTCACTATTTCTTCTATTTTTCTTTTTTTTCTCTCTCTCTCTTCCTTCCTCATTAAAATAAATTTGTACTCAAGGATTTAATTAATAAACTTTGGAATTTTCTTCTAACTAACTCGTTTTCTGACTCCTTCTGTATGCAGGAGAGATTGGTTTAATTTGAACGATTTCTCAGGTTGACCACTGGATGGCGGTAGGGTTCAATATATGGACTCCAAATGAATATAAAAAGTAACACTTATGGACAAATAACCATAAAACTGGAAAGTCTTAATGGCCTTAAGAAAATATGTGATTATAAGGTAATTTTTATACAATATGGAATTCATAGTTCTCTTAAAAGAACTTCGAATTGTTAGGGATTTTTGATGGAAAGAAAATCACATTATGATTGAATTTGATTTATTGGTCATTATAAAACATTAACATGGAAATTTTGTTTCTCTTAGGAACTTTGATTTGGAAATGACAAAATGGTTGAAAGAAAATCACATTAGGGTCAAATCGTTTCTTAATTGGCAAACCGTTTGATATGGAGAAATTTGCATAATTGGGGTTCTCAGGTTAGGGAGGAGTTGGAGGGGAGTTCGTGGAAATTACCCAGAACACACTGCATATTCCGTTTTAAAATAGGGCTTTAAATCGTTGGTATAAATGGATTGGATTCTGAGAATTTGGATTTAATAACTAAAGGTGATATTAGAGATTAAAACCCGAGGGTTTATTTGAAGAAAAATTATAAGAGTTTGACACCGTAATTTTAAATGGTACTGATAAGAATGACCTCCGGGGATTTTTCGTCTCGGTGGTTAGGACAAACCATCCTGATCCAGATTGGTAAGTACATGCAGTCTGTTCTGGTGTATTTCTTATGCAGTTTTGAATACCAGGGGCTTTGCGGTGTAATGTAGCACTGGTACTTTTCCAACTTTCTCTTTCTTTCTGACTTTTGCCTTATCTCTTTCTTTCCTTCGTTCTCTTTACCTTTCTCTCTTGGCCTTTCCCTTTGTCTTTTTTTCTCTCTTTCTCTTCTTATCCACTGTACATTACCCTAATTTGATCTCCATTTATTTTTTGATTTTTTCTCGTTTTGTTTCTCTCGTTCTCTCCTTTTTTCTGGTAATAACTTTTTTCTCTCTCTCTCTCTTTTTTTCTCTCTCTCTCTCTCTTTCTCCCTCTCTCTCCCTCTCTCGCTTGCTCTCTCTCTCTCTTGCTCTCTCTCTCTCTTGCTCTCTCTCTCGCTCTTTCTCTCTCTCGCACTCCCTCTCTCTCTCTCTCTCCCTGTCTCTCTGTCTCTTTCTCTCTCTCTCTCTCTCTCTCTTAGCTGGCCCTACACCTGCCTAAAACCTAACTTCTGTTCTTTAGCGACATCTTTTGGTGATAATCGTTCCTGTAGCAACATATTAGTTACAATTGAGAACGATTCATCCTACGGCAACTGCCCTCGGCTGAAGGTGAGTACCTTTCATACATCTGAGCATAAAACATATACAAAACTGAGGATGAAAATCAGTTAGGGAGGGAGGTAATACTTTACTTCATAGAAGGTGTATAATGGGTACCACTTAAATGGTATATAATGAAATACCGTATGTTTGATGTAAAAACTTCTGGACAGGACACAAGGTCGGACTGACAATTTCAGCTCCCTTGGGAGTGAAAAACAGGTACTAAAGACTGGGTTTGAAAAAAGCAGGTCGATGGTCTTGCATAAACTCCATTAGCCTCTGAGGTAATCCCGAAAGGTCACCAATAGAGGGAGACATTTCACTAAAGCAAGATGACAATGAAACGGGAGAAAATGGCAAAAAGCTATCAAAGCATGGAACGATTTTTATGGGACCTTGTTGGACAATGAACTTCACATGTCATAGTTTAAACATAAAATAGGACAAATTTAAAATACAATTTCCAAATGGGGTATTACATGGATGGTTTTTTCACTAAGTGTACAATTGCTTACAATGGACTTGGATAACAGAAGAATTGAAGGAGATCAATTGAATTGGATTTAAAATAGAGGAACACACCCCGGAGCTTGATCAACTCTGGCGGGGCCGTCCTTGGGTGAGGGTGTCTAGTGATAATGGCCGAAACACCCTATGATCTCAAGGTTCATTACTGATGATGTGTTCCTACCCTAAATCACAGCAGGGACACTATAAATCTGATAATGGAAATAGAAACTAATACCCTGCTGTAATCATTACAGTAATAATAATTTTTCACTTAATTTAAAAATATTTGTTTTTGGACCTTTTTTGTGGGGCTAATTATGGTTTCATGGGAGGTTAAAATCCAGCCCTTATCCCTAACCCCAACCCTAGCCCCTATCCCTAACCTCAACCCTAACCCTAGCCCTAACCTCAACCCTAACCCCAACCCTAACCTCAACCCTAACCTCAACCCTAACCCCAGCTAATCTGGGAATGGAAATAGAAACTAATACCCTGCTGTAATCATTACAGTAATAATAATTTTTCACTTAATTTAAAAATACTTGTTTTTGGACCTTTTTTGTGGGGCTAATTATGGTTTTATGGGAGGTTAAAATCCAGCCCTTATCCCTAGCCCCTATCCCTTATCCCTAACCCTAACCTCAACCCTGACCCCAACCCTAGCCCCGACCCTAGCCTCAGCCCTAGCCCCAACCCTAACCCCAACCTTAACCTCAACCCTAACCCCAACCCTGGCCCTAGCCCTAACCCCAGCCCTAACCCTAACCCCAGCCCTAACCCCAACCCTAACCCCAGCCCTAACCTTAACCCTAACCCCAACCCTAACCTCAACCTTAACCCCAGCCCTGGCCCTAACCCCAGCCCTAACCCCAACCTTAACCCCAGCCCTGGCCCTAACCCTAACCCCAGCCCTAACCCCAACCCTAGCCCCAGCCCTAACCTCAACCCTAGCCCCAGCCCTAACCCTAGCCCTAACCCCAACCCTAACCCTAACCCCAACCTGTCTCAGGTATGGTGTTCAACTTTCCCCAGCACAAATGCCTAACCTCAACCACGTTGAGTCTGGTGCGAGCCCTGTTTTCGGTTTCTGTGTACACCCTATCCCGGTCTGAAAACCTAACCTCAACCATGGTGGGTCCTATATAAATCCTGCTTTGTTTTAAACCATAAACCCAACCAGTGGAGGGAGTTATAGAAACCCTGATTAATTTCATAGCCCTAAATCCTAAAGGCCTAACTCCAGCTAATCCAATCACAGTGTGTGACACCTCGAATAATAACCTTAGCTAGACGGACGACCGTGGAGAACTTGGCTTTGATACCGTTTGGTAGGGATTATTGGATGGGTTTCTCAAAAAGGGAAATGATAACCCAACCAGTGGAGGGAGTTATAGAAACCCTGATTAATTTCATAGCCCTAAATCCTAAAGGCCTAACTCCAGCTAATCCAATCATAGTGGGTAACACCTCGAATAATAACCGTGGAGAACTTGGCTTTGATACCGTTTGGTAGGGATTATTGGATGGGTTTCTCAAAAAGGGAAATGATTATGAAGAGTACAGGTTCAACAAGAGCCAAACACATTTTGGTTATTAAGAATTTTTATGAAACCGAGGTGAGACATAAGCACAAGAGTTGCAGAATAACGAGCGCCGGCCAGTGCCTTGCCCTAGGGTACCTTGACAACCGTCCAGTCTAATGATGAGGCGGGAGGTACTCGGGAGTTAACCCCTTTCCAAAAACCTAACCCAGCCAGAGCCTTCGGAGGGTCGGACTCGGTCAAAGCAGTATGTGTCTCACCATGTAATTTAAATATACTATTATACGTACGTGTTATTATGTATGTAAACAGGGAATATATCAAGGCTGAACATCATTTAAAACGAACTAACGCTACAGCTCCAGTCCAAAATAGACTCCGAAACATGGACACATTCGACTATTCAGACATTAGAGGAACACTACACGGACTGTATGACGTAGGCGGTAGAAAAAACTAAGGGTCTTACGGCTAAGAGCTGTTAATCTGTCAATCCGGTCCGGGTCCGGACCGAGGGAGATTGCCCGTGTTGAGTCAAATTAAGCCGCAAAAAGATGGACTAATAGGGACCTCAGCAGAGTGAAACAGGACTGGTTCTGACACCTCCTCTTTTTCAAGAGAAACAAAGGTCTAAGCAGTTTAATTAATACAGGAATAGTAACACGGATTGTAATAAGGTGGACAAACCACACGAACTTCAGACTTTGAGTTAAAACTTTGGCCTTGACACACAGGTAGGGGGAGATATATTAAAGTCAATGTTCAGATTATTAGGATTGCGCAATCCGATGGTGGAGGATACATCTTTTTCACATAGGGGACTCTTTATAATATCAACTAGAGGTGAGCCTCACACAAATAAATCATTGTATCCCTGATGACTTTTGTATATAATAAAAATAATAAAATAAAAAAAAATTGGTATGTTGGACTACTTTCACTCTTCTTCCCGTTCTTCCCTCAGAATAGGAGGGAGTCAGTGGGAGGTTAGAGTCGCCAGCCCGGTCCGGCTACGGAGGGCTCGGTCCGTACAGACCCCTCTCCGAGACTCTAACCTCTCCTTCTCAAAGATTCATTTCCTCCCACTCTTTCTTCCCCCCACACGCACACACACACACACTCTCTCTCTTTTCTTTCTCCCCGGCATCACTGTTTCTCACTATTTCTTCTATTTTTCTTTTTTTTCTCTCTCTCTCTTCCTTCCTCATTAAAATAAATTTGTACTCAAGGATTTAATTAATAAACTTTGGAATTTTCTTCTAACTAACTCGTTTTCTGACTCCTTCTGTATGCAGGAGAGATTGGTTTAATTTGAACGATTTCTCAGGTTGACCACTGGATGGCGGTAGGGTTCAATATATGGACTCCAAATGAATATAAAAAGTAACACTTATGGACAAATAACCATAAAACTGGAAAGTCTTAATGGCCTTAAGAAAATATGTGATTATAAGGTAATTTTTATACAATATGGAATTCATAGTTCTCTTAAAAGAACTTCGAATTGTTAGGGATTTTTGATGGAAAGAAAATCACATTATGATTGAATTTGATTTATTGGTCATTATAAAACATTAACATGGAAATTTTGTTTCTCTTAGGAACTTTGATTTGGAAATGACAAAATGGTTGAAAGAAAATCACATTAGGGTCAAATCGTTTCTTAATTGGCAAACCGTTTGATATGGAGAAATTTGCATAATTGGGGTTCTCAGGTTAGGGAGGAGTTGGAGGGGAGTTCGTGGAAATTACCCAGAACACACTGCATATTCCGTTTTAAAATAGGGCTTTAAATCGTTGGTATAAATGGATTGGATTCTGAGAATTTGGATTTAATAACTAAAGGTGATATTAGAGATTAAAACCCGAGGGTTTATTTGAAGAAAAATTATAAGAGTTTGACACCGTAATTTTAAATGGTACTGATAAGAATGACCTCCGGGGATTTTTCGTCTCGGTGGTTAGGACAAACCATCCTGATCCAGATTGGTAAGTACATGCAGTCTGTTCTGGTGTATTTCTTATGCAGTTTTGAATACCAGGGGCTTTGCGGTGTAATGTAGCACTGGTACTTTTCCAACTTTCTCTTTCTTTCTGACTTTTGCCTTATCTCTTTCTTTCCTTCGTTCTCTTTACCTTTCTCTCTTGGCCTTTCCCTTTGTCTTTTTTTCTCTCTTTCTCTTCTTATCCACTGTACATTACCCTAATTTGATCTCCATTTATTTTTTGATTTTTTCTCGTTTTGTTTCTCTCGTTCTCTCCTTTTTTCTGGTAATAACTTTTTTCTCTCTCTCTCTCTTTTTTTCTCTCTCTCTCTCTTTCTCCCTCTCTCTCCCTCTCTCGCTTGCTCTCTCTCTCTCTTGCTCTCTCTCTCTCTTGCTCTCTCTCTCGCTCTTTCTCTCTCTCGCACTCCCTCTCTCTCTCTCTCTCCCTGTCTCTCTGTCTCTTTCTCTCTCTCTCTCTCTCTCTCTTAGCTGGCCCTACACCTGCCTAAAACCTAACTTCTGTTCTTTAGCGACATCTTTTGGTGATAATCGTTCCTGTAGCAACATATTAGTTACAATTGAGAACGATTCATCCTACGGCAACTGCCCTCGGCTGAAGGTGAGTACCTTTCATACATCTGAGCATAAAACATATACAAAACTGAGGATGAAAATCAGTTAGGGAGGGAGGTAATACTTTACTTCATAGAAGGTGTATAATGGGTACCACTTAAATGGTATATAATGAAATACCGTATGTTTGATGTAAAAACTTCTGGACAGGACACAAGGTCGGACTGACAATTTCAGCTCCCTTGGGAGTGAAAAACAGGTACTAAAGACTGGGTTTGAAAAAAGCAGGTCGATGGTCTTGCATAAACTCCATTAGCCTCTGAGGTAATCCCGAAAGGTCACCAATAGAGGGAGACATTTCACTAAAGCAAGATGACAATGAAACGGGAGAAAATGGCAAAAAGCTATCAAAGCATGGAACGATTTTTATGGGACCTTGTTGGACAATGAACTTCACATGTCATAGTTTAAACATAAAATAGGACAAATTTAAAATACAATTTCCAAATGGGGTATTACATGGATGGTTTTTTCACTAAGTGTACAATTGCTTACAATGGACTTGGATAACAGAAGAATTGAAGGAGATCAATTGAATTGGATTTAAAATAGAGGAACACACCCCGGAGCTTGATCAACTCTGGCGGGGCCGTCCTTGGGTGAGGGTGTCTAGTGATAATGGCCGAAACACCCTATGATCTCAAGGTTCATTACTGATGATGTGTTCCTACCCTAAATCACAGCAGGGACACTATAAATCTGATAATGGAAATAGAAACTAATACCCTGCTGTAATCATTACAGTAATAATAATTTTTCACTTAATTTAAAAATATTTGTTTTTGGACCTTTTTTGTGGGGCTAATTATGGTTTCATGGGAGGTTAAAATCCAGCCCTTATCCCTAACCCCAACCCTAGCCCCTATCCCTAACCTCAACCCTAACCCTAGCCCTAACCTCAACCCTAACCTCAACCCTAACCTCAACCCTAACCCCAGCTAATCTGGGAATGGAAATAGAAACTAATACCCTGCTGTAATCATTACAGTAATAATAATTTTTCACTTAATTTAAAAATACTTGTTTTTGGACCTTTTTTGTGGGGCTAATTATGGTTTTATGGGAGGTTAAAATCCAGCCCTTATCCCTAGCCCCTATCCCTTATCCCTAACCCTAACCTCAACCCTGACCCCAACCCTAGCCCCGACCCTAGCCTCAGCCCTAGCCCCAACCCTAACCCCAACCTTAACCTCAACCCTAACCCCAACCCTGGCCCTAGCCCTAACCCCAGCCCTAACCCTAACCCCAGCCCTAACCCCAACCCTAACCCCAGCCCTAACCCCAACCCTAACCTCAACCTTAACCCCAGCCCTGGCCCTAACCCCAGCCCTAACCCCAACCCTAGCCCCAGCCCTAACCCCAACCCTAGCCCCAGCCCTAGCCCCAACCCTAACCCCAACCCTAACCTCAACCCTAACCCCAACCCTGGCCCTAACCCTAACCCCAACCCTAACCCCAACCCTAACCTCAACCCTAACCTTAACCCTAACCCCAACCCTAACCTCAACCTTAACCCCAGCCCTGGCCCTAACCCTAACCCCAGCCCTAACCCCAACCCTAGCCCCAGCCCTAACCTCAACCCTAGCCCCAGCCCTAACCCTAGCCCTAACCCCAACCCTAACCCTAACCCCAACCTGTCTCAGGTATGGTGTTCAACTTTCCCCAGCACAAATGCCTAACCTCAACCACGTTGAGTCTGGTGCGAGCCCTGTTTTCGGTTTCTGTGTACACCCTATCCCGGTCTGAAAACCTAACCTCAACCATGGTGGGTCCTATATAAATCCTGCTTTGTTTTAAACCATAAACCCAACCAGTGGAGGGAGTTATAGAAACCCTGATTAATTTCATAGCCCTAAATCCTAAAGGCCTAACTCCAGCTAATCCAATCACAGTGTGTGACACCTCGAATAATAACCTTAGCTAGACGGACGACCGTGGAGAACTTGGCTTTGATACCGTTTGGTAGGGATTATTGGATGGGTTTCTCAAAAAGGGAAATGATAACCCAACCAGTGGAGGGAGTTATAGAAACCCTGATTAATTTCATAGCCCTAAATCCTAAAGGCCTAACTCCAGCTAATCCAATCATAGTGGGTAACACCTCGAATAATAACCGTGGAGAACTTGGCTTTGATACCGTTTGGTAGGGATTATTGGATGGGTTTCTCAAAAAGGGAAATGATTATGAAGAGTACAGGTTCAACAAGAGCCAAACACATTTTGGTTATTAAGAATTTTTATGAAACCGAGGTGAGACATAAGCACAAGAGTTGCAGAATAACGAGCGCCGGCCAGTGCCTTGCCCTAGGGTACCTTGACAACCGTCCAGTCTAATGATGAGGCGGGAGGTACTCGGGAGTTAACCCCTTTCCAAAAACCTAACCCAGCCAGAGCCTTCGGAGGGTCGGACTCGGTCAAAGCAGTATGTGTCTCACCATGTAATTTAAATATACTATTATACGTACGTGTTATTATGTATGTAAACAGGGAATATATCAAGGCTGAACATCATTTAAAACGAACTAACGCTACAGCTCCAGTCCAAAATAGACTCCGAAACATGGACACATTCGACTATTCAGACATTAGAGGAACACTACACGGACTGTATGACGTAGGCGGTAGAAAAAACTAAGGGTCTTACGGCTAAGAGCTGTTAATCTGTCAATCCGGTCCGGGTCCGGACCGAGGGAGATTGCCCGTGTTGAGTCAAATTAAGCCGCAAAAAGATGGACTAATAGGGACCTCAGCAGAGTGAAACAGGACTGGTTCTGACACCTCCTCTTTTTCAAGAGAAACAAAGGTCTAAGCAGTTTAATTAATACAGGAATAGTAACACGGATTGTAATAAGGTGGACAAACCACACGAACTTCAGACTTTGAGTTAAAACTTTGGCCTTGACACACAGGTAGGGGGAGATATATTAAAGTCAATGTTCAGATTATTAGGATTGCGCAATCCGATGGTGGAGGATACATCTTTTTCACATAGGGGACTCTTTATAATATCAACTAGAGGTGAGCCTCACACAAATAAATCATTGTATCCCTGATGACTTTTGTATATAATAAAAATAATAAAATAAAAAAAATTGGTATGTTGGACTACTTTCACTCTTCTTCCCGTTCTTCCCTCAGAATAGGAGGGAGTCAGTGGGAGGTTAGAGTCGCCAGCCCGGTCCGGCTACGGAGGGCTCGGTCCGTACAGACCCCTCTCCGAGACTCTAACCTCTCCTTCTCAAAGATTCATTTCCTCCCACTCTTTCTTCCCCCCACACGCACACACACACACACTCTCTCTCTTTTCTTTCTCCCCGGCATCACTGTTTCTCACTATTTCTTCTATTTTTCTTTTTTTTCTCTCTCTCTCTTCCTTCCTCATTAAAATAAATTTGTACTCAAGGATTTAATTAATAAACTTTGGAATTTTCTTCTAACTAACTCGTTTTCTGACTCCTTCTGTATGCAGGAGAGATTGGTTTAATTTGAACGATTTCTCAGGTTGACCACTGGATGGCGGTAGGGTTCAATATATGGACTCCAAATGAATATAAAAAGTAACACTTATGGACAAATAACCATAAAACTGGAAAGTCTTAATGGCCTTAAGAAAATATGTGATTATAAGGTAATTTTTATACAATATGGAATTCATAGTTCTCTTAAAAGAACTTCGAATTGTTAGGGATTTTTGATGGAAAGAAAATCACATTATGATTGAATTTGATTTATTGGTCATTATAAAACATTAACATGGAAATTTTGTTTCTCTTAGGAACTTTGATTTGGAAATGACAAAATGGTTGAAAGAAAATCACATTAGGGTCAAATCGTTTCTTAATTGGCAAACCGTTTGATATGGAGAAATTTGCATAATTGGGGTTCTCAGGTTAGGGAGGAGTTGGAGGGGAGTTCGTGGAAATTACCCAGAACACACTGCATATTCCGTTTTAAAATAGGGCTTTAAATCGTTGGTATAAATGGATTGGATTCTGAGAATTTGGATTTAATAACTAAAGGTGATATTAGAGATTAAAACCCGAGGGTTTATTTGAAGAAAAATTATAAGAGTTTGACACCGTAATTTTAAATGGTACTGATAAGAATGACCTCCGGGGATTTTTCGTCTCGGTGGTTAGGACAAACCATCCTGATCCAGATTGGTAAGTACATGCAGTCTGTTCTGGTGTATTTCTTATGCAGTTTTGAATACCAGGGGCTTTGCGGTGTAATGTAGCACTGGTACTTTTCCAACTTTCTCTTTCTTTCTGACTTTTGCCTTATCTCTTTCTTTCCTTCGTTCTCTTTCCCCTTCTCTCTCTTTCCCTTTCTCTCTTGGCCTTTCCCTTTGTCTTTTTTTCTCTCTTTCTCTTCTTATCCACTGTACATTACCCTAATTTGATCTCCATTTATTTTTTGATTTTTTCTCGTTTTGTTTCTCTCGTTCTCTCCCTCCCTCCTTCCTTTTTTCTGGTAATAACTTTTTTCTCTCTCTCTCTCTCTTTTTTTCTCTCTCTCTCTCTCTCTTTCTCCCTCTCTCTCTTGCTCTCTCTCTCTCTTGCTCTCTCTCTCGCTCTTTCTCTCTCGCACTCCCTCTCTCTCTCTCTCTCTCCCTGTCTCTCTGTCTCTCTCTCTCTCTCTCTCTCTCTTAGCTGGCCCTACACCTGCCTAAAACCTAACTTCTGTTCTTTAGCGACATCTTTTGGTGATAATCGTTCCTGTAGCAACATATTAGTTACAATTGAGAACGATTCATCCTACGGCAACTGCCCTCGGCTGAAGGTGAGTACCTTTCATACATCTGAGCATAAAACATATACAAAACTGAGGATGAAAATCAGTTAGGGAGGGAGGTAATACTTTACTTCATAGAAGGTGTATAATGGGTACCACTTAAATGGTATATAATGAAATACCGTATGTTTGATGTAAAAACTTCTGGACAGGACACAAGGTCGGACTGACAATTTCAGCTCCCTTGGGAGTGAAAAACAGGTACTAAAGACTGGGTTTGAAAAAAGCAGGTCGATGGTCTTGCATAAACTCCATTAGCCTCTGAGGTAATCCCGAAAGGTCACCAATAGAGGGAGACATTTCACTAAAGCAAGATGACAATGAAACGGGAGAAAATGGCAAAAAGCTATCAAAGCATGGAACGATTTTTATGGGACCTTGTTGGACAATGAACTTCACATGTCATAGTTTAAACATAAAATAGGACAAATTTAAAATACAATTTCCAAATGGGGTATTACATGGATGGTTTTTTCACTAAGTGTACAATTGCTTACAATGGACTTGGATAACAGAAGAATTGAAGGAGATCAATTGAATTGGATTTAAAATAGAGGAACACACCCCGGAGCTTGATCAACTCTGGCGGGGCCGTCCTTGGGTGAGGGTGTCTAGTGATAATGGCCGAAACACCCTATGATCTCAAGGTTCATTACTGATGATGTGTTCCTACCCTAAATCACAGCAGGGACACTATAAATCTGATAATGGAAATAGAAACTAATACCCTGCTGTAATCATTACAGTAATAATAATTTTTCACTTAATTTAAAAATATTTGTTTTTGGACCTTTTTTGTGGGGCTAATTATGGTTTCATGGGAGGTTAAAATCCAGCCCTTATCCCTAACCCCAACCCTAGCCCCTATCCCTAACCTCAACCCTAACCCTAGCCCTAACCTCAACCCTAACCCCAACCCTAACCTCAACCCTAACCCCAACCCTAACCCCAGCCCTAACCCCAACCCTAACCTCAACCCTAACCCCAGCTAATCTGGGAATGGAAATAGAAACTAATACCCTGCTGTAATCATTACAGTAATAATAATTTTTCACTTAATTTAAAAATACTTGTTTTTGGACCTTTTTTGTGGGGCTAATTATGGTTTTATGGGAGGTTAAAATCCAGCCCTTATCCCTAGCCCCTATCCCTTATCCCTAACCCTAACCTCAACCCTGACCCCAACCCTAGCCCCGACCCTAGCCTCAGCCCTAGCCCCAACCCTAACCCCAACCTTAACCTCAACCCTAACCCCAACCCTGGCCCTAGCCCTAACCCCAGCCCTAACCCTAACCCCAGCCCTAACCCCAACCCTAACCCCAGCCCTAACCCCAACCCTAACCTCAACCCTAACCCCAGCCCTGGCCCTAACCCCAGCCCTAACCCCAGCCCTAGCCCCAGCCCTAACCCCAACCCTAGCCCCAGCCCTAGCCCCAACCCTAACCCCAACCCTAACCTCAACCCTAACCCCAACCCTGGCCCTAACCCTAACCCCAACCCTAACCTCAACCCTAACCTTAACCCTAACCCCAACCCTAACCTCAACCTTAACCCCAGCCCTGGCCCTAACCCTAACCCCAGCCCTAACCCCAACCCTAGCCCCAGCCCTAACCTCAACCCTAGCCCCAGCCCTAACCCTAGCCCTAACCCCAACCCTAACCCTAACCCCAACCTGTCTCAGGTATGGTGTTCAACTTTCCCCAGCACAAATGCCTAACCTCAACCACGTTGAGTCTGGTGCGAGCCCTGTTTTCGGTTTCTGTGTACACCCTATCCCGGTCTGAAAACCTAACCTCAACCATGGTGGGTCCTATATAAATCCTGCTTTGTTTTAAACCATAAACCCAACCAGTGGAGGGAGTTATAGAAACCCTGATTAATTTCATAGCCCTAAATCCTAAAGGCCTAACTCCAGCTAATCCAATCACAGTGTGTGACACCTCGAATAATAACCTTAGCTAGACGGACGACCGTGGAGAACTTGGCTTTGATACCGTTTGGTAGGGATTATTGGATGGGTTTCTCAAAAAGGGAAATGATAACCCAACCAGTGGAGGGAGTTATAGAAACCCTGATTAATTTCATAGCCCTAAATCCTAAAGGCCTAACTCCAGCTAATCCAATCATAGTGGGTAACACCTCGAATAATAACCGTGGAGAACTTGGCTTTGATACCGTTTGGTAGGGATTATTGGATGGGTTTCTCAAAAAGGGAAATGATTATGAAGAGTACAGGTTCAACAAGAGCCAAACACATTTTGGTTATTAAGAATTTTTATGAAACCGAGGTGAGACATAAGCACAAGAGTTGCAGAATAACGAGCGCCGGCCAGTGCCTTGCCCTAGGGTACCTTGACAACCGTCCAGTCTAATGATGAGGCGGGAGGTACTCGGGAGTTAACCCCTTTCCAAAAACCTAACCCAGCCAGAGCCTTCGGAGGGTCGGACTCGGTCAAAGCAGTATGTGTCTCACCATGTAATTTAAATATACTATTATACGTACGTGTTATTATGTATGTAAACAGGGAATATATCAAGGCTGAACATCATTTAAAACGAACTAACGCTACAGCTCCAGTCCAAAATAGACTCCGAAACATGGACACATTCGACTATTCAGACATTAGAGGAACACTACACGGACTGTATGACGTAGGCGGTAGAAAAAACTAAGGGTCTTACGGCTAAGAGCTGTTAATCTGTCAATCCGGTCCGGGTCCGGACCGAGGGAGATTGCCCGTGTTGAGTCAAATTAAGCCGCAAAAAGATGGACTAATAGGGACCTCAGCAGAGTGAAACAGGACTGGTTCTGACACCTCCTCTTTTTCAAGAGAAACAAAGGTCTAAGCAGTTTAATTAATACAGGAATAGTAACACGGATTGTAATAAGGTGGACAAACCACACGAACTTCAGACTTTGAGTTAAAACTTTGGCCTTGACACACAGGTAGGGGGAGATATATTAAAGTCAATGTTCAGATTATTAGGATTGCGCAATCCGATGGTGGAGGATACATCTTTTTCACATAGGGGACTCTTTATAATATCAACTAGAGGTGAGCCTCACACAAATAAATCATTGTATCCCTGATGACTTTTGTATATAATAAAAATAATAAAATAAAAAAAATTGGTATGTTGGACTACTTTCACTCTTCTTCCCGTTCTTCCCTCAGAATAGGAGGGAGTCAGTGGGAGGTTAGAGTCGCCAGCCCGGTCCGGCTACGGAGGGCTCGGTCCGTACAGACCCCTCTCCGAGACTCTAACCTCTCCTTCTCAAAGATTCATTTCCTCCCACTCTTTCTTCCCCCCACACGCACACACACACACACTCTCTCTCTTTTCTTTCTCCCCGGCATCACTGTTTCTCACTATTTCTTCTATTTTTCTTTTTTTTCTCTCTCTCTCTTCCTTCCTCATTAAAATAAATTTGTACTCAAGGATTTAATTAATAAACTTTGGAATTTTCTTCTAACTAACTCGTTTTCTGACTCCTTCTGTATGCAGGAGAGATTGGTTTAATTTGAACGATTTCTCAGGTTGACCACTGGATGGCGGTAGGGTTCAATATATGGACTCCAAATGAATATAAAAAGTAACACTTATGGACAAATAACCATAAAACTGGAAAGTCTTAATGGCCTTAAGAAAATATGTGATTATAAGGTAATTTTTATACAATATGGAATTCATAGTTCTCTTAAAAGAACTTCGAATTGTTAGGGATTTTTGATGGAAAGAAAATCACATTATGATTGAATTTGATTTATTGGTCATTATAAAACATTAACATGGAAATTTTGTTTCTCTTAGGAACTTTGATTTGGAAATGACAAAATGGTTGAAAGAAAATCACATTAGGGTCAAATCGTTTCTTAATTGGCAAACCGTTTGATATGGAGAAATTTGCATAATTGGGGTTCTCAGGTTAGGGAGGAGTTGGAGGGGAGTTCGTGGAAATTACCCAGAACACACTGCATATTCCGTTTTAAAATAGGGCTTTAAATCGTTGGTATAAATGGATTGGATTCTGAGAATTTGGATTTAATAACTAAAGGTGATATTAGAGATTAAAACCCGAGGGTTTATTTGAAGAAAAATTATAAGAGTTTGACACCGTAATTTTAAATGGTACTGATAAGAATGACCTCCGGGGATTTTTCGTCTCGGTGGTTAGGACAAACCATCCTGATCCAGATTGGTAAGTACATGCAGTCTGTTCTGGTGTATTTCTTATGCAGTTTTGAATACCAGGGGCTTTGCGGTGTAATGTAGCACTGGTACTTTTCCAACTTTCTCTTTCTTTCTGACTTTTGCCTTATCTCTTTCTTTCCTTCGTTCTCTTTCCCCTTCTCTCTCTTTCCCTTTCTCTCTTGGCCTTTCCCTTTGTCTTTTTTTCTCTCTTTCTCTTCTTATCCACTGTACATTACCCTAATTTGATCTCCATTTATTTTTTGATTTTTTCTCGTTTTGTTTCTCTCGTTCTCTCCCTCCCTCCTTCCTTTTTTCTGGTAATAACTTTTTTCTCTCTCTCTCTCTCTTTTTTTCTCTCTCTCTCTCTCTCTCTCTCTCTTTCTCCCTCTCTCTCTTGCTCTCTCTCTCTCTTGCTCTCTCTCTCGCTCTTTCTCTCTCGCACTCCCTCTCTCTCTCTCTCTCTCCCTGTCTCTCTGTCTCTCTCTCTCTCTCTCTCTCTCTTAGCTGGCCCTACACCTGCCTAAAACCTAACTTCTGTTCTTTAGCGACATCTTTTGGTGATAATCGTTCCTGTAGCAACATATTAGTTACAATTGAGAACGATTCATCCTACGGCAACTGCCCTCGGCTGAAGGTGAGTACCTTTCATACATCTGAGCATAAAACATATACAAAACTGAGGATGAAAATCAGTTAGGGAGGGAGGTAATACTTTACTTCATAGAAGGTGTATAATGGGTACCACTTAAATGGTATATAATGAAATACCGTATGTTTGATGTAAAAACTTCTGGACAGGACACAAGGTCGGACTGACAATTTCAGCTCCCTTGGGAGTGAAAAACAGGTACTAAAGACTGGGTTTGAAAAAAGCAGGTCGATGGTCTTGCATAAACTCCATTAGCCTCTGAGGTAATCCCGAAAGGTCACCAATAGAGGGAGACATTTCACTAAAGCAAGATGACAATGAAACGGGAGAAAATGGCAAAAAGCTATCAAAGCATGGAACGATTTTTATGGGACCTTGTTGGACAATGAACTTCACATGTCATAGTTTAAACATAAAATAGGACAAATTTAAAATACAATTTCCAAATGGGGTATTACATGGATGGTTTTTTCACTAAGTGTACAATTGCTTACAATGGACTTGGATAACAGAAGAATTGAAGGAGATCAATTGAATTGGATTTAAAATAGAGGAACACACCCCGGAGCTTGATCAACTCTGGCGGGGCCGTCCTTGGGTGAGGGTGTCTAGTGATAATGGCCGAAACACCCTATGATCTCAAGGTTCATTACTGATGATGTGTTCCTACCCTAAATCACAGCAGGGACACTATAAATCTGATAATGGAAATAGAAACTAATACCCTGCTGTAATCATTACAGTAATAATAATTTTTCACTTAATTTAAAAATATTTGTTTTTGGACCTTTTTTGTGGGGCTAATTATGGTTTCATGGGAGGTTAAAATCCAGCCCTTATCCCTAACCTCAACCCTAACCCCAACCCTAACCTCAACCCTAACCCCAACCCTAACCCCAGCCCTAACCCCAACCCTAACCTCAACCCTAACCCCAGCTAATCTGGGAATGGAAATAGAAACTAATACCCTGCTGTAATCATTACAGTAATAATAATTTTTCACTTAATTTAAAAATACTTGTTTTTGGACCTTTTTTGTGGGGCTAATTATGGTTTTATGGGAGGTTAAAATCCAGCCCTTATCCCTAGCCCCTATCCCTTATCCCTAACCCTAACCTCAACCCTGACCCCAACCCTAGCCCCGACCCTAGCCTCAGCCCTAGCCCCAACCCTAACCCCAACCTTAACCTCAACCCTAACCCCAACCCTGGCCCTAGCCCTAACCCCAGCCCTAACCCTAACCCCAGCCCTAACCCCAGCCCTAACCTTAACCCTAACCCCAACCCTAACCTCAACCTTAACCCCAGCCCTGGCCCTAACCCCAGCCCTAACCCCAACCCTAGCCCCAGCCCTAACCCCAACCCTAGCCCCAGCCCTAGCCCCAACCCTAACCTCAACCCTAACCCCAACCCTGGCCCTAACCCTAACCCCAACCCTAACCTCAACCCTAACCTTAACCCTAACCCCAACCCTAACCTCAACCTTAACCCCAGCCCTGGCCCTAACCCTAACCCCAGCCCTAACCCCAACCCTAGCCCCAGCCCTAACCTCAACCCTAGCCCCAGCCCTAACCCTAGCCCTAACCCCAACCCTAACCCTAACCCCAACCTGTCTCAGGTATGGTGTTCAACTTTCCCCAGCACAAATGCCTAACCTCAACCACGTTGAGTCTGGTGCGAGCCCTGTTTTCGGTTTCTGTGTACACCCTATCCCGGTCTGAAAACCTAACCTCAACCATGGTGGGTCCTATATAAATCCTGCTTTGTTTTAAACCATAAACCCAACCAGTGGAGGGAGTTATAGAAACCCTGATTAATTTCATAGCCCTAAATCCTAAAGGCCTAACTCCAGCTAATCCAATCACAGTGTGTGACACCTCGAATAATAACCTTAGCTAGACGGACGACCGTGGAGAACTTGGCTTTGATACCGTTTGGTAGGGATTATTGGATGGGTTTCTCAAAAAGGGAAATGATAACCCAACCAGTGGAGGGAGTTATAGAAACCCTGATTAATTTCATAGCCCTAAATCCTAAAGGCCTAACTCCAGCTAATCCAATCATAGTGGGTAACACCTCGAATAATAACCGTGGAGAACTTGGCTTTGATACCGTTTGGTAGGGATTATTGGATGGGTTTCTCAAAAAGGGAAATGATTATGAAGAGTACAGGTTCAACAAGAGCCAAACACATTTTGGTTATTAAGAATTTTTATGAAACCGAGGTGAGACATAAGCACAAGAGTTGCAGAATAACGAGCGCCGGCCAGTGCCTTGCCCTAGGGTACCTTGACAACCGTCCAGTCTAATGATGAGGCGGGAGGTACTCGGGAGTTAACCCCTTTCCAAAAACCTAACCCAGCCAGAGCCTTCGGAGGGTCGGACTCGGTCAAAGCAGTATGTGTCTCACCATGTAATTTAAATATACTATTATACGTACGTGTTATTATGTATGTAAACAGGGAATATATCAAGGCTGAACATCATTTAAAACGAACTAACGCTACAGCTCCAGTCCAAAATAGACTCCGAAACATGGACACATTCGACTATTCAGACATTAGAGGAACACTACACGGACTGTATGACGTAGGCGGTAGAAAAAACTAAGGGTCTTACGGCTAAGAGCTGTTAATCTGTCAATCCGGTCCGGGTCCGGACCGAGGGAGATTGCCCGTGTTGAGTCAAATTAAGCCGCAAAAAGATGGACTAATAGGGACCTCAGCAGAGTGAAACAGGACTGGTTCTGACACCTCCTCTTTTTCAAGAGAAACAAAGGTCTAAGCAGTTTAATTAATACAGGAATAGTAACACGGATTGTAATAAGGTGGACAAACCACACGAACTTCAGACTTTGAGTTAAAACTTTGGCCTTGACACACAGGTAGGGGGAGATATATTAAAGTCAATGTTCAGATTATTAGGATTGCGCAATCCGATGGTGGAGGATACATCTTTTTCACATAGGGGACTCTTTATAATATCAACTAGAGGTGAGCCTCACACAAATAAATCATTGTATCCCTGATGACTTTTGTATATAATAAAAATAATAAAATAAAAAAAATTGGTATGTTGGACTACTTTCACTCTTCTTCCCGTTCTTCCCTCAGAATAGGAGGGAGTCAGTGGGAGGTTAGAGTCGCCAGCCCGGTCCGGCTACGGAGGGCTCGGTCCGTACAGACCCCTCTCCGAGACTCTAACCTCTCCTTCTCAAAGATTCATTTCCTCCCACTCTTTCTTCCCCCCACACGCACACACACACACACTCTCTCTCTTTTCTTTCTCCCCGGCATCACTGTTTCTCACTATTTCTTCTATTTTTCTTTTTTTTCTCTCTCTCTCTTCCTTCCTCATTAAAATAAATTTGTACTCAAGGATTTAATTAATAAACTTTGGAATTTTCTTCTAACTAACTCGTTTTCTGACTCCTTCTGTATGCAGGAGAGATTGGTTTAATTTGAACGATTTCTCAGGTTGACCACTGGATGGCGGTAGGGTTCAATATATGGACTCCAAATGAATATAAAAAGTAACACTTATGGACAAATAACCATAAAACTGGAAAGTCTTAATGGCCTTAAGAAAATATGTGATTATAAGGTAATTTTTATACAATATGGAATTCATAGTTCTCTTAAAAGAACTTCGAATTGTTAGGGATTTTTGATGGAAAGAAAATCACATTATGATTGAATTTGATTTATTGGTCATTATAAAACATTAACATGGAAATTTTGTTTCTCTTAGGAACTTTGATTTGGAAATGACAAAATGGTTGAAAGAAAATCACATTAGGGTCAAATCGTTTCTTAATTGGCAAACCGTTTGATATGGAGAAATTTGCATAATTGGGGTTCTCAGGTTAGGGAGGAGTTGGAGGGGAGTTCGTGGAAATTACCCAGAACACACTGCATATTCCGTTTTAAAATAGGGCTTTAAATCGTTGGTATAAATGGATTGGATTCTGAGAATTTGGATTTAATAACTAAAGGTGATATTAGAGATTAAAACCCGAGGGTTTATTTGAAGAAAAATTATAAGAGTTTGACACCGTAATTTTAAATGGTACTGATAAGAATGACCTCCGGGGATTTTTCGTCTCGGTGGTTAGGACAAACCATCCTGATCCAGATTGGTAAGTACATGCAGTCTGTTCTGGTGTATTTCTTATGCAGTTTTGAATACCAGGGGCTTTGCGGTGTAATGTAGCACTGGTACTTTTCCAACTTTCTCTTTCTTTCTGACTTTTGCCTTATCTCTTTCTTTCCTTCGTTCTCTTTACCTTTCTCTCTTGGCCTTTCCCTTTGTCTTTTTTTCTCTCTTTCTCTTCTTATCCACTGTACATTACCCTAATTTGATCTCCATTTATTTTTTGATTTTTTCTCGTTTTGTTTCTCTCGTTCTCTCCTTTTTTCTGGTAATAACTTTTTTCTCTCTCTCTCTCTTTTTTTCTCTCTCTCTCTCTCTTTCTCCCTCTCTCTCCCTCTCTCGCTTGCTCTCTCTCTCTCTTGCTCTCTCTCTCTCTTGCTCTCTCTCTCGCTCTTTCTCTCTCTCGCACTCCCTCTCTCTCTCTCTCTCCCTGTCTCTCTGTCTCTTTCTCTCTCTCTCTCTCTCTCTCTTAGCTGGCCCTACACCTGCCTAAAACCTAACTTCTGTTCTTTAGCGACATCTTTTGGTGATAATCGTTCCTGTAGCAACATATTAGTTACAATTGAGAACGATTCATCCTACGGCAACTGCCCTCGGCTGAAGGTGAGTACCTTTCATACATCTGAGCATAAAACATATACAAAACTGAGGATGAAAATCAGTTAGGGAGGGAGGTAATACTTTACTTCATAGAAGGTGTATAATGGGTACCACTTAAATGGTATATAATGAAATACCGTATGTTTGATGTAAAAACTTCTGGACAGGACACAAGGTCGGACTGACAATTTCAGCTCCCTTGGGAGTGAAAAACAGGTACTAAAGACTGGGTTTGAAAAAAGCAGGTCGATGGTCTTGCATAAACTCCATTAGCCTCTGAGGTAATCCCGAAAGGTCACCAATAGAGGGAGACATTTCACTAAAGCAAGATGACAATGAAACGGGAGAAAATGGCAAAAAGCTATCAAAGCATGGAACGATTTTTATGGGACCTTGTTGGACAATGAACTTCACATGTCATAGTTTAAACATAAAATAGGACAAATTTAAAATACAATTTCCAAATGGGGTATTACATGGATGGTTTTTTCACTAAGTGTACAATTGCTTACAATGGACTTGGATAACAGAAGAATTGAAGGAGATCAATTGAATTGGATTTAAAATAGAGGAACACACCCCGGAGCTTGATCAACTCTGGCGGGGCCGTCCTTGGGTGAGGGTGTCTAGTGATAATGGCCGAAACACCCTATGATCTCAAGGTTCATTACTGATGATGTGTTCCTACCCTAAATCACAGCAGGGACACTATAAATCTGATAATGGAAATAGAAACTAATACCCTGCTGTAATCATTACAGTAATAATAATTTTTCACTTAATTTAAAAATATTTGTTTTTGGACCTTTTTTGTGGGGCTAATTATGGTTTCATGGGAGGTTAAAATCCAGCCCTTATCCCTAACCCCAACCCTAGCCCCTATCCCTAACCTCAACCCTAACCCTAGCCCTAACCTCAACCCTAACCCCAACCCTAACCTCAACCCTAACCTCAACCCTAACCCCAGCTAATCTGGGAATGGAAATAGAAACTAATACCCTGCTGTAATCATTACAGTAATAATAATTTTTCACTTAATTTAAAAATACTTGTTTTTGGACCTTTTTTGTGGGGCTAATTATGGTTTTATGGGAGGTTAAAATCCAGCCCTTATCCCTAGCCCCTATCCCTTATCCCTAACCCTAACCTCAACCCTGACCCCAACCCTAGCCCCGACCCTAGCCTCAGCCCTAGCCCCAACCCTAACCCCAACCTTAACCTCAACCCTAACCCCAACCCTGGCCCTAGCCCTAACCCCAGCCCTAACCCTAACCCCAGCCCTAACCCCAACCCTAACCCCAGCCCTAACCTTAACCCTAACCCCAACCCTAACCTCAACCTTAACCCCAGCCCTGGCCCTAACCCCAGCCCTAACCCCAACCTTAACCCCAGCCCTGGCCCTAACCCTAACCCCAGCCCTAACCCCAACCCTAGCCCCAGCCCTAACCTCAACCCTAGCCCCAGCCCTAACCCTAGCCCTAACCCCAACCCTAACCCTAACCCCAACCTGTCTCAGGTATGGTGTTCAACTTTCCCCAGCACAAATGCCTAACCTCAACCACGTTGAGTCTGGTGCGAGCCCTGTTTTCGGTTTCTGTGTACACCCTATCCCGGTCTGAAAACCTAACCTCAACCATGGTGGGTCCTATATAAATCCTGCTTTGTTTTAAACCATAAACCCAACCAGTGGAGGGAGTTATAGAAACCCTGATTAATTTCATAGCCCTAAATCCTAAAGGCCTAACTCCAGCTAATCCAATCACAGTGTGTGACACCTCGAATAATAACCTTAGCTAGACGGACGACCGTGGAGAACTTGGCTTTGATACCGTTTGGTAGGGATTATTGGATGGGTTTCTCAAAAAGGGAAATGATAACCCAACCAGTGGAGGGAGTTATAGAAACCCTGATTAATTTCATAGCCCTAAATCCTAAAGGCCTAACTCCAGCTAATCCAATCATAGTGGGTAACACCTCGAATAATAACCGTGGAGAACTTGGCTTTGATACCGTTTGGTAGGGATTATTGGATGGGTTTCTCAAAAAGGGAAATGATTATGAAGAGTACAGGTTCAACAAGAGCCAAACACATTTTGGTTATTAAGAATTTTTATGAAACCGAGGTGAGACATAAGCACAAGAGTTGCAGAATAACGAGCGCCGGCCAGTGCCTTGCCCTAGGGTACCTTGACAACCGTCCAGTCTAATGATGAGGCGGGAGGTACTCGGGAGTTAACCCCTTTCCAAAAACCTAACCCAGCCAGAGCCTTCGGAGGGTCGGACTCGGTCAAAGCAGTATGTGTCTCACCATGTAATTTAAATATACTATTATACGTACGTGTTATTATGTATGTAAACAGGGAATATATCAAGGCTGAACATCATTTAAAACGAACTAACGCTACAGCTCCAGTCCAAAATAGACTCCGAAACATGGACACATTCGACTATTCAGACATTAGAGGAACACTACACGGACTGTATGACGTAGGCGGTAGAAAAAACTAAGGGTCTTACGGCTAAGAGCTGTTAATCTGTCAATCCGGTCCGGGTCCGGACCGAGGGAGATTGCCCGTGTTGAGTCAAATTAAGCCGCAAAAAGATGGACTAATAGGGACCTCAGCAGAGTGAAACAGGACTGGTTCTGACACCTCCTCTTTTTCAAGAGAAACAAAGGTCTAAGCAGTTTAATTAATACAGGAATAGTAACACGGATTGTAATAAGGTGGACAAACCACACGAACTTCAGACTTTGAGTTAAAACTTTGGCCTTGACACACAGGTAGGGGGAGATATATTAAAGTCAATGTTCAGATTATTAGGATTGCGCAATCCGATGGTGGAGGATACATCTTTTTCACATAGGGGACTCTTTATAATATCAACTAGAGGTGAGCCTCACACAAATAAATCATTGTATCCCTGATGACTTTTGTATATAATAAAAATAATAAAATAAAAAAAAATTGGTATGTTGGACTACTTTCACTCTTCTTCCCGTTCTTCCCTCAGAATAGGAGGGAGTCAGTGGGAGGTTAGAGTCGCCAGCCCGGTCCGGCTACGGAGGGCTCGGTCCGTACAGACCCCTCTCCGAGACTCTAACCTCTCCTTCTCAAAGATTCATTTCCTCCCACTCTTTCTTCCCCCCACACGCACACACACACACACTCTCTCTCTTTTCTTTCTCCCCGGCATCACTGTTTCTCACTATTTCTTCTATTTTTCTTTTTTTTCTCTCTCTCTCTTCCTTCCTCATTAAAATAAATTTGTACTCAAGGATTTAATTAATAAACTTTGGAATTTTCTTCTAACTAACTCGTTTTCTGACTCCTTCTGTATGCAGGAGAGATTGGTTTAATTTGAACGATTTCTCAGGTTGACCACTGGATGGCGGTAGGGTTCAATATATGGACTCCAAATGAATATAAAAAGTAACACTTATGGACAAATAACCATAAAACTGGAAAGTCTTAATGGCCTTAAGAAAATATGTGATTATAAGGTAATTTTTATACAATATGGAATTCATAGTTCTCTTAAAAGAACTTCGAATTGTTAGGGATTTTTGATGGAAAGAAAATCACATTATGATTGAATTTGATTTATTGGTCATTATAAAACATTAACATGGAAATTTTGTTTCTCTTAGGAACTTTGATTTGGAAATGACAAAATGGTTGAAAGAAAATCACATTAGGGTCAAATCGTTTCTTAATTGGCAAACCGTTTGATATGGAGAAATTTGCATAATTGGGGTTCTCAGGTTAGGGAGGAGTTGGAGGGGAGTTCGTGGAAATTACCCAGAACACACTGCATATTCCGTTTTAAAATAGGGCTTTAAATCGTTGGTATAAATGGATTGGATTCTGAGAATTTGGATTTAATAACTAAAGGTGATATTAGAGATTAAAACCCGAGGGTTTATTTGAAGAAAAATTATAAGAGTTTGACACCGTAATTTTAAATGGTACTGATAAGAATGACCTCCGGGGATTTTTCGTCTCGGTGGTTAGGACAAACCATCCTGATCCAGATTGGTAAGTACATGCAGTCTGTTCTGGTGTATTTCTTATGCAGTTTTGAATACCAGGGGCTTTGCGGTGTAATGTAGCACTGGTACTTTTCCAACTTTCTCTTTCTTTCTGACTTTTGCCTTATCTCTTTCTTTCCTTCGTTCTCTTTACCTTTCTCTCTTGGCCTTTCCCTTTGTCTTTTTTTCTCTCTTTCTCTTCTTATCCACTGTACATTACCCTAATTTGATCTCCATTTATTTTTTGATTTTTTCTCGTTTTGTTTCTCTCGTTCTCTCCTTTTTTCTGGTAATAACTTTTTTCTCTCTCTCTCTCTTTTTTTCTCTCTCTCTCTCTTTCTCCCTCTCTCTCCCTCTCTCGCTTGCTCTCTCTCTCTCTTGCTCTCTCTCTCTCTTGCTCTCTCTCTCGCTCTTTCTCTCTCTCGCACTCCCTCTCTCTCTCTCTCTCCCTGTCTCTCTGTCTCTTTCTCTCTCTCTCTCTCTCTCTCTTAGCTGGCCCTACACCTGCCTAAAACCTAACTTCTGTTCTTTAGCGACATCTTTTGGTGATAATCGTTCCTGTAGCAACATATTAGTTACAATTGAGAACGATTCATCCTACGGCAACTGCCCTCGGCTGAAGGTGAGTACCTTTCATACATCTGAGCATAAAACATATACAAAACTGAGGATGAAAATCAGTTAGGGAGGGAGGTAATACTTTACTTCATAGAAGGTGTATAATGGGTACCACTTAAATGGTATATAATGAAATACCGTATGTTTGATGTAAAAACTTCTGGACAGGACACAAGGTCGGACTGACAATTTCAGCTCCCTTGGGAGTGAAAAACAGGTACTAAAGACTGGGTTTGAAAAAAGCAGGTCGATGGTCTTGCATAAACTCCATTAGCCTCTGAGGTAATCCCGAAAGGTCACCAATAGAGGGAGACATTTCACTAAAGCAAGATGACAATGAAACGGGAGAAAATGGCAAAAAGCTATCAAAGCATGGAACGATTTTTATGGGACCTTGTTGGACAATGAACTTCACATGTCATAGTTTAAACATAAAATAGGACAAATTTAAAATACAATTTCCAAATGGGGTATTACATGGATGGTTTTTTCACTAAGTGTACAATTGCTTACAATGGACTTGGATAACAGAAGAATTGAAGGAGATCAATTGAATTGGATTTAAAATAGAGGAACACACCCCGGAGCTTGATCAACTCTGGCGGGGCCGTCCTTGGGTGAGGGTGTCTAGTGATAATGGCCGAAACACCCTATGATCTCAAGGTTCATTACTGATGATGTGTTCCTACCCTAAATCACAGCAGGGACACTATAAATCTGATAATGGAAATAGAAACTAATACCCTGCTGTAATCATTACAGTAATAATAATTTTTCACTTAATTTAAAAATATTTGTTTTTGGACCTTTTTTGTGGGGCTAATTATGGTTTCATGGGAGGTTAAAATCCAGCCCTTATCCCTAACCCCAACCCTAGCCCCTATCCCTAACCTCAACCCTAACCCTAGCCCTAACCTCAACCCTAACCCCAACCCTAACCTCAACCCTAACCCCAACCCTAACCCCAGCCCTAACCCCAACCCTAACCTCAACCCTAACCCCAGCTAATCTGGGAATGGAAATAGAAACTAATACCCTGCTGTAATCATTACAGTAATAATAATTTTTCACTTAATTTAAAAATACTTGTTTTTGGACCTTTTTTGTGGGGCTAATTATGGTTTTATGGGAGGTTAAAATCCAGCCCTTATCCCTAGCCCCTATCCCTTATCCCTAACCCTAACCTCAACCCTGACCCCAACCCTAGCCCCGACCCTAGCCTCAGCCCTAGCCCCAACCCTAACCCCAACCTTAACCTCAACCCTAACCCCAACCCTGGCCCTAGCCCTAACCCCAGCCCTAACCCTAACCCCAGCCCTAACCCCAACCCTAACCCCAGCCCTAACCTTAACCCTAACCCCAACCCTAACCTCAACCTTAACCCCAGCCCTGGCCCTAACCCCAGCCCTAACCCCAACCCTAGCCCCAGCCCTAACCCCAACCCTAGCCCCAGCCCTAGCCCCAACCCTAACCCCAACCCTAACCTCAACCCTAACCCCAACCCTGGCCCTAACCCTAACCCCAACCCTAACCTCAACCCTAACCTTAACCCTAACCCCAACCCTAACCTCAACCTTAACCCCAGCCCTGGCCCTAACCCTAACCCCAGCCCTAACCCCAACCCTAGCCCCAGCCCTAACCTCAACCCTAGCCCCAGCCCTAACCCTAGCCCTAACCCCAACCCTAACCCTAACCCCAACCTGTCTCAGGTATGGTGTTCAACTTTCCCCAGCACAAATGCCTAACCTCAACCACGTTGAGTCTGGTGCGAGCCCTGTTTTCGGTTTCTGTGTACACCCTATCCCGGTCTGAAAACCTAACCTCAACCATGGTGGGTCCTATATAAATCCTGCTTTGTTTTAAACCATAAACCCAACCAGTGGAGGGAGTTATAGAAACCCTGATTAATTTCATAGCCCTAAATCCTAAAGGCCTAACTCCAGCTAATCCAATCACAGTGTGTGACACCTCGAATAATAACCTTAGCTAGACGGACGACCGTGGAGAACTTGGCTTTGATACCGTTTGGTAGGGATTATTGGATGGGTTTCTCAAAAAGGGAAATGATAACCCAACCAGTGGAGGGAGTTATAGAAACCCTGATTAATTTCATAGCCCTAAATCCTAAAGGCCTAACTCCAGCTAATCCAATCATAGTGGGTAACACCTCGAATAATAACCGTGGAGAACTTGGCTTTGATACCGTTTGGTAGGGATTATTGGATGGGTTTCTCAAAAAGGGAAATGATTATGAAGAGTACAGGTTCAACAAGAGCCAAACACATTTTGGTTATTAAGAATTTTTATGAAACCGAGGTGAGACATAAGCACAAGAGTTGCAGAATAACGAGCGCCGGCCAGTGCCTTGCCCTAGGGTACCTTGACAACCGTCCAGTCTAATGATGAGGCGGGAGGTACTCGGGAGTTAACCCCTTTCCAAAAACCTAACCCAGCCAGAGCCTTCGGAGGGTCGGACTCGGTCAAAGCAGTATGTGTCTCACCATGTAATTTAAATATACTATTATACGTACGTGTTATTATGTATGTAAACAGGGAATATATCAAGGCTGAACATCATTTAAAACGAACTAACGCTACAGCTCCAGTCCAAAATAGACTCCGAAACATGGACACATTCGACTATTCAGACATTAGAGGAACACTACACGGACTGTATGACGTAGGCGGTAGAAAAAACTAAGGGTCTTACGGCTAAGAGCTGTTAATCTGTCAATCCGGTCCGGGTCCGGACCGAGGGAGATTGCCCGTGTTGAGTCAAATTAAGCCGCAAAAAGATGGACTAATAGGGACCTCAGCAGAGTGAAACAGGACTGGTTCTGACACCTCCTCTTTTTCAAGAGAAACAAAGGTCTAAGCAGTTTAATTAATACAGGAATAGTAACACGGATTGTAATAAGGTGGACAAACCACACGAACTTCAGACTTTGAGTTAAAACTTTGGCCTTGACACACAGGTAGGGGGAGATATATTAAAGTCAATGTTCAGATTATTAGGATTGCGCAATCCGATGGTGGAGGATACATCTTTTTCACATAGGGGACTCTTTATAATATCAACTAGAGGTGAGCCTCACACAAATAAATCATTGTATCCCTGATGACTTTTGTATATAATAAAAATAATAAAATAAAAAAAATTGGTATGTTGGACTACTTTCACTCTTCTTCCCGTTCTTCCCTCAGAATAGGAGGGAGTCAGTGGGAGGTTAGAGTCGCCAGCCCGGTCCGGCTACGGAGGGCTCGGTCCGTACAGACCCCTCTCCGAGACTCTAACCTCTCCTTCTCAAAGATTCATTTCCTCCCACTCTTTCTTCCCCCCACACGCACACACACACACACTCTCTCTCTTTTCTTTCTCCCCGGCATCACTGTTTCTCACTATTTCTTCTATTTTTCTTTTTTTTCTCTCTCTCTCTTCCTTCCTCATTAAAATAAATTTGTACTCAAGGATTTAATTAATAAACTTTGGAATTTTCTTCTAACTAACTCGTTTTCTGACTCCTTCTGTATGCAGGAGAGATTGGTTTAATTTGAACGATTTCTCAGGTTGACCACTGGATGGCGGTAGGGTTCAATATATGGACTCCAAATGAATATAAAAAGTAACACTTATGGACAAATAACCATAAAACTGGAAAGTCTTAATGGCCTTAAGAAAATATGTGATTATAAGGTAATTTTTATACAATATGGAATTCATAGTTCTCTTAAAAGAACTTCGAATTGTTAGGGATTTTTGATGGAAAGAAAATCACATTATGATTGAATTTGATTTATTGGTCATTATAAAACATTAACATGGAAATTTTGTTTCTCTTAGGAACTTTGATTTGGAAATGACAAAATGGTTGAAAGAAAATCACATTAGGGTCAAATCGTTTCTTAATTGGCAAACCGTTTGATATGGAGAAATTTGCATAATTGGGGTTCTCAGGTTAGGGAGGAGTTGGAGGGGAGTTCGTGGAAATTACCCAGAACACACTGCATATTCCGTTTTAAAATAGGGCTTTAAATCGTTGGTATAAATGGATTGGATTCTGAGAATTTGGATTTAATAACTAAAGGTGATATTAGAGATTAAAACCCGAGGGTTTATTTGAAGAAAAATTATAAGAGTTTGACACCGTAATTTTAAATGGTACTGATAAGAATGACCTCCGGGGATTTTTCGTCTCGGTGGTTAGGACAAACCATCCTGATCCAGATTGGTAAGTACATGCAGTCTGTTCTGGTGTATTTCTTATGCAGTTTTGAATACCAGGGGCTTTGCGGTGTAATGTAGCACTGGTACTTTTCCAACTTTCTCTTTCTTTCTGACTTTTGCCTTATCTCTTTCTTTCCTTCGTTCTCTTTACCTTTCTCTCTTGGCCTTTCCCTTTGTCTTTTTTTCTCTCTTTCTCTTCTTATCCACTGTACATTACCCTAATTTGATCTCCATTTATTTTTTGATTTTTTCTCGTTTTGTTTCTCTCGTTCTCTCCTTTTTTCTGGTAATAACTTTTTTCTCTCTCTCTCTCTTTTTTTCTCTCTCTCTCTCTCTTTCTCCCTCTCTCTCCCTCTCTCGCTTGCTCTCTCTCTCTCTTGCTCTCTCTCTCTCTTGCTCTCTCTCTCGCTCTTTCTCTCTCTCGCACTCCCTCTCTCTCTCTCTCTCCCTGTCTCTCTGTCTCTTTCTCTCTCTCTCTCTCTCTCTCTTAGCTGGCCCTACACCTGCCTAAAACCTAACTTCTGTTCTTTAGCGACATCTTTTGGTGATAATCGTTCCTGTAGCAACATATTAGTTACAATTGAGAACGATTCATCCTACGGCAACTGCCCTCGGCTGAAGGTGAGTACCTTTCATACATCTGAGCATAAAACATATACAAAACTGAGGATGAAAATCAGTTAGGGAGGGAGGTAATACTTTACTTCATAGAAGGTGTATAATGGGTACCACTTAAATGGTATATAATGAAATACCGTATGTTTGATGTAAAAACTTCTGGACAGGACACAAGGTCGGACTGACAATTTCAGCTCCCTTGGGAGTGAAAAACAGGTACTAAAGACTGGGTTTGAAAAAAGCAGGTCGATGGTCTTGCATAAACTCCATTAGCCTCTGAGGTAATCCCGAAAGGTCACCAATAGAGGGAGACATTTCACTAAAGCAAGATGACAATGAAACGGGAGAAAATGGCAAAAAGCTATCAAAGCATGGAACGATTTTTATGGGACCTTGTTGGACAATGAACTTCACATGTCATAGTTTAAACATAAAATAGGACAAATTTAAAATACAATTTCCAAATGGGGTATTACATGGATGGTTTTTTCACTAAGTGTACAATTGCTTACAATGGACTTGGATAACAGAAGAATTGAAGGAGATCAATTGAATTGGATTTAAAATAGAGGAACACACCCCGGAGCTTGATCAACTCTGGCGGGGCCGTCCTTGGGTGAGGGTGTCTAGTGATAATGGCCGAAACACCCTATGATCTCAAGGTTCATTACTGATGATGTGTTCCTACCCTAAATCACAGCAGGGACACTATAAATCTGATAATGGAAATAGAAACTAATACCCTGCTGTAATCATTACAGTAATAATAATTTTTCACTTAATTTAAAAATATTTGTTTTTGGACCTTTTTTGTGGGGCTAATTATGGTTTCATGGGAGGTTAAAATCCAGCCCTTATCCCTAACCCCAACCCTAGCCCCTATCCCTAACCTCAACCCTAACCCTAGCCCTAACCTCAACCCTAACCCCAACCCTAACCTCAACCCTAACCCCAACCCTAACCCCAGCCCTAACCCCAACCCTAACCTCAACCCTAACCCCAGCTAATCTGGGAATGGAAATAGAAACTAATACCCTGCTGTAATCATTACAGTAATAATAATTTTTCACTTAATTTAAAAATACTTGTTTTTGGACCTTTTTTGTGGGGCTAATTATGGTTTTATGGGAGGTTAAAATCCAGCCCTTATCCCTAGCCCCTATCCCTTATCCCTAACCCTAACCTCAACCCTGACCCCAACCCTAGCCCCGACCCTAGCCTCAGCCCTAGCCCCAACCCTAACCCCAACCTTAACCTCAACCCTAACCCCAACCCTGGCCCTAGCCCTAACCCCAGCCCTAACCCTAACCCCAGCCCTAACCCCAACCCTAACCCCAGCCCTAACCTTAACCCTAACCCCAACCCTAACCTCAACCTTAACCCCAGCCCTGGCCCTAACCCCAGCCCTAACCCCAACCCTAGCCCCAGCCCTAACCCCAACCCTAGCCCCAGCCCTAGCCCCAACCCTAACCCCAACCCTAACCTCAACCCTAACCCCAACCCTGGCCCTAACCCTAACCCCAACCCTAACCTCAACCCTAACCTTAACCCTAACCCCAACCCTAACCTCAACCTTAACCCCAGCCCTGGCCCTAACCCTAACCCCAGCCCTAACCCCAACCCTAGCCCCAGCCCTAACCTCAACCCTAGCCCCAGCCCTAACCCTAGCCCTAACCCCAACCCTAACCCTAACCCCAACCTGTCTCAGGTATGGTGTTCAACTTTCCCCAGCACAAATGCCTAACCTCAACCACGTTGAGTCTGGTGCGAGCCCTGTTTTCGGTTTCTGTGTACACCCTATCCCGGTCTGAAAACCTAACCTCAACCATGGTGGGTCCTATATAAATCCTGCTTTGTTTTAAACCATAAACCCAACCAGTGGAGGGAGTTATAGAAACCCTGATTAATTTCATAGCCCTAAATCCTAAAGGCCTAACTCCAGCTAATCCAATCACAGTGTGTGACACCTCGAATAATAACCTTAGCTAGACGGACGACCGTGGAGAACTTGGCTTTGATACCGTTTGGTAGGGATTATTGGATGGGTTTCTCAAAAAGGGAAATGATAACCCAACCAGTGGAGGGAGTTATAGAAACCCTGATTAATTTCATAGCCCTAAATCCTAAAGGCCTAACTCCAGCTAATCCAATCATAGTGGGTAACACCTCGAATAATAACCGTGGAGAACTTGGCTTTGATACCGTTTGGTAGGGATTATTGGATGGGTTTCTCAAAAAGGGAAATGATTATGAAGAGTACAGGTTCAACAAGAGCCAAACACATTTTGGTTATTAAGAATTTTTATGAAACCGAGGTGAGACATAAGCACAAGAGTTGCAGAATAACGAGCGCCGGCCAGTGCCTTGCCCTAGGGTACCTTGACAACCGTCCAGTCTAATGATGAGGCGGGAGGTACTCGGGAGTTAACCCCTTTCCAAAAACCTAACCCAGCCAGAGCCTTCGGAGGGTCGGACTCGGTCAAAGCAGTATGTGTCTCACCATGTAATTTAAATATACTATTATACGTACGTGTTATTATGTATGTAAACAGGGAATATATCAAGGCTGAACATCATTTAAAACGAACTAACGCTACAGCTCCAGTCCAAAATAGACTCCGAAACATGGACACATTCGACTATTCAGACATTAGAGGAACACTACACGGACTGTATGACGTAGGCGGTAGAAAAAACTAAGGGTCTTACGGCTAAGAGCTGTTAATCTGTCAATCCGGTCCGGGTCCGGACCGAGGGAGATTGCCCGTGTTGAGTCAAATTAAGCCGCAAAAAGATGGACTAATAGGGACCTCAGCAGAGTGAAACAGGACTGGTTCTGACACCTCCTCTTTTTCAAGAGAAACAAAGGTCTAAGCAGTTTAATTAATACAGGAATAGTAACACGGATTGTAATAAGGTGGACAAACCACACGAACTTCAGACTTTGAGTTAAAACTTTGGCCTTGACACACAGGTAGGGGGAGATATATTAAAGTCAATGTTCAGATTATTAGGATTGCGCAATCCGATGGTGGAGGATACATCTTTTTCACATAGGGGACTCTTTATAATATCAACTAGAGGTGAGCCTCACACAAATAAATCATTGTATCCCTGATGACTTTTGTATATAATAAAAATAATAAAATAAAAAAAATTGGTATGTTGGACTACTTTCACTCTTCTTCCCGTTCTTCCCTCAGAATAGGAGGGAGTCAGTGGGAGGTTAGAGTCGCCAGCCCGGTCCGGCTACGGAGGGCTCGGTCCGTACAGACCCCTCTCCGAGACTCTAACCTCTCCTTCTCAAAGATTCATTTCCTCCCACTCTTTCTTCCCCCCACACGCACACACACACACACTCTCTCTCTTTTCTTTCTCCCCGGCATCACTGTTTCTCACTATTTCTTCTATTTTTCTTTTTTTTCTCTCTCTCTCTTCCTTCCTCATTAAAATAAATTTGTACTCAAGGATTTAATTAATAAACTTTGGAATTTTCTTCTAACTAACTCGTTTTCTGACTCCTTCTGTATGCAGGAGAGATTGGTTTAATTTGAACGATTTCTCAGGTTGACCACTGGATGGCGGTAGGGTTCAATATATGGACTCCAAATGAATATAAAAAGTAACACTTATGGACAAATAACCATAAAACTGGAAAGTCTTAATGGCCTTAAGAAAATATGTGATTATAAGGTAATTTTTATACAATATGGAATTCATAGTTCTCTTAAAAGAACTTCGAATTGTTAGGGATTTTTGATGGAAAGAAAATCACATTATGATTGAATTTGATTTATTGGTCATTATAAAACATTAACATGGAAATTTTGTTTCTCTTAGGAACTTTGATTTGGAAATGACAAAATGGTTGAAAGAAAATCACATTAGGGTCAAATCGTTTCTTAATTGGCAAACCGTTTGATATGGAGAAATTTGCATAATTGGGGTTCTCAGGTTAGGGAGGAGTTGGAGGGGAGTTCGTGGAAATTACCCAGAACACACTGCATATTCCGTTTTAAAATAGGGCTTTAAATCGTTGGTATAAATGGATTGGATTCTGAGAATTTGGATTTAATAACTAAAGGTGATATTAGAGATTAAAACCCGAGGGTTTATTTGAAGAAAAATTATAAGAGTTTGACACCGTAATTTTAAATGGTACTGATAAGAATGACCTCCGGGGATTTTTCGTCTCGGTGGTTAGGACAAACCATCCTGATCCAGATTGGTAAGTACATGCAGTCTGTTCTGGTGTATTTCTTATGCAGTTTTGAATACCAGGGGCTTTGCGGTGTAATGTAGCACTGGTACTTTTCCAACTTTCTCTTTCTTTCTGACTTTTGCCTTATCTCTTTCTTTCCTTCGTTCTCTTTACCTTTCTCTCTTGGCCTTTCCCTTTGTCTCTTTTTTTTTCTTTTTCTCTCTTTCTCTTCTTATCCACTGTACATTACCCTAATTTGATCTCCATTTATTTTTTGATTTTTTCTCGTTTTGTTTCTCTCGTTCTCTCCTTTTTTCTGGTAATAACTTGGTTCTCTCTCTCTTGTTTTTTCTCTCTCTTTCTCTCTCTTTCTCCCTCTCTCTCTTGCTCTCTCTCTCTCTCTCTCTCTTGCTCTTTCTCTCTCGCACTCCCTCTCTCTCTCTCTCTCTCTCCCTGTCTCTCTCTCTCTCTCTCCCTGTCTCTCTGTCTCTCTCTCTCTCTCTTAGCTGGCCCTACACCTGCCTAAAACCTAACTTATGTTCTTTAGCGACATCTTTTGGGGATAATCGCTCCTGTAGCAACATACTAGTTACAATTGAGAACGATTCATCCTACGGCAACTGCCCTCGGCTGAAGGTGAGTACCTTTTATACATCTGAGCATAAAACATATACAAAACTGAGGATGAAAATCAGTTAGGGAGGGAGGTACTACTTTACTTCATAGAAGGTGTATAATGGGTACCACTTAAATGGTATATAATGAAATACCGTATGTTTGATGTAAAAACTTCTGGACAGGACACAAGGTCGGACTGACAATTTCAGCTCCCTTGGGAGTGAAAAACAGGTACTAAAGACTGGGTTTGAAAAAAGCAGGTCGATGGTCTTGCATAAACTCCATTAGCCTCTGGGGTAATCCCGAAAGGTCATCAATAGAGGGAGACATTTCACTAAAAAGCAAGATGACAATGAAACGGGAGAAAATGGCAAAAATCTATCAAAGCATGGAATGATTTTTATGGGACCTTGTTGGACAATGAACTTCACATGTCATAGTTTAAACATAAAATAGGACAAATTTAAAATACAATTTCCAAATGGGGTATTACATGGATGTTTTTTTCACTAAGTGTACAATTGCTTACAATGGACTTGGATAACAGAAGAATTGAAGGAGATCAATTGAATTGGATTTAAAATAGAGGAACACACCCCGGAGCTTGATCAACTCTGGCGGGGCCGTCCTTGGGTGAGGGTGTCTAGTGATAATGGCCGAAACACCCTATGATCTCAAGGTTCATTACTGATGATGTGTTCCTACCCTAAATCGCAGCAGGGACACTATAAATCTGATAATGGAAATAGAAACTAATACCCTGCTGTAATCATTACAGTAATAATAATTTTTCACTTAATTTAAAAATATTTGTTTTTGGACCTTTTTTGTGGGGCTAATTATGGTTTCATGGGAGGTTAAAATCCAGCCCTTATCCCTAACCCCAACCCTAGCCCCTATCCCTAACCTCAACCCTAACCTCAACCCTAACCTCAACCCTAACCTCAACCCTAACCCCAACCCTAACCCCAGCCCTAACCCCAACCCTAACCCCAGCTAATCTGGGAATGGAAATAGAAACTAATACCCTGCTGTAATCATTACAGTAATAATAATTTTTCACTTAATTTAAAAATACTTGTTTTTGGACCTTTTTTGTGGGGCTAATTATGGTTTCATGGGAGGTTAAAATCCAGCCCTTATCCCTAACCCTAACCTCAACCCTGACCCCAACCCTAGCCCCGACCCTAGCCTCAGCCCTAGCCCCAACCCTAACCCCAACCTTAGCCCTAACCCTAACCCCAGCCCTAACCCCAGCCCTAACCCCAGCCCTAACCCCAGCCCTAACCTTAACCCTAACCCCAACCCTAACCTCAACCTTAACCCCAGCCCTGGCCCTAACCCCAGCCCTAACCCCAGCCCTAGCCCCAGCCCTAGCCCCAGCCCCAACCCTAACCCCAACCCTAACCCCAACCCTGGCCCTAACCCTAACCTCAACCCTAACCCCAACCCTAACCTCAACCTTAACCCCAGCCCTGGCCCTAACCCTAACCCCAGCCCTAACCCCAACCCTAGCCCCAGCCCTAACCTCAACCCTAGCCCCAGCCCTAACCCTAGCCCTAACCCCAACCCTAACCCTAACCCCAACCTGTCTCAGGTATGGTGTTCAACTTTCCCCAGCACAAATGCCTAACCTCAACCACGTTGAGTCTGGTGCGAGCCCTGTTTTCGGTTTCTGTGTACACCCTATCCCGGTCTGAAAACCTAACCTCAACCATGGTGGGTCCTATATAAATCCTGCTTTGGTCTAAACCATAAACCCAACCAGTGGAGGGAGTTATAGAAACCCTGATTAATTTCATAGCCCTAAATCCTAAAGGCCTAACTCCAGCTAATCCAATCACAGTGTGTGACACCTCGAATAATAACCTTAGCTAGACGGACGACCGTGGAGAACTTGGCTTTGATACCGTTTGGTAGGGATTATTGGAGGGGTTTCTCAAAAAGGGAAATGATAACCCAACCAGTGGAGGGAGTTATAGAAACCCTGATTAATTTCATAGCCCTAAATCCTAAAGGCCTAACTCCAGCTAATCCAATCACAGTGGGTAACACCTCGAATAATAACCGTGGAGAACTTGGCTTTGATACCGTTTGGTAGGGATTATTGGATGGGTTTCTCAAAAAGGGAAATGATTATGAAGAGTACAGGTTCAACAAGAGCCAAACACATTTTGGTTATTAAGAATTTTTATGAAACCGAGGTGAGACATAAGCACAAGAGTTGCAGAATAACGAGCGCCGGCCAGTGCCTTGCCCTAGGGTACCTTGACAACCGTCCAGTCTAATGATGAGGCGGGAGGTACTCGGGAGTTAACCCCTTTCCAAAAACCTAACCCAGCCAGAGCCTTCGGAGGGTCGGACTCGGTCAAAGCAGTATGTGTCTCACCATGTAATTTAAATATACTGTTATGTGTACGTGTTATTATGTATGCAAACATCAAGCTTTTTCAAGAAATGTGAACGGGATCTTGTTCACATAATTGACTCTTTATAATATCAACTAAAGGGTAGCCTGACAAATATATCATTCCCTGATATCTTTTATACACAATAGAAAAATGTTCATGTTCAACTACTTTCACTCTTCTTCCCATTCTTCCCTCAGAATAGGAGGGAGTCAGTGGGAGGTTGGAGTCGCCAGCCCGGTCCGGCTACGGAGGGCTCGGTCCGTACAGACCCCTCTCCGAGACTCTAACCTCTCCTTCTCAAAGATTCATTTCCTCCCACTCTTTCTTCCCCCCACACGCACACACACACACACACACACACTCTCTTTTCTTTCTCCCCGGCATCACTGTTTCTCACTATTTCTTCTATTTTTCTTTTTTCTCTCTCTCTCTTCCTTCCTCATTAAAATAAATTTGTACTCAAGGATTTAATTAATAAACTTTGGAATTTTCTTCTAACTAACTCGTTTTTTGACTCCTTCTGTAGGCTGGAGAGATTGGTTTAATTTGAACGATTTCTCAGGTTGACCACTGGATGGCGGTAGGGTTCAATATATGGACTCCAAATGAATATAAAAAGTAACACTTATGGACAAATAGCCATAAAACTGGAAAGTCTTAATGGCCTTTAGAAAGTATGTGATTATAAGGTAATTTTTATACAATATGGAATTCATAGTTCTCTTAAAAGAACTACGAATTGTTAGGGATTTCTGATGGAAAGAAAATCACATTATGATGGAATTTGATTTATTGGTCATTATAAAACATTAACATGGAAATTTTGTTTCTCTTAGGAACTTTGATTTGGAAATAACAAAATGGTTGAAAGAAAATCACATTAGGGTCAAATCGTTTCTTAATTGGTAAACCGTTTGATATGGAGAAATTTGCATAATTGGGGCTCTCAGGTTAGGGAGGAGTTAGAGGGGAGTTCGTGGAAATTACCCAGAACACACTGCATATTCCGTTTTAAAATAAGGCTTTAAATCGTTGGTATAAATGGATGGGATTCTGAGAATTTGGATTTAATAACTAAAGGTGATATTAGAGATTAAAACCCGAGGGTTTATTTGAAGAAAGATTATAAGAGTTTGACACCGTAATTTTAAATGGTACTGATAAGAATGACCTCCAGGGATTTGTCGTCTCGGTGGTTAGGACAAACCATCCTCATCCAGATTGGTAAGTACATGCAGTCTGTTCTGGTGTATTTCTTATGCAGTTTTGAATACCAGGGGCTTTGCGGTGTATGTAGCACTGGTACTTTTCCAACTTACTCTTTCTTCTTTTCTCTTTCTTTCTGACTTTTGCCTTATCTCTTTCTTTCCTTCGTTCTCTTTCCCTTTCTCTCTTGGCCTTTCCCTTTGTCTCTTTTTTTTTTTCTTTTTCTCTCTTTCTCTTCTTATCCACTGTACATTACCCTAATTTGATCTCCATTTATTTTTTGATTTTTTCTCGTTTTGTTTCTCTCGTTCTCTCCTTTTTTCTGGTAATAACTTGGTTCTCTCTCTCTTGTTTTTTCTCTCTCTTTCTCTCTCTTTCTCCCTCTCTCTCTTGCTCTCTCTCTCTCTCTCTTGCTCTTTCTCTCTCGCACTCCCTCTCTCTCTCTCTCTCTCTCCCTGTCTCTCTCTCTCTCTCTCCCTGTCTCTCTGTCTCTCTCTCTCTCTCTTAGCTGGCCCTACACCTGCCTAAAACCTAACTTATGTTCTTTAGCGACATCTTTTGGGGATAATCGCTCCTGTAGCAACATACTAGTTACAATTGAGAACGATTCATCCTACGGCAACTGCCCTCGGCTGAAGGTGAGTACCTTTTATACATCTGAGCATAAAACATATACAAAACTGAGGATGAAAATCAGTTAGGGAGGGAGGTACTACTTTACTTCATAGAAGGTGTATAATGGGTACCACTTAAATGGTATATAATGAAATACCGTATGTTTGATGTAAAAACTTCTGGACAGGACACAAGGTCGGACTGACAATTTCAGCTCCCTTGGGAGTGAAAAACAGGTACTAAAGACTGGGTTTGAAAAAAGCAGGTCGATGGTCTTGCATAAACTCCATTAGCCTCTGGGGTAATCCCGAAAGGTCATCAATAGAGGGAGACATTTCACTAAAAAGCAAGATGACAATGAAACGGGAGAAAATGGCAAAAATCTATCAAAGCATGGAATGATTTTTATGGGACCTTGTTGGACAATGAACTTCACATGTCATAGTTTAAACATAAAATAGGACAAATTTAAAATACAATTTCCAAATGGGGTATTACATGGATGGTTTTTTCACTAAGTGTACAATTGCTTACAATGGACTTGGATAACAGAAGAATTGAAGGAGATCAATTGAATTGGATTTAAAATAGAGGAACACACCCCGGAGCTTGATCAACTCTGGCGGGGCCGTCCTTGGGTGAGGGTGTCTAGTGATAATGGCCGAAACACCCTATGATCTCAAGGTTCATTACTGATGATGTGTTCCTACCCTAAATCACAGCAGGGACACTATAAATCTGATAATGGAAATAGAAACTAATACCCTGCTGTAATCATTACAGTAATAATAATTTTTCACTTAATTTAAAAATATTTGTTTTTGGACCTTTTTTGTGGGGCTAATTATGGTTTCATGGGAGGTTAAAATCCAGCCCTTATCCCTAACCCCAACCCTAGCCCCTATCCCTAACCTCAACCCTAACCTCAACCCTAACCCCAACCCTAACCCCAACCCTAACCCCAGCCCTAACCCCAACCCTAACCCCAACCCTAACCCCAGCTAATCTGGGAATGGAAATAGAAACTAATACCCTGCTGTAATCATTACAGTAATAATAATTTTTCACTTAATTTAAAAATACTTGTTTTTGGACCTTTTTTGTGGGGCTAATTATGGTTTCATGGGAGGTTAAAATCCAGCCCTTATCCCTAACCCTAACCTCAACCCTGACCCCAACCCTAGCCCCGACCCTAGCCTCAGCCCTAGCCCTAACCCCAACCTTAGCCCTAACCCTAACCCCAGCCCTAACCCTAACCCCAGCCCTAACCCCAACCCTAACCCCAGCCCTAACCTTAACCCTAACCCCAACCCTAACCTCAACCTTAACCCCAGCCCTGGCCCTAACCCCAGCCCTAACCCCAACCCTAGCCCCAGCCCTAGCCCCAGCCCTAGCCCCAACCCTAACCCCAACCCTAACCCCAACCCTGGCCCTAACCCTAACCTCAACCCTAACCCCAACCCTAACCTCAACCTTAACCCCAGCCCTGGCCCTAACCCTAACCCCAGCCCTAACCCCAACCCTAGCCCCAGCCCTAACCTCAACCCTAGCCCCAGCCCTAACCCTAGCCCTAACCCCAACCCTAACCCTAACCCCAACCTGTCTCAGGTATGGTGTTCAACTTTCCCCAGCACAAATGCCTAACCTCAACCACGTTGAGTCTGGTGCGAGCCCTGTTTTCGGTTTCTGTGTACACCCTATCCCGGTCTGAAAACCTAACCTCAACCATGGTGGGTCCTATATAAATCCTGCTTTGGTCTAAACCATAAACCCAACCAGTGGAGGGAGTTATAGAAACCCTGATTAATTTCATAGCCCTAAATCCTAAAGGCCTAACTCCAGCTAATCCAATCACAGTGTGTGACACCTCGAATAATAACCTTAGCTAGACGGACGACCGTGGAGAACTTGGCTTTGATACCGTTTGGTAGGGATTATTGGAGGGGTTTCTCAAAAAGGGAAATGATAACCCAACCAGTGGAGGGAGTTATAGAAACCCTGATTAATTTCATAGCCCTAAATCCTAAAGGCCTAACTCCAGCTAATCCAATCACAGTGGGTAACACCTCGAATAATAACCGTGGAGAACTTGGCTTTGATACCGTTTGGTAGGGATTATTGGATGGGTTTCTCAAAAAGGGAAATGATTATGAAGAGTACAGGTTCAACAAGAGCCAAACACATTTTGGTTATTAAGAATTTGTATGAAACCGAGGTGAGACATAAGCACAAGAGTTGCAGAATAACGAGCGCCGGCCAGTGCCTTGCCCTAGGGTACCTTGACAACCGTCCAGTCTAATGATGAGGCGGGAGGTACTCGGGAGTTAACCCCTTTCCAAAAACCTAACCCAGCCAGAGCCTTCGGAGGGTCGGACTCGGTCAAAGCAGTATGTGTCTCACCATGTAATTTAAATATACTGTTATGTGTACGTGTTATTATGTATGCAAACATCAAGCTTTTTCAAGAAATGTGAACGGGATCTTGTTCACATAATTGACTCTTTATAATATCAACTAAAGGGTAGCCTGACAAATATATCATTCCCTGATATCTTTTATACACAATAGAAAAATGTTCATGTTCAACTACTTTCACTCTTCTTCCCATTCTTCCCTCAGAATAGGAGGGAGTCAGTGGGAGGTTGGAGTCGCCAGCCCGGTCCGGCTACGGAGGGCTCGGTCCGTACAGACCCCTCTCCGAGACTCTAACCTCTCCTTCTCAAAGATTCATTTCCTCCCACTCTTTCTTCCCCCCACACGCACACACACACACACACACTCTCTCTTTTCTTTCTCCCCGGCATCACTGTTTCTCACTATTTCTTCTATTTTTCTTTTTTCTCTCTCTCTCTTCCTTCCTCATTAAAATAAATTTGTACTCAAGGATTTAATTAATAAACTTTGGAATTTTCTTCTAACTAACTCGTTTTTTGACTCCTTCTGTAGGCTGGAGAGATTGGTTTAATTTGAACGATTTCTCAGGTTGACCACTGGATGGCGGTAGGGTTCAATATATGGACTCCAAATGAATATAAAAAGTAACACTTATGGACAAATAGCCATAAAACTGGAAAGTCTTAATGGCCTTTAGAAAGTATGTGATTATAAGGTAATTTTTATACAATATGGAATTCATAGTTCTCTTAAAAGAACTACGAATTGTTAGGGATTTCTGATGGAAAGAAAATCACATTATGATGGAATTTGATTTATTGGTCATTATAAAACATTAACATGGAAATTTTGTTTCTCTTAGGAACTTTGATTTGGAAATAACAAAATGGTTGAAAGAAAATCACATTAGGGTCAAATCGTTTCTTAATTGGTAAACCGTTTGATATGGAGAAATTTGCATAATTGGGGCTCTCAGGTTAGGGAGGAGTTAGAGGGGAGTTCGTGGAAATTACCCAGAACACACTGCATATTCCGTTTTAAAATAAGGCTTTAAATCGTTGGTATAAATGGATGGGATTCTGAGAATTTGGATTTAATAACTAAAGGTGATATTAGAGATTAAAACCCGAGGGTTTATTTGAAGAAAGATTATAAGAGTTTGACACCGTAATTTTAAATGGTACTGATAAGAATGACCTCCAGGGATTTGTCGTCTCGGTGGTTAGGACAAACCATCCTCATCCAGATTGGTAAGTACATGCAGTCTGTTCTGGTGTATTTCTTATGCAGTTTTGAATACCAGGGGCTTTGCGGTGTATGTAGCACTGGTACTTTTCCAACTTACTCTTTCTTCTTTTCTCTTTCTTTCTGACTTTTGCCTTATCTCTTTCTTTCCTTCGTTCTCTTTCCCTTTCTCTCTTGGCCTTTCCCTTTGTCTCTTTTTTTTTTTCTTTTTCTCTCTTTCTCTTCTTATCCACTGTACATTACCCTAATTTGATCTCCATTTATTTTTTGATTTTTTCTCGTTTTGTTTCTCTCGTTCTCTCCTTTTTTCTGGTAATAACTTGGTTCTCTCTCTCTTGTTTTTTCTCTCTCTTTCTCTCTCTTTCTCCCTCTCTCTCTTGCTCTCTCTCTCTCTCTCTTGCTCTTTCTCTCTCGCACTCCCTCTCTCTCTCTCTCTCCCTGTCTCTCTCTCTCTCTCTCCCTGTCTCTCTGTCTCTCTCTCTCTCTCTTAGCTGGCCCTACACCTGCCTAAAACCTAACTTATGTTCTTTAGCGACATCTTTTGGGGATAATCGCTCCTGTAGCAACATACTAGTTACAATTGAGAACGATTCATCCTACGGCAACTGCCCTCGGCTGAAGGTGAGTACCTTTTATACATCTGAGCATAAAACATATACAAAACTGAGGATGAAAATCAGTTAGGGAGGGAGGTACTACTTTACTTCATAGAAGGTGTATAATGGGTACCACTTAAATGGTATATAATGAAATACCGTATGTTTGATGTAAAAACTTCTGGACAGGACACAAGGTCGGACTGACAATTTCAGCTCCCTTGGGAGTGAAAAACAGGTACTAAAGACTGGGTTTGAAAAAAGCAGGTCGATGGTCTTGCATAAACTCCATTAGCCTCTGGGGTAATCCCGAAAGGTCATCAATAGAGGGAGACATTTCACTAAAAAGCAAGATGACAATGAAACGGGAGAAAATGGCAAAAATCTATCAAAGCATGGAATGATTTTTATGGGACCTTGTTGGACAATGAACTTCACATGTCATAGTTTAAACATAAAATAGGACAAATTTAAAATACAATTTCCAAATGGGGTATTACATGGATGTTTTTTTCACTAAGTGTACAATTGCTTACAATGGACTTGGATAACAGAAGAATTGAAGGAGATCAATTGAATTGGATTTAAAATAGAGGAACACACCCCGGAGCTTGATCAACTCTGGCGGGGCCGTCCTTGGGTGAGGGTGTCTAGTGATAATGGCCGAAACACCCTATGATCTCAAGGTTCATTACTGATGATGTGTTCCTACCCTAAATCACAGCAGGGACACTATAAATCTGATAATGGAAATAGAAACTAATACCCTGCTGTAATCATTACAGTAATAATAATTTTTCACTTAATTTAAAAATATTTGTTTTTGGACCTTTTTTGTGGGGCTAATTATGGTTTCATGGGAGGTTAAAATCCAGCCCTTATCCCTAACCCCAACCCTAGCCCCTATCCCTAACCTCAACCCTAACCTCAACCCTAACCTCAACCCTAACCCCAACCCTAACCCCAGCCCTAACCCCAACCCTAACCCCAACCCTAACCCCAGCTAATCTGGGAATGGAAATAGAAACTAATACCCTGCTGTAATCATTACAGTAATAATAATTTTTCACTTAATTTAAAAATACTTGTTTTTGGACCTTTTTTGTGGGGCTAATTATGGTTTCATGGGAGGTTAAAATCCAGCCCTTATCCCTAACCCTAACCTCAACCCTGACCCCAACCCTAGCCCCGACCCTAGCCTCAGCCCTAGCCCCAACCCTAACCCCAACCTTAGCCCTAACCCTAACCCCAGCCCTAACCCTAACCCCAGCCCTAACCCCAACCCTAACCCCAGCCCTAACCTTAACCCTAACCCCAACCCTAACCTCAACCTTAACCCCAGCCCTGGCCCTAACCCCAGCCCTAACCCCAACCCTAGCCCCAGCCCTAGCCCCAACCCTAACCCCAACCCTAACCCTAACCCCAACCCTGGCCCTAACCCTAACCCCAACCCTAACCCCAACCCTAACCTCAACCTTAACCCCAGCCCTGGCCCTAACCCTAACCCCAGCCCTAACCCCAACCCTAGCCCCAGCCCTAACCTCAACCCTAGCCCCAGCCCTAACCCTAGCCCTAACCCCAACCCTAACCCTAACCCCAACCTGTCTCAGGTATGGTGTTCAACTTTCCCCAGCACAAATGCCTAACCTCAACCACGTTGAGTCTGGTGCGAGCCCTGTTTTCGGTTTCTGTGTACACCCTATCCCGGTCTGAAAACCTAACCTCAACCATGGTGGGTCCTATATAAATCCTGCTTTGGTCTAAACCATAAACCCAACCAGTGGAGGGAGTTATAGAAACCCTGATTAATTTCATAGCCCTAAATCCTAAAGGCCTAACTCCAGCTAATCCAATCACAGTGTGTGACACCTCGAATAATAACCTTAGCTAGACGGACGACCGTGGAGAACTTGGCTTTGATACCGTTTGGTAGGGATTATTGGAGGGGTTTCTCAAAAAGGGAAATGATAACCCAACCAGTGGAGGGAGTTATAGAAACCCTGATTAATTTCATAGCCCTAAATCCTAAAGGCCTAACTCCAGCTAATCCAATCACAGTGGGTAACACCTCGAATAATAACCGTGGAGAACTTGGCTTTGATACCGTTTGGTAGGGATTATTGGATGGGTTTCTCAAAAAGGGAAATGATTATGAAGAGTACAGGTTCAACAAGAGCCAAACACATTTTGGTTATTAAGAATTTTTATGAAACCGAGGTGAGACATAAGCACAAGAGTTGCAGAATAACGAGCGCCGGCCAGTGCCTTGCCCTAGGGTACCTTGACAACCGTCCAGTCTAATGATGAGGCGGGAGGTACTCGGGAGTTAACCCCTTTCCAAAAACCTAACCCTAACCCTAACCCTAACCCTAACCCTAACCCTAACCCTAACCCTAACCCTAAACCCTAACCCTAACCCTAACCCTAACCCTAACCCTAACCCTAACCCTAACCCTAACCCTAACCCCTAACCCCTAACCCCTAACCCTAACCCTAACAACCCTAGTTAGCTCAGTCGGTAGAGTACTAGACTCTTAATCTCAGGGTCATGGGTTTGAGACCGGCTAGTATTTTTCATAGCTTTGTCTACATATTCAAAAACAGTACTGAATCCGTAGAAGCCTAGTTAGCACAGTTGGTAGAGCACTAGACTCTCAATCTCAGGTTCATGGGTTTGAAACCAATGTTGTTGTTTGTTTGTTTTTGTAAGATATTTAGTCTAGTATTTTTCATAGCTTTGTCTACATATTTAAACACAGTACTGAATCTGGAGAATCCTAGTTAGCTCAGTCGGTAGAGCACTAGACTCCTAATCTCATGGTCTTGGGTTCAAGCCCAAATTTGGAGGGTGTTTGTCTTGTGTGATATTTGATCTGGTTTTGTCATAGCTTTGTCTACATATTCAAAAACAGTACTGAACCTGTATAAACCTAGTTAGCTCAGTCGGTAGAGCACTAGACTCTTAATCTCAGGGTCTTGGGTTTGAGATTTACATTGGGAGCTTGTTTTTTTTTGTGGGATATTTTTTCTAGTTTTGTCATAGCTTTGTCTACATATTCAAAAACATTACTGATATTTTAGATGCCCAGTTAGCTTAGTCGGTAGATCAATAGACTCTTAATCTCAGGGTCTTGGGTTCGAGCCTTACATTGGGAGGTTGTTTTTATTGTGGGATATTTAGTCTAGTATTTTTCATAGATTTGTCTACATATTCAAACACAGTACTGAATCTGGAGAATCCTAGTTAGCTCAGTCGGTAGAGCACTAGACTCTCAATCTCAGGGTCTTGGGTTCAAGACCAAATTTGGAGGGTGTCTGTTTTGTGCGATATTTGATCTAGTTTTGTCATAGCTTTGTCTACATATTCAAAAACAGTACTGAACCTGTAGAAACCCAGTTAGCGTAGTCGGTAGATCAATAGACTCTTAATCTCAGGGTCTTGGGTTCGAGCCTTACATTGGGAGTTTGTTTTTATTGTGGGATATATTGTCTAGTCTTTGTCATAGCGTTGTCTACATATTCAAAAATAGTACTGATACTATAGATTCCCAGTTAGCTCAGTCGGTAGAGCACTAGACTCTTAATCTCAGGGTTATGGGTTCGAGCCTTACATTGGGAGGTTGTTTTTTTTTGTGGGATATTTTGTCTAGTTTTGTCATAGCTTTGTCTAGATATTCAAAAACATTACTGATATTTTAGCTGCCCAGTTAGCTTAGTCGGTAGATCAATAGACTCTTAAGGTCAGGGTCTTGGGTTCGAGCTTTACATTGGGAGGTTGTTTTTATTTTGGGATATATTTTCGAGTCTTTGTCATAGCTTTGTCTACATATTCAAAAACAGTACTGAACCAGTAGAAGCCCGGTTGGCTCAGTCGGTAGACCACTAGACTCTTAAACTCAGGGTCATATTTTCGAGCCCAATGTTGGGAGTTTTTTTTTTTGTGGGATATTTAGTCTAGTACTTTTCATAGCTTTGTCTACATATTCAAAAAAAGGACTGATACTTTAGATGCCCAGTTAGCTCAGTTGGTAGAGCACTAGACTTTCAATCTCAGTTCATGGGTTCAAGCCTAATGTTGGGTGTTTTTTTTTTTTGTGGGATATTTTGTCTAGTTTTGTCATAGATTTGTCTACATATTCAAAAACAGTACTGAACCCGTAGAAGCCCATTTGGCTCAGTCGGTAGACCACTAGACTCTTAAACTCAGGGTCATAGTTTCGAGCCCAATTTTGGGAGTTTTTTTTTTGTGGGATATTTAGTCTCGTATTTTTCATAGCTTTGTCTACATATTCAAACACAGTACTGAATCTGGAGAATCCTAGTTAGCTCAGTCGGTAGAGCACTAGACTCCTAATCTCAGGGTCTTGGGTTCAAACCCAAATTTGGAGGGTGTGTGTCTTGTGTGATATTTGATCTAGTTTTGTCATAGCTTTGTCTACATATTCAAAAACAGTACTGAACCTGTAGAAACCTAGTTAGCTCAGTCGGTAGAGCACTAGACTCTTAATTTCAGGGTCTTGGGTTTGAGATTTACATTGGGAGCTTTTTTTTTTTGTGGGATATTTTTTCTAGTTTTGTCATAGCTTTGTCTACATATTCAAAAACATTACTGATATTTTAGATGCCAAGTTAGCTTAGTCGGTAGATCAATAGACTCTTAATCTCAGTGTCTTGGGTTCGAGCCTTACATTGGGAGGTTGTTTTTATTGTGGGATATTTAGTCTAGTATTTTTCATAGATTTGTCTACATATTCAAACACAGTACTGAATCTGGAGAATCCTAGTTAGCTCAGTCGGTAGTGCACTAGACTCTTAATCTCAGGGTCTTGGGTTCAAGCCCAAATTTGGAGGGTGTCTGTTTTGTGCGATATTTGATCTAGTTTTGTCATAGCTTTGTCTACATATTTAAAACAGTACTAAAAGCATACAACCCTAGTTAGCTCAGTCGGTAGAGTACTAGACTCTTAATCTCAGGGTCATGGGTTCGATTCCAATGTTGGGAGTTTTTTTTTTGGGATATTTAGTCTAGTATTTTTCATAGCTTTGTCTACTTATTCAAAAACAGTACTGAATCCGTAGAAGCCTAGTTAGCACAGTTGGTAGAGCACTAGACTCTCATTCTCAGGTTCATGGGTTTGAGCCCAATGTTGTTGTTTTTTTTGTGTGGGATATTTAGTCTAGTATTTTTCATAGCTTTGTCTACATATTCAAAAACAGTACTGATACTTTAGATGCCCAGTTAGCTCAGTCGGTAGAGCAGTAGACTCTTAATCTCAGGGTCATGGGTTCGAGCCCAATATTGGGAGTTTTTTTTTTTTGTGGGATATTTAGTCTAGTATTTTTCATAGCTTTGTCTACATATTCAAACACAGTACTGAATCTGGAGAATCCTAGTTAGCTCAGTCGGTAGAGCACTAGACTCTCAATCTCAGGGTCTTGGGTTCAAGCCCAAATTTGGAGGGTGTCTGTTTTGTGCGATATTTGATCTAGTTTTGTCATAGCTTTGTCTACATATTTAAAACAGTACTGAAACCATACAACCCTAGTTAGCTCAGTCGGTAGAGCACTAGACTCTTAATCTCAGGGTCATGGGTTCGAGCCCAATGTTGTTGTTTTTTTTTTTTTGTGGGATATTTAGTCTAGTATTTTTCATAGCTTTGTCTACATATTCAAAAACAGTACTGATGCTTTAGATTCCCAGTTAGCTCAGTCGGTAGAGCACTAGACTCTCATTCTCAGGTTATGGGTTCAAGCCTAATGTTGGGAGGTTGTTTTTTTTGTGGGATATTTAGTCTAGTATTTTTCATAGCTTTGTCTACATATTCAAAAACAGTACTGATACTTTAGATGCCCAGTTAGCTCAGTCGGTAGAGCACGAGACTCTCAATCTCAGGTAATGGGTTCGAGCCCAATGTTGGGAGGTTGTTTTTTTTGTGGGATATTTTGTCTAGTTTTGTCATAGCTTTGTCTATATATTCAAAAACAGTACTGAACCCGTAGAAGCCCAGTTAGCTCAGTCGGTAGACCACCAGACTCTTAAACTCAGGGTCATAGTTTTGAGCCCAATGTTGGGAGTTTTTTTTTTGTGGGATATTAAGTCTAGTATTTTTCATAGCTTTCTCTACATATTCAAACACAGTACTAAATCTGTAGCATCCTAGTTAGCTCAGTCGGTAGAGCACTAGACTCTTAATCTCAGGGTCTTGGGTTCAAGGCCAAATTTGGAGGGTGTTTTTTTTGTGGGATATTTTGTCTAGTTTTGTCATAGCTTTGTCTACATATTTAAAAACAGTACTGATATTTTAGATGCCCAGTTAGCTTAGTCGGTAGAGCAATAGACTCTTAATCTCAGGGTCTTGGGTTCGAGCCTTACATTGGGAGGTTGTTTTTATTGTGGGATATTTAGTCTAGTCTTTGTCATAGCTTTGTCTACATATTCAAAAACAGTACCAATACTTTAGATGCCCAGTTAGCTCAGTCGGTAGAGCACTAAACTCTTAATCTCAGGTTCATGGGTTTGAGCCCAATGTTGGGAGTTTTTTTTTTTTGTGGGATATTTAGTCTAGTATTTTTCATAGTTTTTTCTACATATTCAAAAACAGTACTGAATGCGTAGAAGCCTATTTAGCACAGTTGGTAGAGCACTAGACTCTCAATCTCAGGTTCATGGGTTTGAGCCCAATGTTGTTGTTTTTTTTTTTTGTGGGATATTTAGTCCAGTATTTTTCATAGCTTTGTCTACATATTCAAAAACAGTACTGATACTTTAGATGCCCAGTTAGCTCAGTCGGTAGAGCACGAGACTCTCAATCTCAGGTAATGGGTTCGAGCCCAATGTTGGGAGGTTGTTTTTTTTTGTGGGATATTTTGTCTAGTTTTGTCATAGCTGTGTCTATATATTCAAAAACAGTACTGGACCCGTAGAAGCCCAGTTAGCTCAGTCGGTAGACCACCAGACTCTTAAACTCAGGGTCATAGTTTTGAGCCCAATGTTGGGAGTTTTTTTTTTGTGGGATATTAAGTCTAGTATTTTTCATAGCTTTGTCTACATATTCAAAAACAGTACCAATACTTTAGATGCCCATTTAGCTCAGTCGGTAGAGCACTAAACTCTTAATCTCAGGTTCATGGGTTTGAGCCCAATGTTGGGAGGTTTTTTTTTTTTGTGGGATATTTAGTCTAGTATTTTTCATAGTTTTGTCTACATATTCAAAAACAGTACTGAATCCGTAGCATCCTAGTTAACTCAGTCGGTAGAGCACTAGACTCCTAAACTCAGGGTCTAGGTTTGGAGATTTAAATTGGGAGGTTGTTTTTTTTTGTGGGATATTTAGTCTAGTCTTTGTCATAGCTTTGTCTACATATTCAAAAACAGTACTGACACTTTAGGTGACCAGTTAGCTCAGTCGGTAGAGCACTAGACTCTTAATCTCAGGGTCATGGGTTTGAGCCCAATGTTGGGAGTTTTTTTTTTTTTGGTGGGATATTTAGTCTAGTATTTTTCATAGTTTTGTCTACATTTTCAAAAACAGTACTGAATCCGTAGCATCCTAGTTAGCTCAGTCGGTAGAGCACTAGATTCTTAATCTCAGGGTCTTGGGTTCAAGCCCAATGTTGGGAGTTTTTTTTTTGGGGGATATTTAGTCTAGTATTTTTCATAGCTTTGTCTACATATTCAAACACAGTACGGAATCTGGAGAATCCTAGTTAGCTCAGTCGGTAGAGCACTAGACTCTTAATCTCAGGGTCTTGGGTTCAAGCCCAAATTTGGAGGGTGTCTGTTTTGTGCGATATTTGATCTAGTTTTGTCATAGCTTTGTCTACATATTCAAAAACCGTACTGAACCTGTAGAAACCTAGTTAGCTCAGTCGGTAGAGCACTAGACTCTTAATCTCAGGGTCTTTGGTTCAAGCCCAAATTTGGAGGGTGTTTGTTTTGTGCGATATTTGATCTAGTTTTGTCATAGCTTTGTCTACATATTCAAAAACAGTACTGAACCTGTAGAAACCTAGTTAGCTCAGTCGGTAGAGCACTAGACTCTTAAACTCAGGGTCTTGGGTTTGAGACTTACATTGGGAGGTTGTTTTTTTTTGTGGGATATTTTGTCTAGTTTTGTCATAGTTTTGTCTACATATTTAAAAACACTACTGATATTTTAGTTCCCCAGTTAGCTTAGTCGGTAGAGCAATAGACTCTTAATCTCAGGGTCTTGGGTTCTAGCCTTACATTGGGAGGTTGTTTTTATTGTGGGATATTTAGTCGTATTTGTCATAGCTTTGTCTACATATTCAAAAGCAGTACTGATACTTTAGATGCCCAGTTAGCTCAGTCGGTAGAGCACTAGACTAAAAATATCAGGGTCATGGGTTTGAGCCCAATGTTGGGAGTTTTTTTTTTTTGTGGGATATTTAGTCTAGTATTTTTCATAGCTTTGTCTACATATTCAAAAACAGTACCAATACTTTAGATGCCCAGTTAGCTCAGTCGGTAGAGCACTAAACTCTTAATCTCAGGTTCATGGGTTTGAGCCCAATGTTGGGAGTTTTTTTTTTTTGTGGGATATTTAGTCTAGTATTTTTCATAGTTTTTTCTACATATTCAAAAACAGTACTGAATGCGTAGAAGCCTATTTAGCACAGTTGGTAGAGCACTAGACTCTCAATCTCAGGTTCATGGGTTTCAGCCCAATGTTGTTGTTTTTTTTTTTTGTGGGATATTTAGTCTAGTATTTTTCATAGCTTTGTCTACATATTCAAAAACAGTACTGATACTTTAGATGCCCAGTTAGCTCAGTCGGTAGAGCACGAGACTCTCAATCTCAGGTAATGGGTTCGAGCCCAATGTTGGGAGGTTGTTTTTTTTTGTGGGATATTTTGTCTAGTTTTGTCATAGCTGTGTCTATATATTCAAAAACAGTACTGGACCCGTAGAAGCCCAGTTAGCTCAGTCGGTAGACCACCAGACTCTTAAACTCAGGGTCATAGTTTTGAGCCCAATGTTGGGAGTTTTTTTTTTGTGGGATATTAAGTCTAGTATTTTTCATAGCTTTGTCTACATATTCAAAAACAGTACCAATACTTTAGATGCCCAGTTAGCTCAGTCGGTAGAGCACTAAACTCTTAATCTCAGGTTCATGGGTTTGAGCCCAATGTTGGGAGGTTTTTTTTTTTTGTGGGATATTTAGTCTAGTATTTTTCATAGTTTTGTCTACATATTCAAAAACAGTACTGAATCCGTAGCATCCTAGTTAGCTCAGTCGGTAGAGCACTAGACTCCTAAACTCAGGGTCTAGGTTTGGAGATTTAAATTGGGAGGTTGTTTTTTTTTGTGGGATATTTAGTCTAGTCTTTGTCATAGCTTTGTCTACATATTCAAAAACAGTACTGACACTTTAGGTGACCAGTTAGCTCAGTCGGTAGAGCACTAGACTCTTAATCTCAGGGTCATGGGTTTGAGCCCAATGTTGGGAGTTTTTTTTTTTTTGGTGGGATATTTAGTCTAGTATTTTTCATAGTTTTGTCTACATTTTCAAAAACAGTACTGAATCCGTAGCATCCTAGTTAGCTCAGTCGGTAGAGCACTAGATTCTTAATCTCAGGGTCTTGGGTTCAAGCCCAATGTTGGGAGTTTTTTTTTTGGGGGATATTTAGTCTAGTATTTTTCATAGCTTTGTCTACATATTCAAACACAGTACGGAATCTGGAGAATCCTAGTTAGCTCAGTCGGTAGAGCACTAGACTCTTAATCTCAGGGTCTTGGGTTCAAGCCCAAATTTGGAGGGTGTCTGTTTTGTGCGTTATTTGATCTAGTTTTGTCATAGCTTTGTCTACATATTCAAAAACAGTACTGAACCTGTAGAAACCTAGTTAGCTCAGTCGGTAGAGCACTAGACTCTTAATCTCAGGGTCTTTGGTTCAAGCCCAAATTTGGAGGGTGTTTGTTTTGTGCGATATTTGATCTAGTTTTGTCATAGCTTTGTCTACATATTCAAAAACAGTACTGAACCTGTAGAAACCTAGTTAGCTCAGTCGGTAGAGCACTAGACTCTTAAACTCAGGGTCTTGGGTTTGAGACTTACATTGGGAGGTTGTTTTTTTTTGTGGGATATTTTGTCTAGTTTTGTCATAGTTTTGTCTACATATTTAAAAACACTACTGATATTTTAGTTCCCCAGTTAGCTTAGTCGGTAGAGCAATAGACTCTTAATCTCAGGGTCTTGGGTTCTAGCCTTACATTGGGAGGTTGTTTTTATTGTGGGATATTTAGTCGTATTTGTCATAGCTTTGTCTACATATTCAAAAACAGTACTGATACTTTAGATGCCCAGTTAGCTCAGTCGGTAGAGCACTAGACTAAAAATATCAGGGTCATGGGTTTGAGCCCAATGTTGGGAGTTTTTTTTTTTTTGTGGGATATTTAGTCTAGTATTTTTCATAGCTTTGTCTACATATTCTAACATAGTACTGAATCTGGAGAATCCTAGTTAGCTCAGTCGGTACAGCACTAGACTCTTAATCTCAGGGTCTTGGGTTCAAGCCCAAGTTTTGTGGGTGTCTGTTTTGTGCGATATTTGATCTAGTTTTGTCATAGCTTTGACTACATATTCAAAAACAGTACTGATACTATAGATTCCCAGTTAGCTTAGTCGGTAGAGCACTAGACTCTTAATCTCAGGGTCATGGGTTTGAGCCCAATGTTGGGAGTTTTTTTTTTGTGGGATATTTAGTCTAGTATTTTTCATAGCTTTGTCTACATATTCAAAAACAGTACTGAATCCGTAGAAGCCTAGTTAGCACAGTTGGTAGAGCACTAGACTCTCAATTTCAGGTACATGGGTTTGAGCCCAATGTTGTTGTTTTTGTTTTTTTGTGGGATATTTTGTCTAGTATTTTTCATAGCTTTGTCTACATATTCAAAAACAATACTGATACTTTAGATGCCCACTTAGCTCAGTCGGTTGAGCACTAGACTCAATCTCAGGTTATGGGTTCAAGCCTAATGTTGGGAGTTTTTTTTTTTTGTGGGATATTTTGTCTAGTTTTGTCATAGCTTTGTCTACATATTCAAAAACAGTACTGAACCAGTAGAAGCCCGGTTGGCTCAGTCAGTAGACCACTAGACTCTTAAACTCAGGGTCATAGTTTCGAGCCCAATGTTGGGAATTTTTTTTTTGTGGGATATTTAGTCTAGTATTTTTCATAGCTTTGTCTACATATTCAAAAACATTAATGATATTTTAGATGCCCAGTTAGCTTAGTCGGTAGGTCAATAGACTCTTAATCTCAGGGTTTTGGGATCGAGCCTTACATTGGGAGTTTGTTTTTATTGTGGGATATATTGTCTAGTCTTTGTCATAGCTTTGTCTACATATTCAAAAACAGTACTGATACTTTAGATGCCCAGTTAGCTCAGTCGGTAGAGCACTAGACTCTTTATCTCAGGGTCATGGGTTCGAGCCCAATGTTGGGAGTTTTGTTTTTTTGTGGGATATTTAGTCTAGAATTTTTCATAGCTTTGTCTACATATTCAAACACAGTACTGAATTTGGAGAATCCTAGTTAGCTCAGTCGGTAGAGCACTAGACTCTCAATCTCAGGGTCTTGGGTTCAAGCCCAAATTTGGAGGGTGTCTGTTTTGTGCGATATTTGATCTAGTTTTGTCATAGCTTTGTCTACATATTTAAAACAGTACTGAAACCATACGACCCTAGTTAGCTCAGTAGGTAGAGCACTAGACTCTTAATCTCAGGGTCATGGGTTTGAGCCCAATGTTCGGAGTTTTTTTTTTGTGGGATATTTAGTCTAGTATTTTTCATAGCTTTGTCTAGATATTCAAAAACAGTACTGAATCTGTAGAAGCCTAGTTAGCACTGTTGGTAGAGCACTAGACTCTCAATCTCAGGTTCATGGGTTTGAGCCCAATGTTGTTGTTTTTTTTTGTGGGATATTTAGTTGAGTATTTTTCATAGCTTTGTCTACATATTCAAAAACAGTACTAATGCTTTAGATGCCCATTTAGCTCAGTCGGTAGAGCACTAGACGCTCAATCTCAGGTCATGGGTTCAAGCTTAATGCTGGGAGGTTGTATTTTTTTGTGGGATATTTTGTCTAGTTTTGTCATAGCTTTGTCTACATATTCAAAAACAGTACTGAACCCGTAGAAGCCCAGTTGGCTAAGTCGGTAGACCACTAGAGTCTTAAACTCAGGGTTATAGTTTCGAGCCCAATGTTGGGAGTTTTTTTTTTGTGGGATATTTAGTCTCGTATTTTTCATAGCTTTGTCTACATATTCAAACACAGTACTGAACCCGGAGAATCCTAGTTAGCTCAGTCGTTAGAGCACAAGACTCTTAATCTCAGGGTCTTGGGTTCAAGCCCAAATTTGGAGGGTGTTTGTTTTGTGCGATATTTGATCTGGTTTTGTCATAGCTTTGTCTACATATTCAAAAACAGTACTGAACCTGTAGAAACCTAGTTAGCTCAGTCGGTAGAGCACTAGACTCTTAATCTCAGGGTCTTGGGTTCGAGCCTTACATTGGGAGGTTGTTTTTATTGTGGGATATATTGTCTAGTCTTTGTCATAGCTTTGTCTACATATTCAAAAATAGTACTGATACTATAGATTCCCAGTTAGCTCAGTCGGTAGAGCACTAGACTCTTAATCTCAGGGTCATGGGTTTGAGCCCAATATTGGGAGTTTTTTTTTTTGTGGGATATTTAGTATAGTATTTTTCATAGCTTTGTCTACATATTCAAACACAGTACTGAATCTGGAGAATCCTAGTTAGCTCAGTCGGTAGAGCACTAAACTCTTAATCTCAGGGTCTTGGGTTCAAGCCTAAATTTGGAGGGTGTTTGTTTTGTGCGATATTTGATCTAGTTTTGTCATAGCTTTGTCTACATATTCAAAAACATTACTGATATTTTAGCTGCCCGGTTGGCTCAGTCGGTAGACCACTAGACTCTTAAACTCAGGGTCATATTTTCGAGCCCAATGTTGGGAGTTTTTTTTTTTGTGGGATATTTAGTCTAGTATTTTTCATAGCTTTGTCTACATATTCAAAAACATTAATGATATTTCAGATGCCCAGTTAGCTTAGTCGGTAGAGCACTAGACTCTTAATCTCAGGGTCATGGGTTCGAGCCCAATGTTGGGAGTTTTTTTTTTTGTGGGATATTTAGTCTAGTATTTTTAATAGCTTTGTCTACATATTCAAACACAGTACTGAATCTAGAGAATCCTAGTTAGCTCAGTCGGTAGAGCACTAGACTCTCAATCTCAGGGTCTTGGGTTCAAGCCCAAACTTGGAGGGTGTCTGTTTTGTGCGATATTTGATCTAGTTTTGTCATAGCTTTGTCTACATATTTAAAACAGTACTGAAACCATACAACCCTAGTTAGCTCAGTCGGTAGAGCACTAGACTCTTAATCTCAGGGTCATGGGTTCGAGCCCAATGTTGGGAGTTTTTTTTTTTGTGGGATATTTAGTCTAGTATTTTTAATAGCTTTGTCTACATATTCAAACACAGTACTGAATCTGGAGAATCCTAGTTAGCTCAGTCGGTAGAGCACTAGACTCTTAATCTCATGGTCTTGGGTTCGAGATTTACATTGGGAGGTTGTTTTTTTTTGTGGGATGTTTTGTCTAGTTTTGTCATAGCTTTGTCTACATATTCAAAAAAATTACTGATATTTTAGATGCCCAGTTAGCTTAGTCGGTAGATCAATAGACTCTTAATCTCAGGGTCTTGGGTTCGAGCCTTACATTGGGAGGTTGTTTTTATTGTGGGATACATTGTCTAGTCTTTGTCATAGCTTTGTCTACATATTCAAAAATAGTACTGATACTATAGGTTCCCAGTTAGCTCAGTCGGTAGAGCACTAGACTCTTAATCTCAGGGTCATGGGTTCGAGCCCAATGTTGGGAGTTTTTTTTTTTGTGGGATATTTAGTATAGTATTTTTCATAGCTTTGTCTACATATTCAAACACAGTACTGAATCTGGAGAATCCTAGTTAGCTCAGTCGGTAGAGCACTAAACTCTTAATCTAAGGGTCTTGGGTTCAAGCCTAAATTTGGAGGGTTTTTGTTTTGTGCGATATTTGATCTAGTTTTGTCGTAGCTTTGTCTACATATTCAAAAACAGTACTGAACCTGTAGAAACCTAGTTAGCTCAGTCGGTAGAGCACTAGACTCTTAATCTCAAGGTCTTGGGTTTGAGACTTACATTGGGAGGTTGTTTTTTTTTGTGGGATATTTTGTCTAGTTTTGTCATAGCTTTGTCTACATATTCAAAAACAGTACTGATACTTTAGATGCCCAGTTAGCTCAGTCGGTAGAGCACTAGACTCTTAATCTCAGGGTCATGGGTTTGATCCAAATGTTGGGAGTTTTTTTTTTTCGTTGGATTTTTAATTTAGTATTTTTCATAGTTTTGTCTACATTTTCAAAAACAGTACTGAATCTGTAGAAGCCTAGTTAGCTCAGTCGGTAGAGCACCAGACTCTTAATCTGAGGTTCGTGGGTTCAAGCCCAAATTTGGAGGGTGTTTGTTTTATCTAGTTTTGTCATAGCTTTGTCTACATAATCAAAAACAGTACTGAACCCGTAGAAACCTAGTTAGCTCAGTCGGTAGATAACTAGACTCTTAATCTCAGGGTCATGGGTTAGAGCCCAATGTTGGGAGTTTTTTTTTTTTGTGGGATATTTAGTCTAGTATTTTTCATAGCTTTGTCTAAATATTCAAACACAGTACTGAACCCGTAGAAACCTAGTTAGCTCAGTCGGTAGAGCACTAGACTCTCAATCTCAGGGTCTTGGGTTCAAGCCTAAATTTGGAGGGTGTTTGTTTTGTGCGATATTTGATCTAGTTTTGTCGTAGCTTTGTCTACATATTCAAAAACAGTACTGAACCTGTAGAAACCTAGTTAGCTCAGTCGGTAGAGCACTAGACTCTTAATCTCAGGGTCTTGGGTTTGAGACTTACTTTGGGAGGTTGTTTTTTTTTGTGGGATATTTTGTATAGTTTTGTCATAGCTTTGTCTACATATTCAAAAACATTACTGATATTTTAGCTGCCCAGTTAGCTTAGTCGGTAGATCAATAGACTCTTAAGATCAGGATCTTGGGTTCGAGCTTAACATTGGGAGGTTGTTTTTATTTTGGGATATATTGTCGAATCTTTGTCATAGCTTTGTCTACATATTCAAAAACAGTACTGATACTTTAGATGCCCAGTTAGCTCAGTCGGTAGAGCACTAGACTCTTAATCTCAGGGTCATGGATTTGATCCAAATGTTGGGAGTTTTTTTTTTTCGTTGGATTTTTAATCTAGTATTTTTCATAGTTTTGTCTACATTTTCAAAAACAGTACTGAATCTGTAGAAGCCTAGTTAGCTCAGTCGGTAGAGCACCAGACTCTTAATCTCAGGTTCGTGGGTTCAAGCCCAAATTTGGAGGGTGTTTGTTTTATCTAGTTTTGTCATAGCTTTGTCTACATATTCAAAAACAGTACTGAACCCGTAGAAACCTAGTTAGCTCAGTCGGTAGATAACTAGACTCTTAATCTCAGGGTCATGGGTTCGAGCCCAATGTTGGGAGTTTTTTTTTTTGTGGGATATTTAGTCTAGTATTTTTCATAGCTTTGTCTACATATTCAAACACAGTACTGAATCTGGAGAATCCTAGTTAGCTCAGTCGGTAGAGCACTAGACTCTCAATCTCAGGGTCTTGGGTTCAAGCCCAAATTTTGAGGGTGTCTGTTTTGTGCGATATTTGATCTAGTTTTGTCATAGCTTTGTCTACATATTTAAAACAGTACTGAGACCATACAACCCTAGTTAGCTCAGTCGGTAGAGCACTAGACTCTTAATCTCAGGGTCATGGGTTCGAGCCCAATGTTGGGAGTTTTTTTTTTGTGGGATATTTAGTCTAGTATTTTTCATAGCTTTGTCTAGATATTCAAAAACAGTACTGAATCTGTAGAAACCTAGTTAGCACAGTTGGTAGAGCATTAGACTCTCAATCTCAGGTTCATGGGTTTGAGCCCAATGTTGTTGTTGTTTTTTTTTGTGGGATATTTAGTTGAGTATTTTTCATAGCTTTGTCTACATATTCAAAAACAGTACTGATGCTTTAGATACCCAGTTAGCTCAGTCGGTAGAGCACTAGACTCTCAATCTCAGGTCATGGCTTCAAGTTTAATGTTGGGAGGTTGGTTTTTTTTGTGGGATATTTTGTCTAGTTTTGTCATAGCTTTGTCTACATATTCAAAAACAGTACTGAACCCGTAGAAGCCCAGTTGGCTCAGTAGCTAGACCACTAGACTCTTAAACTCAGGGTCATAGTTTCGAGCCCAATGTTGGGAGTATTTTTTTTGTGGGATATTTAGTCTCGTATTTTTCATTGCTTTGTCTACATATTCAAACACAGTACTGAATCCGGAGAATCCTAGTTAGCTCAGTCGGTAAAGCACTAGACTCTTAATCTCGGGGTCTTGGGTTCAAGCCCAAATTTGGAGGGTGTTTGTTTTGTGCGATATTTGATCTAGTTTTGTCATAGCTTGGTCTACATATTCAAAAACAGTACTGAACCTGTAGAAACCTAGTTAGCTCAGTCGGTAGAGCACTAGACTCTTAATCTCAGGGTCTTGGGTTTGAGATTTACATTGGGAGGTTGTTTTTTTTTTGTGGGGTATTTTGTCTAGTTTTGTCATAGCTTTGTCTACATATTCAAAAATATTACTGATATTTTAGATACCCAGTTAGCTTAGTCGGTAGATCAATAGACTCTTAATCTCAGGGTCTTGGGTTCGAGCCTTACATTGGGAGGTTGTTTTTATTGTGGGATATATTGTCGAGTCTTTGTCATAGCTTTGTCTACATATTCAAAAACAGTACTGATACTTTAGATGCCCAGTTAGCTCAGTCGGTAGAGCACTAGACTCTTAATCTCATGGTCTTGGGTTCGAGATTTACATTGGGAGGTTGTTTTTTTTTGTGGGATGTTTTGTCTAGTTTTGTCATAGCTTTGTCTACATATTCAAAAAAATTACTGATATTTTAGATGCCCAGTTAGCTTAGTCGGTAGATCAATAGACTCTTAATCTCAGGGTCTTGGGTTCGAGCCTTACATTGGGAGGTTGTTTTTATTGTGGGATACATTGTCTAGTCTTTGTCATAGCTTTGACTACATATTCAAAAATAGTACTGATACTATAGGTTCCCAGTTAGCTCAGTCGGTAGAGCACTAGACTCTTAATCTCAGGGTCATGGGTTCGAGCCCAATGTTGGGAGTTTTTTTTTTTGTGGGATATTTAGTATAGTATTTTTCATAGCTTTGTCTACATATTCAAACACAGTACTGAATCTGGAGAATCCTTGTTAGCTCAGTCGGTAGAGCACTAAACTCTTAATCTAAGGGTCTTGGGTTCAAGCCTAAATTTGGAGGGTTTTTGTTTTGTGCGATATTTGATCTAGTTTTGTCGTAGCTTTGTCTACATATTCAAAAACAGTACTGAACCTGTAGAAACCTAGTTAGCTCAGTCGGTAGAGCACTAGACTCTTAATCTCAAGGTCTTGGGTTTGAGACTTACATTGGGAGGTTGTTTTTTTTTGTGGGATATTTTGTCTAGTTTTGTCATAGCTTTGTCTACATATTCAAAAACAGTACTGATACTTTAGATGCCCAGTTAGCTCAGTCGGTAGAGCACTAGACTCTTAATCTCAGGGTCATGGGTTTGATCCAAATGTTGGGAGTTTTTTTTTTTCGTTGGATTTTTAATCTAGTATTTTTCATAGTTTTGTCTACATTTTCAAAAACAGTACTGAATCTGTAGAAGCCTAGTTAGCTCATTCGGTAGAGCACCAGACTCTTAATCTGAGGTTCGTGTGTTCAAGCCCAAATTTGGAGGGTGTTTGTTTTATCTAGTTTTGTCATAGCTTTGTCTACATAATCAAAAACAGTACTGAACCCGTAGAAACCTAGTTAGCTCAGTCGGTAGATAACTAGACTCTTAATCTCAGGGTCATGGGTTAGAGCCCAATGTTGGGAGTTTTTTTTTTTTGTGGGATATTTAGTCTAGTATTTTTCATAGCTTTGTCTAAATATTCAAACACAGTACTGAATCCTAGTTAGCTCAGTCGGTAGAGCACTAGACTCTCAATCTCAGGGTCTTGGGTTCAAGCCCAAATTTGGAGGGTGTCTGTTTTGTGCGATATTTGATCTAGTTTTGTCATAGCTTTGTCTACATATTTAAAACAGTACTGAGACCATACAACCCTAGTTAGCTCAGTCGGTAGAGCACTAGACTCTTAATCTCAGGGTCATGGGTTCGAGCCCAATGTTGGGAGTTTTTTTTTTGTGGGATATTTAGTCTAGTATTTTTCATAGCTTTGTCTAGATATTCAAAAACAGTACTGAATCTGTAGAAGCCTAGTTAGCACAGTTGGTAGAGCATTAGACTCTCAATCTCAGGTTCATGGGTTTGAGCCCAATGTTGTTGTTGTTTTTTTTTGTGGGATATTTAGTTGAGTATTTTTCATAGCTTTGTCTACATATTCAAAAACAGTACTGATGCTTTAGATACCCAGTTAGCTCAGTCGGTAGAGCACTAGACTCTCAATCTCAGGTCATGGCTTCAAGTTTAATGTTGGGAGGTTGGTTTTTTTTGTGGGATATTTTGTCTAGTTTTGTCATAGCTTTGTCTACATATTCAAAAACAGTACTGAACCCGTAGAAGCCCAGTTGGCTCAGTAGCTAGACCACTAGACTCTTAAACTCAGGGTCATAGTTTCGAGCCCAATGTTGGGAGTATTTTTTTTGTGGGATATTTAGTCTCGTATTTTTCATTGCTTTGTCTACATATTCAAACACAGTACTGAATCCGGAGAATCCTAGTTAGCTCAGTCGGTAAAGCACTAGACTCTTAATCTCGGGGTCTTGGGTTCAAGCCCAAATTTGGAGGGTGTTTGTTTTGTGCGATATATGATCTAGTTTTGTCATAGCTTGGTCTACATATTCAAAAACAGTACTGAACCTGTAGAAACCTAGTTAGCTCAGTCGGTAGAGCACTAGACTCTTAATCTCAGGGTCTTGGGTTTGAGATTTACATTGGGAGGTTGTTTTTTTTTTGTGGGGTATTTTGTCTAGTTTTGTCATAGCTTTGTCTACATATTCAAAAATATTACTGATATTTTAGATACCCAGTTAGCTTAGTCGGTAGATCAATAGACTCTTAATCTCAGGGTCTTGGGTTCGAGCCTTACATTGGGAGGTTGTTTTTATTGTGGGATATATTGTCGAGTCTTTGTCATAGCTTTGTCTACATATTCAAAAACAGTACTGATACTTTAGATGCCCAGTTAGCTCAGTCGGTAGAGCACTAGACTCTTAATCTCAGGGTCATGGGTTTGATCCAAATGTTGGGAGTTTTTTTTTTTCGTGGGATTTTTAATCTAGTATTTTTCATAGTTTTGTCTACATTTTCAAAAACAGTATTGAATCTGTAGAAGCCTAGTTAGCTCAGTCGGTAGAGCACCAGATTCTTAATCTCAGGGTCTTGGTTTCAAACCCAAATTTGGAGGGTGTTTGTTTTATCTAGTTTTGTCATAGCTTTGTCTACATAATCAAAAACAGTACTGAACCCGTAGAAACCTAGTTATGTCAGTAGGTAGATAACTAGACTCTTAATCTCAGGGTCATGGGTTCGAGCCCAATGTTGGGAGTTTTTTTTTTTTTGTGGGATATTTAGTCTAGTATTTTTCATAGCTTTGTCTACATATTCAAACACAGTACTGAATCTGGAGAATCCTAGTTAGCTCAGTCGGTAGAGCACTAGACTCTTAATCTCAGGGTCTTGGGTTCAAGCCCAAATTTGGAGGGTGTCTGTTTTGTGCGATATTTGATCTAGTTTTGTCATAGCTTTGTCTACATATTCAAAAACAGTACTGAACCCGTAGAAGCCCAGTTGGCTCAGTCGCTAGACCACTAGACTCTTAAACTGAGGGTCATAGTTTCAAGCCCAATGTTGGGAGTTTTTTTTTTGGGGGATATTTAGTCTAGTATTTTTCATAGCTTTGTCTACATATTCAAACACAGTACGGAATCTGGAGAATCCTAGTTAGCTCAGTCGGTAGAGCACTAGACTGTTAATCTCAGGGTCTTGGGTTCAAGCCCAAATTTGGAGGGTGTCTGTTTTGTGCGATATTTGATCTAGTTTTGTCATAGCTTTGTCTACATATTCAAAAACAGTACTGAACCTGTAGAAACCTAGTTAGCTCAGTCGGTAGAGCACTAGACTCTTAATCTCAGGGTCTTTGGTTCAAGCCCAAATTTGGAGGGTGTTTGTTTTGTGCGATATTTGATCTAGTTTTGTCATAGCTTTGTCTACATATTCAAAAACAGTACTGAACCTGTTGAAACCTAGTTAACTCAGTCGGTAGAGCACTAGACTCTTAATCTCAGGGTCTTGGGTTCGAGACTTACATTGGGAGGTTGTTTTTTTTTGTGGGATATTTTGTCTAGTTTTGTCATAGCTGTGTCTACATATTCAAAAACATTAATGATATTTGAGATGCCCAGTTAGCTTAGTCGGTAGATCAATAGACTCTTAATTTTAGGATCATGGGTTCGAGCCCAATATTGGGAGTTTATTTTTTTGTGGGATATTTAGTCTAGTATTTTTCATAGCTTTGTCTACATATTCAAAAACAGTACTGAATCCGTAGCATCCTAGTTAGCTGAGCCGGTAGAGCACTAGACTCTTAATCTCAGGGTCTTGGGTTTGAGATTTACATTGGGAGTTGTTTTTTTTGTGGGATATTTTGTTAAGTTTTGTCATAGCTTTGTCTACATATTCAAAAACAGTACTGATATTTTAGATGCCCAGTTAGCTTAGTCGGTAGACCAATAGACTCTTAATCTCAGGGTCTTGGGTTTGAGCCTTACATTCTGAGGTTGTTTTTATTGTGGGATATATTGTCGTCTTTGTCATAGCTTTGTCTACATATTCAAAAACAGTACTGATACTTTAGATGCCCAGTTAGCTCAGTCGGTAGAGCACGACACTGTCAATCTCAGGTCATGGGTTTGAGCCCAATGTTGGGAGGTTGTTTTTTTTTGTGGGATATTTTGTCTAGTTTTGTCATAGCTTTGTCTATATATTTAAAAACAGTACTGAACCCGTAGAAGCCCAGTTACCTCACTCGGTAGACCACCAGACTCTTAATCTCAAGGTCATGGGTTCGAGCCCAATGTTGGGAGTTTTTTTTTGTGAGATATTTAGTCTAGTATTTTTCATAGCTTTGTCTACATATTCAAACACAGTACTGAATCCGGAGTATCCTAGTTAGCTCAGTCGGTAGAGCACTAGACTCTTAATCTCAGGGTCTTTGGTTCAAGCCCAAATTTGGAGGGTGTTTGTTTTGTGCGATATTTGATCTACTTTTGTCATAGCTTTGTCTACATATTCAAACACAGTACTGAATCCGGAGTATCCTAGTTTGCTCAGTCGGTAGAGCACTAGACTCTTAATCTCAGGGTCTTGGGTTCAAGCCCAAATTTGGAGGGTGTTTGTTTTGTGCGATATTTGATCTAGTTTTGTCATAGCTTTGTCTACATATTTAAAAACAGTACTGAAACCATACAACCCTAGTTAGCTCAGTCGGTAGAGCACTAGACTCTTAATCTCAGGGTCATGGGTTTGAGCCCAATGTTGGGAGTTTTTTTTTTGAGGGATATTTAGTCTAGTATTTTTCATAGCTTTGTCTACATATTCAAAAACAGTACTGAATCCGTTGAAGCCCAGTTGGCTCAGTCGCTAGACCACCAGACTCTTAAACTCAGGGTCATAGTTTCGAGCCCAATGTTGGGAGTTTTTTTTTTGTGGGATATTTAGTCTAGTATTTTTCATAGCTTTGTCTACATATTCAAAAACAGTACTGAATCCATAGAAGCCTAGTTAGCACAGTTGGTAGAGCACTAGACTCTCAATCTCAGGTCATGGGTTCAAGCCTAATGTTGGGAGGTTGTTTTTTTTTGTGGGATATTTTGTCTAGTTTTGTCATAGCTTTGTCTACATATTCAAAAACAGTACTGAACCCGTAGAAGCCCAGTTGGCTCAGTCGCTAGACCACTAGACTCTTAAACTGAGGGTCATAGTTTCAAGCCCAATGTTGGGAGGTTTTTTTTTGTGGGATATTTAGTCTAGTATTTTTCATAGCTTTGTCTACATATTCAAACACAGTACTGAATCTGGAGAATCCTAGTTAGCTCAGTCGGTAGAGCACTAGACTCTTAATCTCAGGGTCTTGGGTTCAAGCCCAAATTTGGAGGGTGTCCGTTTTGTGCGATATTTGATCTAGTTTTGTCATAGCTTTGTCTACATATTCAAAAACAGTACTGAACCTGTAGAAACCTAGTTAGCTCAGTCGGTAGAGCACTAGACTCTTAATCTCAGGGTCTTGGGTTCGAGACTTACATTGGGAGGTTGTTTTTTTTTTGTGGGATATTTTGTCTAGTTTTGTCATAGCTGTGTCTACATATTCAAAAACATTAATGATATTTGAGATGCTGTTGGAAATCAATTCTTTGATTTCTGCGTGTTCAAATAAATTCAAAGTTGAAATCTGTGAACAAGTTTGCCAGCTTTATTTCAGATTCTGAAAGCCACTTGGAGCTACTGCTCAATCATCACAGCTCACCCACAAATGTGTTCTTCTCAAAGTTCATGCATGCATATATACAGAAATCGTTCCCTCCCCCTTTGTTGACAAAGAAAGTACGATTTGGTCTCTTCTCAACATGTGACATTTTCCTGTCACAACAAGTCTACACCCCCCCTCTTCTTATCTCTTCCTCAAGGATGTGGGCAACTTGGCCACACCACCTCCCTGCACCAGAGATTCCCCATAAAACTCCACACAGAACACAGCCCCCCCTTTGATCTTGTCCTGTCAGCAGAGTGAGATACAATCTGGCCATCTCCCATTGAGTTCTTTCAGTCCTTAACAGATGTGAGGTAAACAATTGGCTTCCTAGATAAACTATTGAACTCTGTAGCTGCTTTGCACCAGAGATTCCCGCATATCTGCCTTGTGGATTCCGACACCTCACTTCCTTAGGAGAAAAACAGACCACATTCTTCTACCATATGGGAACAGTTTTACATATCTAACTAAAATCAAAAACACTTTGAAGAATATATATGTAAAACAGAAAAACAATGTTAATAATTCTAACAATGCCCAGTTAGCTTAGTCGGTAGATCAATAGACTCTTAATCTCAGGGTTTTGGGTTCGAGCTTTACATTGGGAGGTTGTTTTTATTGTGGGATACATTGTCTAGTCTTTGTCATAGCTTTGTCTACATATTCAAAAACAGTACTGATACTTTAGATGCCCAGTTAGCTCAGTCGGTAGAGCACTAGACTCTTAATTTCAGGGTCATTGGTTTGAGCCCAATATTGGGAGGTTTTTTTTATGTGGGATATTTAGTCTAGTATTTTTCATAGCTTTATCTACATATTCAAACACAGTACTGAATCTGGAGAATCCTAGTTAGCTCAGTCGGTAGAGCACTAGACTCTCAATCTCAGGTTCATGGGTTTGAGCCCAATGTTGGGTTTTTTTTTTTTTGTTGTGGGATATTTAGTCTAGTATTTTTCATAGCTTTGTCTACATATTCAAAAACAGTACTGAATCCGTAGCATCCTAGTTAGCTGAGCACTAGACTCTTAATCTCAGGGTCTTGGGTTTGAGACTTACATTGGGAGTTGTTTTTTTTGTGGGATATTTTGTTTAGTTTTGTCATAGCTTTGTCTACATATTCAAAAACAGTACTGATATTTTAGATGCCCAGTTAGCTTAGTCGGTAGACCAATAGACTCTTAATCTCAGGGTCTTGAGTTTGAGCCTTACATTCTGAGGTTGTTTTTATTGTGGGATATATTGTCTAGTCTTTGTCATAGCTTTGTCTACATATTCAAAAACAGTACGGAGACTTTAGATGCCCAGTTAGCTCAGTCGGTAGAGCACGAGACTCTCAATCTCAGGTCATGGGTTTGAGCCCAATGTTGGGAGGTTGTTGTTTTTTGTTGGATATTTTGTCTAGTTTTGTCATAGCTTTGTCTATATATTCAAAAACAGTACTGAACCCGTAGAAGCCCCGTTAGCTCAGTCGGTAGACCACCAGACTCTTAAACTGAGGGTCATAGTTTCAAGCCCAATGTTGGGAGTTTTTTTTTTGTGGGATATTTATAGTATTTTTCATAGCTTTGTCTACATATTCAAACACAGTACTGAATCTGGAGAATCCTAGTTAGCTCAGTCGGTAGAGCACTAGACTCTTAATCTCAGGGTCTTGGGTTCAAGCCCAAATTTGGAGGGTGTTTGTTTTGTGCGATATTTGATCTAGTTTTGTCATAGCTTTGTCTACATATTTAAAAACAGTACTGACACCATACAACCCTAGTTAGCTCAGTCGGTAGAGCACTAGACTCTTAATCTCAGGGTCATGGGTTCGAGCCCAGTGTTGGGAGTTTTTTTTTTTGTGGGATATTTAGTCTAGTATTTTTCATAGCTTTGTCTACATATTCAAAAACAGTACTGAATCCGTTGAAGCCCAGTTGGCTCAGTCGCTAGACCACCAGACTCTTAAACTCAGGGTCATAGTTTCGAGCCCAATGTTGGGAGTTTTTTTTTTGTGGGATATTTAGTTTAGTATTTTTCATAATTTTGTCTACATATTCAAACACAGTACTGAATCTGGAGAATCCTAGTTAGCTCAGTCGGTAGATTACTAGACTCTTAATCTCAGGGTCTTGGGTTCAAGCCCAAATTTGGAGGGTGTTTGTTTTGTGCGATATTTGATCTAGTTTTGTCATAGCTTTGTCTACATATTCAAAAACAGTACTGAACCTGTAGAAACCTAGTTAGTTCAGTCGATAGAGCACTAGACTTTTAATCTCATGGTCTTGGGTTCGAGAATTACAGTGGAAGGTTGTTTTTTTTTGTGGGATATTTTGTCTAGTTTTGTCATAGCTGTGTCTACATATTCAAAAACATTAATGATATTTGAGATGCCCAGTTAGCTTAGTCGGTAGATCAATAGACTCTTAATCTCAGGGTTTTGGGTTCGAGCTTTACATTGGGAGGTTGTTTTTATTGTGGGATATATTGTCTAGTCTTTGTCATAGCTTTGTCTACATATTCAAAAACAGTATTGATACTTCAGATGCCCAGTTAGCTCAGTCGGTAGAGCAGTAGACTCTTAATCTCAGGGTCATGGGTTTGAGCCCAATATTGGGAGTTTTTTTTTTTGTGGGATATTTAGTCTAGTATTTTTCATAGCTTTGTCTACATATTCAAACACAGTACTGAATCTGGAGAATCCTAGTTAACTCAGTCGGTAGAGCACTAGACTCTTAATCTCAGGGTCATGGGTTCGATTCCAATGTTGGGAGTTTTTTTTTTTTGGGATATTTAGTCTAGTATTTTTCATAGCTTTGTCTACATATTCAAAAATAGTACTGAACCCGTAGAAGCCCAGTTGGCTCAGTCGGTACACCACTAAACTCTTAAACTCAGGGTCATAGTTTCGAGCCCAATGTTGGGAGTTTTTTTTTTGTGGGATATTTAGTCTAGTATTTTTCATAGCTTTGTCTACATATTCAAACACAGTACTGAATTCGGAGAATCCTAGTTAGCTCAGTCGGTAGAGCACTAGACTCTCAATCTCAGGGTCTTGAGTTCAAGCCCAAATTTGGAGGGTGTCTGTTTAGTGCGATATTTGATCTGGTTTTGTCATAGCTTTGTCTACATATTTAAAACAGTACTGAAACCATACAACCCTAGTTAGCTCAGTCGGTAGAGTACTAGACTCTTAATCTCAGGGTCATGGGTTTGAGACCGGCTAGTTTTTTTCATAGCTTTGTCTACATATTCAAAAACAGTACTGAATCCGTAGAAGCCTAGTTAGCACAGTTGGTAGAGCACTAGACTCTCAATCTCAGGTTCATGGGTTTGAAACCAATGTTGTTGTTTGTTTGTTTTTGTAAGATATTTAGTCTAGTATTTTTCATAGCTTTGTCTACATATTTAAACACAGTACTGAATCTGGAGAATCCTAGTTAGCTCAGTCGGTAGAGCACTAGACTCCTAATCTCATGGTCTTGGGTTCAAGCCCAAATTTGGAGGGTGTTTGTCTTGTGTGATATTTGATCTGGTTTTGTCATAGCTTTGTCTACATATTCAAAAACAGTACTGAACCTGTATAAACCTAGTTAGCTCAGTCGGTAGAGCACTAGACTCTTAATCTCAGGGTCTTGGGTTTGAGATTTACATTGGGAGCTTGTTTTTTTTTGTGGGATATTTTTTCTAGTTTTGTCATAGCTTTGTCTACATATTCAAAAACATTACTGATATTTTAGATGCCCAGTTAGCTTAGTCGGTAGATCAATAGACTCTTAATCTCAGGGTCTTGGGTTCGAGCCTTACATTGGGAGGTTGTTTTTATTGTGGGATATTTAGTCTAGTATTTTTCATAGATTTGTCTACATATTCAAACACAGTACTGAATCTGGAGAATCCTAGTTAGCTCAGTCGGTAGAGCACTAGACTCTCAATCTCAGGGTCTTGGGTTCAAGACCAAATTTGGAGGGTGTCTGTTTTGTGCGATATTTGATCTAGTTTTGTCATAGCTTTGTCTACATATTCAAAAACAGTACTGAACCTGTAGAAACCCAGTTAGCGTAGTCGGTAGATCAATAGACTCTTAATCTCAGGGTCTTGGGTTCGAGCCTTACATTGGGAGTTTGTTTTTATTGTGGGATATATTGTCTAGTCTTTGTCATAGCGTTGTCTACATATTCAAAAATAGTACTGATACTATAGATTCCCAGTTAGCTCAGTCGGTAGAGCACTAGACTCTTAATCTTAGGGTTATGGGTTCGAGCCCAATATTGGGAGGTTTTTTTTTTGTGGGATATTTAGTATAGTATTTTTCATAGCTTTGTCTATATATTCAAACACAGTACTGAATCTGGAGAATCCTAGTTAGCTCAGTCGGTAGAGCACTAAACTCTTAATCTCAGGGTCTTGGGTTCAAGCCTAAATTTGGAGGGTGTTTGTTTTGTGCGATATTTGATCTAGTTTTGTCATAGCTTTGTCTACATATTTAAAAACAGTACTGAACCTGTAGAAACCTAGTTAGCTCAGTCGGTAGAGCACTAGACTCTTAATCTCAGGGTCTTGGGTTTGAGACTTACATTGGGAGGTTGTTTTTTTTTGTGGGATATTTTGTCTAGTTTTGTCATAGCTTTGTCTAGATATTCAAAAACATTACTGATATTTTAGCTGCCCAGTTAGCTTAGTCGGTAGATCAATAGACTCTTAAGGTCAGGGTCTTGGGTTCGAGCTTTACATTGGGAGGTTGTTTTTATTTTGGGATATATTTTCGAGTCTTTGTCATAGCTTTGTCTACATATTTAAAACAGTACTAAAAGCATACAACCCTAGTTAGCTCAGTCGGTAGAGTACTAGACTCTTAATCTCAGGGTCATATTTTCGAGCCCAATGTTGGGAGTTTTTTTTTTTGTGGGATATTTAGTCTAGTACTTTTCATAGCTTTGTCTACATATTCAAAAAAAGGACTGATACTTTAGATGCCCAGTTAGCTCAGTTGGTAGAGCACTAGACTTTCAATCTCAGGTCATGGGTTCAAGCCTAATGTTGGGTGTTTTTTTTTTTTGTGGGATATTTTGTCTAGTTTTGTCATAGATTTGTCTACATATTCAAAAACAGTACTGAACCCGTAGAAGCCCATTTGGCTCAGTCGGTAGACCACTAGACTCTTAAACTCAGGGTCATAGTTTCGAGCCCAATTTTGGGAGTTTTTTTTTTGTGGGATATTTAGTCTCGTATTTTTCATAGCTTTGTCTACATATTCAAACACAGTACTGAATCTGGAGAATCCTAGTTAGCTCAGTCGGTAGAGCACTAGACTCCTAATCTCAGGGTCTTGGGTTCAAACCCAAATTTGGAGGGTGTGTGTCTTGTGTGATATTTGATCTAGTTTTGTCATAGCTTTGTCTACATATTCAAAAACAGTACTGAACCTGTAGAAACCTAGTTAGCTCAGTCGGTAGAGCACTAGACTCTTAATTTCAGGGTCTTGGGTTTGAGATTTACATTGGGAGCTTTTTTTTTTTGTGGGATATTTTTTCTAGTTTTGTCATAGCTTTGTCTACATATTCAAAAACATTACTGATATTTTAGATGCCAAGTTAGCTTAGTCGGTAGATCAATAGACTCTTAATCTCAGTGTCTTGGGTTCGAGCCTTACATTGGGAGGTTGTTTTTATTGTGGGATATTTAGTCTAGTATTTTTCATAGATTTGTCTACATATTCAAACACAGTACTGAATCTGGAGAATCCTAGTTAGCTCAGTCGGTAGTGCACTAGACTCTTAATCTCAGGGTCTTGGGTTCAAGCCCAAATTTGGAGGGTGTCTGTTTTGTGCGATATTTGATCTAGTTTTGTCATAGCTTTGTCTACATATTTAAAACAGTACTAAAAGCATACAACCCTAGTTAGCTCAGTCGGTAGAGTACTAGACTCTTAATCTCAGGGTCATGGGTTCGATTCCAATGTTGGGAGTTTTTTTTTTGGGATATTTAGTCTAGTATTTTTCATAGCTTTGTCTACTTATTCAAAAACAGTACTGAATCCGTAGAAGCCTAGTTAGCACAGTTGGTAGAGCACTAGACTCTCATTCTCAGGTTCATGGGTTTGAGCCCAATGTTGTTGTTTTTTTTGTGTGGGATATTTAGTCTAGTATTTTTCATAGCTTTGTCTACATATTCAAAAACAGTACTGATACTTTAGATGCCCAGTTAGCTCAGTCGGTAGAGCAGTAGACTCTTAATCTCAGGGTCATGGGTTTGAGCCCAATATTGGGAGTTTTTTTTTTTTGTGGGATATTTAGTCTAGTATTTTTCATAGCTTTGTCTACATATTCAAAAACAGTACTGCTACTTTAGATGCCCAGTTAGCTCAGTGGGTAGAGCACTAGACTCTCAATCTCAGGTCATGGGTTCAAGCCTAATGTTGGGAGGTTGTTTTTTTTTGTGGGATATTTTGTCTAGTTTTGTCATAGCTTTGTCTACATATTCAAAAACAGTACTAAACCCTTAGAAGCCCAGTTGGCTCAGTCGGTAGACCACTAGTCTCTTAAACTCAGGGTCATAGTTTGGAGCCCAATGTTGGGAGTTTTTTTTTGTGGGATATTTAGTCTCGTATTTTTCATAGCTTTGTCTACATATTCAAACACAGTACTGAATCTGGAGAATCCTAGTTAGCTCAGTCGGTAGAGCACTAGACTCTTAATCTCAGGGTCTTGGTTTCAAGACCAAATTTGGAGGGTGTTTGTTTTGTGCGATATTTGATCTAGTTTTGTGATAGCTTTGTCTACATATTTAAAAACAGTAGTGAACCTGTAGAAACCTAGTTAGCTCAGTCGGTAGAGCACTAGACTCTTAATCTCAGGGTCTTGGGTTTGAGATTTACATTGGGAGGTTGTTGTTTTTTTGTGGGATATTTTGTCTAGTTTTGTCATAGCTTTGTCTACATATTCAAAAACATTACTGATATTTCAGATGCCCAGTTAGCTTAGTCGGTAGATCAATAGACTCTTAATCTCAGGGTCTTGGGTTCGAGCCTTACATTGGGAGGTTGTTTTTATTGTGGGATATATTGTCTAGTCTTTGTCATAGCTTTGTCTACATATACAAAAACAGTACTGAATCCGTAGAAGCCTAGTTAACACAGTTGGTAGATTACTAGACTCTCAATCTCAGGTCATGGGTTCAAGCCTAATGTTGGGAGTATTTTTTTTTTTGTGGGTTATTTTGTCTAGTTTTGTCATAGCTTTGTCTACATATTCAAAAGCAGTACTGAACCCGTAGAAGCCCAGTTGGCTCAGTCGGTACACCACTAAACTCTTAAACTCAGGGTCATAGTTTCGAGCCCAATGTTGGGAGTTTTTTTTTTGTGGGATATTTAGTCTAGTATTTTTCATAGCTTTGTCTACATATTCAAACACAGTACTGAATCTGGAGAATCCTAGTTAGCTCAGTCGGTAGAGCACTAGACTCTCAATCTCAGGGTCTTGGGTTCAAGCCCAAATTTGGAGGGTGTCTGTTTAGTGCGATATTTGATCTAGTTTTGTCATAGCTTTGTCTACATATTTAAAACAGTACTGAAACCATACAACCCTAGTTAGCTCAGTCGGTAGAGCACTAGACTCTTAATCTCAGGGTCATGGGTTCGAGCCCGTCTAGTATTTTCCATAGCTTTGTCTACATATTCAAAAACAGTACTGAGACCGTAAAAGCCTAGTTAGCACAGTTGGTAGAGCACTAGACTCTTAATCTCAGGTTCATGGGTTTGAAACCAATGTTGTTGTTTTTTTTTTTTGTAAGATATTTAGTCTAGTATTTTTCAGAGCTTTGTCTACATATTCAAAAACAGTACTGATACTTTAGATGCCCAGTTAGCTCAGTCGGTAGAGCACTAGACTCTAAATCTCAGGTCATGGGTTCAAGCCTAATGTTGGGAGTTTTTTTTTTTTTGTGGGATATTTTGTCTAATTTTGTCATAGATTTGTCTACATATTCAAAAACAGTACTGAACCCGTAGAAGCCCAGTTGGCTCAGTCTGTAGACCACTAGACTCTTAAACTCAGGGTCATAGTTTCGAGCCCAATGTTGGGAGTTTTTTTTTTGTGGGATATTTAGTCTCGTATTTTTCATAGCTTTGTCTACATATTCAAACACAGTACTGAAGCTGGAGAATCCTAGTTAGCTCAGTCGGTAGAGCACTAGACTGCTAATCTCAGGGTCTTGGGTTCAAGCCCAAATTTGGAGGGTGTTTGTCTTGTGTGATATTTGATCTAGTTTTGTCATAGCTTTGTCTACATATTCAAAAACAGTACTGAACCTGTAGAAACCTAGTTAGCTCAGTCGGTAGAGCACTAGACTCTTAATCTCAGGGTCTTGGGTTTGAGATTTACATTGGGAGCTTGTTTTTTTTTGTGGGATATTTTTTCTAGTTTTGTCATAGCTTTGTCTACATATTCAAAAACATTACTGATATTTTAGATGCCCAGTTAGCTTAGTCGGTAGATCAATAGACTCTTAATCTCAGGGTCTTGGGTTCGAGCCTTACATTGGGAGGTTGTTTTTATTGTGGGATATTTAGGCTAGTATTTTTCATAGATTTGTCTACATATTCAAACACAGTACTGAATCTGGAGAATCCTAGTTAGCTCAGTCGGTAGTGCACTAGACTCTTAATCTCAGAGTCTTGGGTTCAAGCCCAAATTTGGAGGGTGTCTGTTTTGTGCGATATTTGATCTAGTTTTGTCATAGCTTTGTCTACATATTTAAAACAGTACTAAAAGCATACAACCCTAGTTAGCTCAGTCGGTAGAGCACTAGACTCTTAATCTCAGGGTCATGGGTTCGATTCCAATGTTGGGAGTTTTTTTTTTTGGGATATTTAGTCTAGTATTTTTCATAGCTTTGTCTACATATTCAAAAACAGTACTGAATCCGTAGAAGCCTAGTTAGCACAGTTGGTAGAGCACTAGACTCTCATTCTCAGGTTCATGGGTTTGAGCCCAATGTTGTTGTTTTTTTTTTGTGGGATATTTAGTCTAGTATTTTTCATAGCTTTGTCTACATATTCAAAAACAGTACTGATACTTTAGATGCCCAGTTAGCTCAGTCGGTAGAGCAGTAGACTCTTAATCTCAGGCTCATGGGTTCGAGCCCAATATTGGGAGTTTTTTTTTTGTGGGATATTTAGTCTAGTATTTTTCATAGCTTTGTCTACATATTCAAACACAGTACTGAATCTGGAGAATCCTAGTTAGCTCAGTCGGTAGAACACTAGACTCTCAATCTCAGGGTCTTGGGTTCAAGCCCAAATTTGGAGGGTGTCTGTTTTGTGCGATATTTGATCTAGTTTTGTCATAGCTTTGTCTACATATTTAAAACAGTACTGAAACCATACAACCCTAATTAGCTCAGTCGGTAGAGCAGTAGACTCTTAATCTCAGGGTCATGGGTTTGAGCCCAATGTTGGGAGTTTTTTTTTTGTGGGATATTTAGTCTAGTATTTTTCATAGCTTTGTCTACATATTCAAAAACAGTACTGAATCCATAAAAGCCTAGTTAACACAGTTGGTAGAGCACTAGACTCTCAATGTCAGGTTCATGGGTTTGAGCCCAATGTTGTTGTTTTTTTTTTTTTTTGTGGGATATTTAGTCTAGTATTTTTCATAGCTTTGTCTACATATTCAAAAACAGTACTGATATTTTAGATGCCCAGTTAGCTCAGTGGGTAGAGCACTAGACTGTCAATCTCAGGTCATGGGTTCAAGCCTAATGTTGGGAGGTTGTTTTTTTTTTGTGGGATATTTTGTCTAGTTTTGTCATAGCTTTGTCTACATATTCAAAAACAGTACTAAACCCTTAGAAGCCCAGTTGGCTCAGTCGGTAGACCACTAGTCTCATAAACTCAGGGTCATAGTTTCGAGCCCAATGTTGGGATTTTTTTTTTGTGGGATATTTAGTCTCGTATTTTTCATAGCTTTGTCTACATATTCAAACACAGTACTGAATCCGGAGAATCCTAGTTAGCTCAGTCGGTAGAGCACTAGACTCTTAATCTCAGGGTCTTGGGTTCGAGATTCACATTGGGAGGTTGTTGTTTTTTTGTGGGATATTTTGTCTAGTTTTGTCATAGCTTTGTCTACATATTCAAAAACATTACTGATATTTTAGATGCCCAGTTAGCTTAGTCGGTAGATCAATAGACTCTTAATCTCAGGGTCTTGGGTTCGAGCCTTACTTTGGGAGGTTGTTTTTATTGTGGGATATATTGTCTAGTCTTTGTCATAGCTTTGTCTACATATTCAAAAACAGTACTTATACTTTAGATGCCCGGTTAGCTCAGTCGGTACAGCACTAGACTCTCAATCTCAGGGTCATGGGTTTGAGCCAAATGTTGGGAGTTTTTTTTTTTTGTGGGATATTTAGTCTAGTATTTTTCATAGCTTTGTCTACATATTCAAAAACAGTACTGACTCCGTGGAAGCCTAGTTAGCTCAGTCGGTAGAGCACTAGACTCTTAATCTCAGGGTCATGGGTTTGAGCCCAATGTTGGGAGTTTTTTTTTTGTGTCGGATATTTAGTCTAGTATTTTTCATAGCTTTGACTACATATACAAAAACAGTACTGAATCCGTAGAAGCCTAGTTAACACGGTTGGTAGATTACTAGACTCTCAATCTCAGGTAATGGGTTCAAGCCTAATGTTGGGAGGTTGTTTTTTTTTGTGGGTTATTTTGTCTAGTTTTGTCATAGCTTTGTCTACATATTCAAAAACAGTACTGAACCCGTAGAAGCCCAGTTGGCTCAGTCGGTACACCACTAAACTCTTAATCTCAGGGTCTTGGGTTCAAGCCCAAATTTGGGAGTTTTTTTTTTTGGGATATTTAGTCTAGTATTTTTCATAGCTTTGACTACATATTCAAAAACAGTACTGAATCCGTAGAAGCCTAGTTAGCACAGTTGGTAGAGCACTAGACTCTCATTCTCAGGTTCATTGGTTTGAGCCCAATGTTGTTGTTGTTTTTTTGTGGGATATTTAGTCTAGTATTTTTCATAGCTTTGTCTACATATTCAAAAACAGTACTGATACTTTAGATGCCCAGTTAGCTCAGTCGGTAGAGCAGTAGACTCTTAATCTCAGGGTCATGGGTTCGAGCCCAATATTGGGAGTTTTTTTTTTTTGTGGGATATTTAGTCTAGTATTTTTCATAGCTTTGTCTACATATTCAAACACAGTACTGAATCTGGAGAATCCTAGTTAGCTCAGTCGGTAGAGCACTAGACTCTCAATCTGAGGGTCTTGGGTTCAAGCCCAAATTTGGAGGGTGTCTGTTTTGTGCGATATTTGATCTAGTTTTGTCATAGCTTTGTCTACATATTTAAAACAGTACTGAAACCATACAACCCTAGTTAGCTCAGTCGGTAGAGCACTAGACTCTTAATCTCAGGGTCATGGGTTTGAGCCCAATGTTGGGAGTTTTTTTTTTGTGTGATATTTAGTCTAGTATTTTTCATAGCTTTGTCTACATATTCAAAAACAGTACTGAATCCATAGAAGCCTAGTTACCACAGTTGGTAGAGCACTAGACTCTCAATGTCAGGTTCATGGGTTTGAGCTCAATGTTGTTGTTTTTTTTTTTTTTGTGGGATATTTATAGTATTTTTCATAGCTTTGTCTACATATTCAAAAACAGTACTGATACTTTAGATGCCCAGTTAGCTCAGTGGGTAGAGCACTAGACTCTCAATTTCAGGTTCATGGGTTTGAAACCAATGTTGTTGTTTTGTTTTTTTTGTAAGATATTTAGTCTAGTATTTTTCATAGCTTTGTCTACATATTCAAAAACAGTACTGAACCCGTAGAAGCCCAGTTGGCTCAGTCGGTAGACCACTAGACTCTTAAACTCAGGGTCATAGTTTCGAGCCCAATGTTGGGAGGTTTTTTTTTGTGGGATATTTAGTCTAGTATTTTTCATAGCTTTGTCTACATATTCAAACACAGTACTTAATCTGGAGAATCCTAGTTAGCTCAGTCGGTAGAGCACTAGACTCTCAATCTCAGGGTCTTGGGTTCAAGCCCAAATTTGGAGGGTGTCTGTTTTGTGCGATATTTGATCTAGTTTTGTCATAGCTTTGTCTACATATTTAAAACAGTACTGAAACCATACAACCCTAGTTAGCTCAGTCGGTAGAGCACTAGGCTATTAATCTCAGGGTCATGGGTTTGAGCCCAATTTTGGTAGTTTTTTTTTTGTGGGATATTTAGTCTAGTATTTTTCATAGCTTTGTCTAGATATTCAAAAACAGTACTGAATCTGTAGAAGCCTATTTAGCACAGTTGGTAGAGCACTAGACTCTCAATCTCAGGTTCATGGGTTTGAGCCCAATGTTGGGAGTTCTTTTTTTGTGGGATATTTAGTCTAGTATTTTTCATAGCTTTGTCTACATATTCAAACACAGTACTTAATCTGGAGAATCCTAGTTAGCTCAGTCGGTAGAGCACTAGACTCTCAATCTCAGGGTCTTGGGTTCAAGCCCAAATTTGGAGGGTGTCTGTTTTGTGCGATATTTGATCTAGTTTTGTCATAGCTTTGTCTACATATTTAAAACAGTACTGAAACCATACAACCCTAGTTAGCTCAGTCGGTAGAGCACTAGGCTATTAATCTCAGGGTCATGGGTTTGAGCCCAATGTTGGGAGTTTTTTTTTTGTGGGATATTTAGTCTAGTATTTTTCATAGCTTTGTCTAGATATTCAAAAACAGTACTGAATCTGTAGAAGCCTAGTTAGCACAGTTGGTAGAGCACTAGACTCTCAATCTCAGGTTCATGGGTTTGAGCCCAATGTTGGGAGTTCTATTTTTGTGGGATATTTAGTCTCGTATTTTTCATAGCTTTGTCTACATATTCAAACACAGTACTGAATCCGGAGAATCCTAGTTAGCTCAGTCGGTAGAGCACAAGACTCTTAATCTCAGGGTCTTGGGTTCAAGCCCAAATTTGGAGGGTGTTTGTTTTGTGCGATATTTGATCTAGTTTTGTCATAACTTTGTCTACATATTCAAAAACAGTACTGAACCTGTAGAAACCCAGTTAGCTTAGTCGGTAGATCAATAGACTCTTAATCTCAGGGTCTTGGGTTCGAGCCTTACATTGGGAGTTTGTTTTTATTGTGGGATATATTGTCTAGTCTTTGTCATAGCGTTGTCTACATATTCAAAAATAGTACTGATACTATAGATTCCCAGTTAGCTCAGTTGGTAGAGCACTAGACTCTTAATCTCAGGGTCATGGGTTTGAGCCCAATATTGCGAGGTTTTTTTTTTTTGTGGGATATTTAGTATAGTATTTTTCATAGCTTTGTCTACATATTCAAACACAGTACTGAATCTGGAGAATCCTAGTTAGCTCAGTCGGTAGAGCACTAGACTCTTAATCTCAGGGTCTTGGGTTTGAGACTTACATTGGGAGGTTGTTTTTTTTTGTGGGATATTTTGTCTAGTTTTGTCATAGCTTTGTCTACATATTCAAAAACATTACTGATATTTTAGCTGCCCAGTTAGCTTAGTCGGTAGATCAATAGACTCTTAAAGTCAGGGTCTTGGGTTCGAGCTTTACATTGGGAGGTTGTTTTTATTTTGGGATATATTGTCGAGTCTTTGTCATAGCTTTGTCTACATATTCAAAAACAGTACTGAACTAGAACTAGTAGAAGCCCGGTTGGCTCAGTCGGTAGACCACTAGATTCTTAAACTCAGGGTCATATTTCTGAGCCCAATGTTGGGAGTTTTTTTTTTTTGTGGGATATTTAGTCTAGTATTTTTCATAGCTTTGTCTACATATTCAAAAACATTAATGATATTTTAGATGCCCAGTTAGCTTAGTCGGTAGAGCACTAGACTCTTAATCTCAGGGTCTTGGGTTCAAGCCCAAATTTGGAGGGTGTTTGTTTTGTGCGATATTTGATCTAGTTTTGTCATAGCTTTATCTACATATTCAAAAACAGTACTGAGCCTGTAGAAAACTAGTTAGCTCAGTCGGTAGAGCACTAGACTCTTAATCTCAGGGTCTTGGGTTCGAGATTTACATTGGGAGGTTGTTTTTTTTTGTGGGATGTTTTGTCTAGTTTTGTCATAGCTTTGTCTACATATTCAAAAACATTACTGATATTTTAGATGCCCAGTTAGCTTAGTCGTCAGATCAATAGACTCTTAATCTCAGGGTCTTGGGTTCGAGCCTTACATTTGGAGTTTGTTTTTATTGTGGGATATATTGTCTAGTCTTTGTCATAACTTTGTCTACATATTCAAAAATAGTACTGATACTATAGATTCCCAGTTAGCTCAGTCGGTAGAGCACTAGACTCTTAATCTCAGGGTCATGGTTTCGAGCCCAATATAGGGAGTTTTTTTTTTTGTGGGATATTTAGTATAGTATTTTTCATAGCTTTGTCTACATATTCAAACACAGTACTGAATCTGGAGAATCCTAGTTAGCTCAGTCGGTAGAGCACTAAACTCTTAATCTCAGGGTCTTGGGTTCAAGCCTAAATTTGGAGGGTGTTTGTTTTGTGTGATATTTGATCTAGTTTTGTCATAGCTTTGTCTACATATTCAAAAACAGTACTGAACCTGTAGAAACCTAGTTAGCTCAGTCGGTAGAGCACTAGACTCTTAATCTCAGGGTCTTGGGTTTGAGACTTACATTGGGAGGTTGTTTTTTTTTGTGGGATATTTTGTCTAGTTTTGTCATAGCTTTGTCTACATATTCAAAAACATTACTGATATTTTAGCTGCCCAGTTAGCTTAGTCGGTAGATCAATAGACTCTTAAGCTCAGGGTCTTGGGTTCGAGCTTTACATTGGGAGGTTGTTTTTATTTTGGGATATATTGTCGAGTCTTTGTCATAGCTTTGTCTACATATTCAAAAACAGTACTGAACCAGTAGAAGCCCGGTTGGCTCAGTCGGTAGACCACTAGACTCTTAAACTCAGGGTCATAGTTTCGAGCCCAATGTTGGGAGTATTTTTTTTTGTGGGATATTTAGTCTAGTATTTTTCATAGCTTTGTCTACATATTCAAAAACATTAATGATATTTTAGATGCCCAGTTAGCTTAGTCGGTAGAGCACTAGACTCTTAATCTCAGGGTCATGGGTTTGAGCCCAATGTTGGGAGGTTGTTTTTTTTTGTGGGATATTTTGTCTAGTTTTGTCATAGCTTTGTCTATATATTCAAAAACAGTACTGAACCCGTAGAAGCCCAGTTAGCTCAGTCGGTAGACCACCAGACTCTTAAACTCAGGGTCATAGTTTTGAGCCCAATGTTGGGAGTTTTTTTTTGTGGGATATTTAGTCTAGTATTTTTCATAGCTTTGTCTACATATTCAAACACAGTACTGAATCTGGAGAATCCTAGTTAGCTCAGTCGGTAGAGCACTAGACTCTCACTCTCAGGGTCTTGGGTTCAAGCCCAAATTTGGAGGGTGTCTGTTTTGTGCGATATTTGATCTAGTTTTGTCATAGCTTTGTCTACATATTTAAAACAGTACTGAAACCATACAACCCTAGTTAGCTCAGTCGGTAGAGCACTAGACTCTTAATCTTAGGGTCATGGGTTCGAGCCCAATGTTGGGAGTTTTTTTTGTTGTGGGATATTTAGTCTAGTATTTTTCATAGCTTTGTCTAGATATTCAAAAACAGTACTGAATCCGTAGAAGCCTAGTTAGCACAGTTGGTAGAGCACTAGACTCTCAATCTCAGGTCATGGGTTCAAGCCTAATGTTGGGAGGTTGTTTTTTTTTGTGGGATATTTTGTCTAGTTTTGTCATAGCTTTGTCTACATATTCAAAAACAGTACTGAACCCGTAAAAGCCCAGTTGGCTCAGTCGCTAGACCACTAGACTCTTAAACTGAGGGTCATAGTTTCAAGCCCAATGTTGGGAGTTTTTTTTTTGTGGGATATTTATAGTATTTTTCATAGCTTTGTCTACATATTCAAACACAGTACTGAATCTGGAGAATCCTAGTTAGCTCAGTCGGTAGAGCACTAGACTCTTAATCTCAGGGTCTTGGGTTCAAGCCCAAATTTGGAGGGTGTCTGTTTTGTGCGATATTTGATCTAGTTTTGTCATAGCTTTGTCTACATATTCAAAAACAGTACTGAACCTGTAGAAACCTAGTTAGCTCAGTTGGTAGAGCACTAGACTCTTAATCTCAGGGTCTTGGGTTCGAGACTTACATTGGGAGGTTGTTTTTTTTTGTGGGATATTTTGTCTAGTTTTGTCATAGCTGTGTCTACATATTCAAAAACATTAATGATATTTGAGATGCCCAGTTAGCTCAGTCGGTAGAGCACTAGACTCTTAATCTCAGGGTCATGGGTTTGAGCCCAATGTTATAAGTTTTTTTTTTGTGGGATATTTAGTCTAGTATTTTTCATAGCTTTGTCTAGATATTCAAAAACAGTACTGAATCCGTAGAAGCCTAGTTAGCACAGTTGGTATAGCATTAGACTCTCAATCTTAGGTTCATGGGTTTGAGCCCAATGTTGTTGTTGTTATTTTTTGTGGGATATTTAGTTGAGTATTTTTTGTTGCTTTGTCTACATATTCAAAAACAGTACTGATGCTTTAGATGCCCAGTTAGCTCAGTCGGTAGAGCACAAGACTCTCAATCTCAGGTCATGTCTTCAAGCTTAATGTTGGTAGTTTTTTTTTTTTTTGTGGGATATTTTTAGTTTTGTCATAGCTTTGTCTACATATTCTAAAACAGTACTAAACCCGTAGAAGCCCAGTTGGCTCAGTCGGTAGACCACTAGACTCTTAAACTCAGGGTCATAGTTTCGAGCCCAATGTTGGGAGGTTTTTTTTTGTGGGATATTTAGTCTCGTATTTTTCATAGCTTTGTCTACATATTCAAACACAGTACTGAATCAGGAGAATCCTAGTTAGCTCAGTCGGTAAAGCACTAGACTCTTAATCTCGGGGTCTTGGGTTCAAGCCCAAATTTGGAGGGTGTTTGTTTTGTGCGATATTTGATCTAGTTTTGTCATAGCTTGGTCTACATATTCAAAAACAGTACTGAACCTGTAGAAACCTAGTTAGCTCAATCGGTAGAGCACTAGACTCTTAATCTCAGGGTCATGGGTTTGATCCAAATGTTGGGAGTTTTTTTTTTTCGTGAGATTTTTAATCTAGTATTTTTCATAGTTTTGTCTACATTTTCAAAAACAGTACTGAATCTGTAGAAGCCTAGTTAGCTCAGTCGGTGGAGCAACAGACTCTTAATCTCAGGGTCTTGGGTTCAAGCCCAAATTTGGAGGTTGTTTGTTTTGTGCGATGTTTTATCTAGTTTTGTCATAGCTTTGTCTACATAATTAAAAACAGTACTGAACACGTAGAAACTTAGTTAGCTCAGTCGGTAGATAACTAGACTCTTAATCCCAGGGTCATGGGTTTGAGCCCAATGTTGGGAATTTTAGTTTTTTGTGGGATATTTAGTCTAGTATTTTTCATAGCTTTAACTACATATTCAAAAACAGTACTGAATCAGTAGTATCCTAGTTAGCTCAGTCGGTAGAGCACTAGACTCTTAATCTCAGGGTTATGGTTTTGAGCCCAATGTTGGGAGTTTTTTTTTTGTGGGATATTTAGTCTAGTATTTTTCATAGCTTTGTCTACATATTCAAAAACAGTACTGAATCAGTAGCATCCTAGTTAGCTTAGCCGGTAGAGCACTAGACTCTTAATCTCAGGGTCTTGGGTTTGAGACTTACATTGGGAGTTGTTTTTTTTGTGGGATATTTTGTCTAGTTTTGTCATAGCTTTGACTACATATTCAAAAACAGTACTGATATTTTAGATGCCCAGTTAGCTTAGTCGGTAGAGCACGAGACTCGCAATCTCTGGTCATGGGTTCGAGCCCAATGTTGGGAGGTTGTTTTTTTTTGTGGGATATTTTGTCTAGTTTTGTCATAGCTTTGTCTATATATTCAAAAACAGTACTGAACCCGTAGAAGCCCAGTTAGCTCAGTCGGTAGACCACCAGACTCTTAAACTCAGGGTCATAGTTTTGAGCCCAATGTTGGGAGGTTTTTTTTTGTGGGATATTTAGTCTAGTATTTTTCATAGCTTTGTCTACATATTCAAACACAGTACTTAATCTGGAGAATCCTAGTTAGCTCAGTCGGTAGAGCACTAGACTCTCAATCTCAGGGTCTTGGGTTCAAGCCCAAATTTGGAGGGTGTCTGTTTTGTGCGATATTTGATCTAGTTTTGTCATAGCTTTGTCTACATATTTAAAACAGTACTGAAACCATACAACCCTAGTTAGCTCAGTCGGTAGAGCACTAGGCTATTAATCTCAGGGTCATGGGTTTGAGCCCAATTTTGGTAGTTTTTTTTTTGTGGGATATTTAGTCTAGTATTTTTCATAGCTTTGTCTAGATATTCAAAAACAGTACTGAATCTGTAGAAGCCTATTTAGCACAGTTGGTAGAGCACTAGACTCTCAATCTCAGGTTCATGGGTTTGAGCCCAATGTTGGGAGTTCTTTTTTTGTGGGATATTTAGTCTAGTATTTTTCATAGCTTTGTCTACATATTCAAACACAGTACTTAATCTGGAGAATCCTAGTTAGCTCAGTCGGTAGAGCACTAGACTCTCAATCTCAGGGTCTTGGGTTCAAGCCCAAATTTGGAGGGTGTCTGTTTTGTGCGATATTTGATCTAGTTTTGTCATAGCTTTGTCTACATATTTAAAACAGTACTGAAACCATACAACCCTAGTTAGCTCAGTCGGTAGAGCACTAGGCTATTAATCTCAGGGTCATGGGTTTGAGCCCAATGTTGGGAGTTTTTTTTTTGTGGGATATTTAGTCTAGTATTTTTCATAGCTTTGTCTAGATATTCAAAAACAGTACTGAATCTGTAGAAGCCTAGTTAGCACAGTTGGTAGAGCACTAGACTCTCAATCTCAGGTTCATGGGTTTGAGCCCAATGTTGGGAGTTCTATTTTTGTGGGATATTTAGTCTCGTATTTTTCATAGCTTTGTCTACATATTCAAACACAGTACTGAATCCGGAGAATCCTAGTTAGCTCAGTCGGTAGAGCACAAGACTCTTAATCTCAGGGTCTTGGGTTCAAGCCCAAATTTGGAGGGTGTTTGTTTTGTGCGATATTTGATCTAGTTTTGTCATAACTTTGTCTACATATTCAAAAACAGTACTGAACCTGTAGAAACCCAGTTAGCTTAGTCGGTAGATCAATAGACTCTTAATCTCAGGGTCTTGGGTTCGAGCCTTACATTGGGAGTTTGTTTTTATTGTGGGATATATTGTCTAGTCTTTGTCATAGCGTTGTCTACATATTCAAAAATAGTACTGATACTATAGATTCCCAGTTAGCTCAGTTGGTAGAGCACTAGACTCTTAATCTCAGGGTCATGGGTTTGAGCCCAATATTGCGAGGTTTTTTTTTTTTGTGGGATATTTAGTATAGTATTTTTCATAGCTTTGTCTACATATTCAAACACAGTACTGAATCTGGAGAATCCTAGTTAGCTCAGTCGGTAGAGCACTAGACTCTTAATCTCAGGGTCTTGGGTTTGAGACTTACATTGGGAGGTTGTTTTTTTTTGTGGGATATTTTGTCTAGTTTTGTCATAGCTTTGTCTACATATTCAAAAACATTACTGATATTTTAGCTGCCCAGTTAGCTTAGTCGGTAGATCAATAGACTCTTAAAGTCAGGGTCTTGGGTTCGAGCTTTACATTGGGAGGTTGTTTTTATTTTGGGATATATTGTCGAGTCTTTGTCATAGCTTTGTCTACATATTCAAAAACAGTACTGAACTAGAACTAGTAGAAGCCCGGTTGGCTCAGTCGGTAGACCACTAGATTCTTAAACTCAGGGTCATATTTCTGAGCCCAATGTTGGGAGTTTTTTTTTTTTGTGGGATATTTAGTCTAGTATTTTTCATAGCTTTGTCTACATATTCAAAAACATTAATGATATTTTAGATGCCCAGTTAGCTTAGTCGGTAGAGCACTAGACTCTTAATCTCAGGGTCTTGGGTTCAAGCCCAAATTTGGAGGGTGTTTGTTTTGTGCGATATTTGATCTAGTTTTGTCATAGCTTTATCTACATATTCAAAAACAGTACTGAGCCTGTAGAAAACTAGTTAGCTCAGTCGGTAGAGCACTAGACTCTTAATCTCAGGGTCTTGGGTTCGAGATTTACATTGGGAGGTTGTTTTTTTTTGTGGGATGTTTTGTCTAGTTTTGTCATAGCTTTGTCTACATATTCAAAAACATTACTGATATTTTAGATGCCCAGTTAGCTTAGTCGTCAGATCAATAGACTCTTAATCTCAGGGTCTTGGGTTCGAGCCTTACATTTGGAGTTTGTTTTTATTGTGGGATATATTGTCTAGTCTTTGTCATAACTTTGTCTACATATTCAAAAATAGTACTGATACTATAGATTCCCAGTTAGCTCAGTCGGTAGAGCACTAGACTCTTAATCTCAGGGTCATGGTTTCGAGCCCAATATAGGGAGTTTTTTTTTTTGTGGGATATTTAGTATAGTATTTTTCATAGCTTTGTCTACATATTCAAACACAGTACTGAATCTGGAGAATCCTAGTTAGCTCAGTCGGTAGAGCACTAAACTCTTAATCTCAGGGTCTTGGGTTCAAGCCTAAATTTGGAGGGTGTTTGTTTTGTGTGATATTTGATCTAGTTTTGTCATAGCTTTGTCTACATATTCAAAAACAGTACTGAACCTGTAGAAACCTAGTTAGCTCAGTCGGTAGAGCACTAGACTCTTAATCTCAGGGTCTTGGGTTTGAGACTTACATTGGGAGGTTGTTTTTTTTTGTGGGATATTTTGTCTAGTTTTGTCATAGCTTTGTCTACATATTCAAAAACATTACTGATATTTTAGCTGCCCAGTTAGCTTAGTCGGTAGATCAATAGACTCTTAAGCTCAGGGTCTTGGGTTCGAGCTTTACATTGGGAGGTTGTTTTTATTTTGGGATATATTGTCGAGTCTTTGTCATAGCTTTGTCTACATATTCAAAAACAGTACTGAACCAGTAGAAGCCCGGTTGGCTCAGTCGGTAGACCACTAGACTCTTAAACTCAGGGTCATAGTTTCGAGCCCAATGTTGGGAGTATTTTTTTTTGTGGGATATTTAGTCTAGTATTTTTCATAGCTTTGTCTACATATTCAAAAACATTAATGATATTTTAGATGCCCAGTTAGCTTAGTCGGTAGAGCACTAGACTCTTAATCTCAGGGTCATGGGTTTGAGCCCAATGTTGGGAGGTTGTTTTTTTTTGTGGGATATTTTGTCTAGTTTTGTCATAGCTTTGTCTATATATTCAAAAACAGTACTGAACCCGTAGAAGCCCAGTTAGCTCAGTCGGTAGACCACCAGACTCTTAAACTCAGGGTCATAGTTTTGAGCCCAATGTTGGGAGTTTTTTTTTGTGGGATATTTAGTCTAGTATTTTTCATAGCTTTGTCTACATATTCAAACACAGTACTGAATCTGGAGAATCCTAGTTAGCTCAGTCGGTAGAGCACTAGACTCTCACTCTCAGGGTCTTGGGTTCAAGCCCAAATTTGGAGGGTGTCTGTTTTGTGCGATATTTGATCTAGTTTTGTCATAGCTTTGTCTACATATTTAAAACAGTACTGAAACCATACAACCCTAGTTAGCTCAGTCGGTAGAGCACTAGACTCTTAATCTTAGGGTCATGGGTTCGAGCCCAATGTTGGGAGTTTTTTTTGTTGTGGGATATTTAGTCTAGTATTTTTCATAGCTTTGTCTAGATATTCAAAAACAGTACTGAATCCGTAGAAGCCTAGTTAGCACAGTTGGTAGAGCACTAGACTCTCAATCTCAGGTCATGGGTTCAAGCCTAATGTTGGGAGGTTGTTTTTTTTTGTGGGATATTTTGTCTAGTTTTGTCATAGCTTTGTCTACATATTCAAAAACAGTACTGAACCCGTAAAAGCCCAGTTGGCTCAGTCGCTAGACCACTAGACTCTTAAACTGAGGGTCATAGTTTCAAGCCCAATGTTGGGAGTTTTTTTTTTGTGGGATATTTATAGTATTTTTCATAGCTTTGTCTACATATTCAAACACAGTACTGAATCTGGAGAATCCTAGTTAGCTCAGTCGGTAGAGCACTAGACTCTTAATCTCAGGGTCTTGGGTTCAAGCCCAAATTTGGAGGGTGTCTGTTTTGTGCGATATTTGATCTAGTTTTGTCATAGCTTTGTCTACATATTCAAAAACAGTACTGAACCTGTAGAAACCTAGTTAGCTCAGTTGGTAGAGCACTAGACTCTTAATCTCAGGGTCTTGGGTTCGAGACTTACATTGGGAGGTTGTTTTTTTTTGTGGGATATTTTGTCTAGTTTTGTCATAGCTGTGTCTACATATTCAAAAACATTAATGATATTTGAGATGCCCAGTTAGCTCAGTCGGTAGAGCACTAGACTCTTAATCTCAGGGTCATGGGTTTGAGCCCAATGTTATAAGTTTTTTTTTTGTGGGATATTTAGTCTAGTATTTTTCATAGCTTTGTCTAGATATTCAAAAACAGTACTGAATCCGTAGAAGCCTAGTTAGCACAGTTGGTATAGCATTAGACTCTCAATCTTAGGTTCATGGGTTTGAGCCCAATGTTGTTGTTGTTATTTTTTGTGGGATATTTAGTTGAGTATTTTTTGTTGCTTTGTCTACATATTCAAAAACAGTACTGATGCTTTAGATGCCCAGTTAGCTCAGTCGGTAGAGCACAAGACTCTCAATCTCAGGTCATGTCTTCAAGCTTAATGTTGGTAGTTTTTTTTTTTTTTGTGGGATATTTTTAGTTTTGTCATAGCTTTGTCTACATATTCTAAAACAGTACTAAACCCGTAGAAGCCCAGTTGGCTCAGTCGGTAGACCACTAGACTCTTAAACTCAGGGTCATAGTTTCGAGCCCAATGTTGGGAGGTTTTTTTTTGTGGGATATTTAGTCTCGTATTTTTCATAGCTTTGTCTACATATTCAAACACAGTACTGAATCAGGAGAATCCTAGTTAGCTCAGTCGGTAAAGCACTAGACTCTTAATCTCGGGGTCTTGGGTTCAAGCCCAAATTTGGAGGGTGTTTGTTTTGTGCGATATTTGATCTAGTTTTGTCATAGCTTGGTCTACATATTCAAAAACAGTACTGAACCTGTAGAAACCTAGTTAGCTCAATCGGTAGAGCACTAGACTCTTAATCTCAGGGTCATGGGTTTGATCCAAATGTTGGGAGTTTTTTTTTTTCGTGAGATTTTTAATCTAGTATTTTTCATAGTTTTGTCTACATTTTCAAAAACAGTACTGAATCTGTAGAAGCCTAGTTAGCTCAGTCGGTGGAGCAACAGACTCTTAATCTCAGGGTCTTGGGTTCAAGCCCAAATTTGGAGGTTGTTTGTTTTGTGCGATGTTTTATCTAGTTTTGTCATAGCTTTGTCTACATAATTAAAAACAGTACTGAACACGTAGAAACTTAGTTAGCTCAGTCGGTAGATAACTAGACTCTTAATCCCAGGGTCATGGGTTTGAGCCCAATGTTGGGAATTTTAGTTTTTTGTGGGATATTTAGTCTAGTATTTTTCATAGCTTTAACTACATATTCAAAAACAGTACTGAATCAGTAGTATCCTAGTTAGCTCAGTCGGTAGAGCACTAGACTCTTAATCTCAGGGTTATGGTTTTGAGCCCAATGTTGGGAGTTTTTTTTTTGTGGGATATTTAGTCTAGTATTTTTCATAGCTTTGTCTACATATTCAAAAACAGTACTGAATCAGTAGCATCCTAGTTAGCTTAGCCGGTAGAGCACTAGACTCTTAATCTCAGGGTCTTGGGTTTGAGACTTACATTGGGAGTTGTTTTTTTTGTGGGATATTTTGTCTAGTTTTGTCATAGCTTTGACTACATATTCAAAAACAGTACTGATATTTTAGATGCCCAGTTAGCTTAGTCGGTAGAGCACGAGACTCGCAATCTCTGGTCATGGGTTCGAGCCCAATGTTGGGAGGTTGTTTTTTTTTGTGGGATATTTTGTCTAGTTTTGTCATAGCTTTGTCTATATATTCAAAAACAGTACTGAACCCGTAGAAGCCCAGTTAGCTCAGTCGGTAGACCACCAGACTCTTAAACTCAGGGTCATAGTTTTGAGCCCAATGTTGGGAGGTTTTTTTTGTGGGATATTTAGTCTAGTATTTTTCATAGCTTTGTCTACATATTCAAAAACAGTACTGAATCCCGAGTATCCTAGTTAGCTCAGTCGGTAGAGCACTAGACTCTTAATCTCAGGGTTTTTGGTTCAAGCCCAAATTTGGAGGGTGTTTGTTTTGAGCGATATTTGATCTAGTTTTGTCATAGCTTTGTCTACATATTTAAAAACAGTACTGAATCCGTAGAAGCCTAGTTAGCACAGTTGGTAGCGCACTAGACTCTCAATCTCAGGTCATGGGTTCAAGCCTAATGTTGGGAGGTTGTTTTTTTTTGTGGGATATTTTGTCTAGTTTTGTCATAGCTTTGTCTACATATTCAAAAACAGTACTGAACCCGTAGAAGCCCAGTTGGCTCAGTCGCTAGACCACTAGACTCTTAAACTGAGGGTCATAGTTTCAAGCCCAATGTTGGGAGTTTTTTTTTTGTGGGATATTTAGTCTAGTATTTTTCATAGCTTTGTCTACATATTCAAAAACAGTACTGAATCCGGAGAATCCTAGTTAGCTCAGTCGGTAGAGCACTAGACTCTTAATCTCAGGGTCTTGGGTTTGAGACTTACATGGGGAGGTTGTTTTTTTTTGTGGGATATTTTGTCTAGTTTTGTCATAGCTGTGTCTACATATTCAAAAACATTAATGATATTTGAGATGCCCAGTTAGCTTAGTCGGTAGATCAATAGACTCTTAATCTCAGGGTTTTGGGTTCGAGCTTTAAATTGGGAGGTTGTTTTTATTGTGGGATACAGTCTAGTCTTTGTCATAGCTTTGTCTACATATTCAAAAACAGTACTGATACTTTAGATGCCCAGTTAGCTCAGTCGGTAGAGCACTAGACTCTTAATCTCAGGGTCATGGGTTTGATCCAAATGTTGGGAGGTTTTTTTTTTCGTGGGATATTTAGTCTTGTATTTTTCATAGCTTTGTCTACATATTCAAACACAGTACTGAATCTGGAGAATCCTAGTTAGCTCAGTCGGTAGAGCACTAGACTCTTAATCTCAGGGTCTTGGGTTCAAGCCCAAATTTGGAGGGTGTCTGTTTTGTGCGATATTTGATATAGTTTTGTCATAGCTTTGTCTACATATTCAAAAACAGTACTGAACCTGTAGAAACCTAGTTAGCTCAGTCAGTAGAGCACTAGACTCTTAACTCTTTGACTGCCATAAACGTTATAAAACGTTTAGCATAAACCTAGGGAAGGGCGCCGAGGACGTTAAAAGACATCCCCTATGTTTTTTTTTTTTTTTTTTCAAAAACGGGTGCAGGAAAGCCTTGGGCAGCTGTGCTGAAAGTATCAGGCAGATATGATTAGTCAAAGACTCGTTTTGGCCCCTAGAGGGCAGCGATGACTCTTTGCACAAGGTTGGATGGGCCGCCCACCGTGGGCGTCAATAGAAGACGTGAGGCGGAGCTAGAGTGTTGAGGAGACAATGGCTGATCCAAGCCACAATGGCTTGACCAAGCAACCGGTTACAAGCAGCTCACGCTTGAGCATTTTTTTCAAAGACGGAAAGCATCAATCAATACTAAAAAGCACATTGATGTCGACGATGATGATGACTCCGAGCTCTACGCCAAAGTTGGAAGCTTTGGCGCGACTGTTACTATCACGTAGTAAGCCTCACCGGCTAAGCGCGGCTAGCGCTGCTAAGGCCGGAAAACGCGCACAATAGCCGGCCGGGTACTTCTGCACAAGCGGACATTCGATCGGGCGATGGAGAGTTGGCATCGACCAATGCAGATTGATGATGATGATGATGATGACTCCGAGTTTGACGCCAAAGTTGGAAGCCTTGACGTGTTTACGATCACGTAGTAAGCCTCACCGGCTAAGTGCGGCTAGCGCGGCTAGCGCTGCTAAGGCCGGAAAACGCGCACAATAGCCGGCCGGGTACTTCTGCACAAGCGGACATTCGATCGGACGATGGAGAGTAGTCGAAAAGCATCGACCAATGCACATTGATGATGATGATGATGGTCACTCCCGAGGTTGACGCCGGAGTTGGAAGCATTGACGCGGCCGTTATTCTCTCGTCATAAAGCCTCACCGGCTAGCGCTGCTAACGCCGGAAAACGCGGAGCTGCACAAGCGGACATTCGATCGGACAATGAAGAGTACCCCGAGTCCAATGCATATTCATCGGAGGAGCGGGTACAGTCTGATCACGGAGAAGACACTGTTTCTGGACTACGATGCCACCATAAATGGAGTGGATAAAATTGATCAGAACATCTCCTACCACCCGGTATAGCAACTGAAGGACACGGGGAAGCGAGACGTAACGAAACCGTAGCATGATCCTGATATTAGACTTGATGACACACTGCAGTATATACTTGCTATTCCCCGGAAAAAAACGGCCTGCAAGAAAGTGGCGCACGCGAAGAGGCAATCTGTTGTGCAAATGCTGTTGCGTCTCCTTGCACGCAGGAGAGTGTTACAAAAAGAAAAACTGTCGTTGAAACATCCACATATTTGTAAATAGCACCACAGTTGCACACATTTGTAAATAGTTTGCCAAATTGTTGTCAAATTGTTACACTGTTGAATGTAAATAAACGTATTTTGCTATCAAAAAACACTTTTTCATTCTTGGTGGTAGTGTTTTATAGAAGTAAAGCACTATTTAGGTGTTTGTGGCATCATTCATGGACAAAAAGAAGTGTAAAATTCACTAGAATGCATGAAATAATATCGTTTCACTAAAAGCTTGATTTCTCCGTATTTTGGTCCAAAACAGGCGAAATTGGGTCAAACTAACCATTTTCTATTGTTGATTACTAAAGAACGGAATAAGGTAGAAAAAAAATCTTTTTTTCTGATGAAAGATGAAAGTCCAATCTTTCATTTGGTAGTACGTGTGTTTCCATAGTCCAAACAGAACATTTTCTGTGGACCTTGAAAGATCAGTCAAAATGCTTAAATCGGCTGGCACTGACGGCATCCCTTTTCTGAAAACGTCTGGCAGTCAAAGAGTTAATCTCAGGGTCTTGGGTTTGATCCAAATGTTGGGAGGTTTTTTTTTCCGTGGGATATTTAATCTAGTATTTTTCATAGTTCTGTCTACATTTTTAAAAACAGTACTGAATCTGTAGAAGCCTAGTTAGCTCAGTCGGTAGAGCACCAGACTCTTAATCTCAGGGTCTTGGGTACAAGCCCAAATTTGGAGGGTGTTTGTTTTGTGCGATGTTTTATCTAGTTTTGTCATAGCTTTGTCTACATAATCAAAAACAGTACTGTACCCGTAGAAACCTAGTTAGCTCAGTCGGTAGATAACTAGACTCTTAATCTCAGGGTCATGGGTTCGAGCCCAATGTTGGGAGTTTTTTTTTTTTGTGGGATATTTAGTCTAGTATTTTTCATAGCTTTAACTACATATTCAAATACAGTACTGAATCCGTAGAATCCTAGTTAGCTCAGTCGGTAGAACACTATACTCTTAATCTCAGGGTCATGGGTTTGAGCCCAATGTTGGGAGTTTTTTTTTTTGTGGGATATTTAGTCTAGTATTTTTCATAGCTTTGTCTACATATTCAAAAACAGTACTGAATCAGTAGCATCCTAGTTAGCTTAACCGGTAGAGCACTAGACTCTTAATCTCAGGTTCTTGGGTTTGAGACTTACATTGGGAGTTGTTTTTTTTGTGGGATATTTTGTCTAGTTTTGTCATAGCTTTGTCTACATATTCAAAAACAGTACTGATATTTTAGATGCCCAGTTAGCTTAGTCGGTAGAGCAATACACTCTTAATCTCAGGGTCTTGGGTTTGAGCCTTACATTCTGAGGTTGTTTTTATTGTGGGATATATTGTCTAGTCTTTGTCATAGCTTTGTCTACATATTCAAAAACAGTACTGATACTTTAGATGCCCAGTTAGTTCAGTCGGTAGAGCACGAGACTGTCAATCTCTGGTTATGGGTTCGAGCCCAATGTTGGGAGGTTGTTTTTTTTTGTGGGATATTTTGTCTAGTTTTGTCATAGCTTTGTCTATATATTCAAAAACAGTACTGAGCCCAGTTAGCTCAGTCGGTAGACCACCAGACTCTTAAACTCAGGGTCATAGTTTTGAGCCCAATGTTGGGAGTTTTTTTTTGTGGGATATTTAGTCTAGTATTTTTCATAGCTTTGTCTACATATTCAAAAACAGTACTGAATCCGGAGTATCCTAGTTAGCTCAGTCGGTAGAGCACTAGACTCTTAATCTCAGGGTTTTTGGTTCAAGCCCAAATTTGGAGGGTGTTTGTTTTGAGCGATATTTGATCTAGTTTTGTCATAGCTTTGTCTACATATTTAAAAACAGTACTGAATGCGTAGAAGCCTAGTTAGCACAGTTGGTAGTGCACTAGACTCTCAATCTCAGTTTCATGGGTTCAAGCCTAATGTTGGGAGGTTGTTTTTTTTTGTGGGATATTTTGTCTAGTTTTGTCATAGCTTTGTCTACATATTCAAAAACAGTACTGAACCTGTAGAAGCCCAGTTGGCTCAGTCGCTAGACCACTAGACTCTTAAACTGAGGGTCATAGTTTCAAGCCCAATGTTGGGAGTTTTTTTTTTGTGGGATATTTAGTCTAGTATTTTTCATAGCTTTGTCTACATATTCAAACACAGTACTGAATCTGGAGAATCCTAGTTAGCTCAGTCGGTAGAGCACTAGACTCTTAATCTCAGGGTCTTGGGTTCAAGCCCAAATTTGGAGGGTGTCTGCTTTGTGCGATATTTGATCTAGTTTTGTCATAGCTTTGTCTACATATTTAAAAACAGTACTGAACCTGTAGAAACCTAGTTAGCTCAGTCGTTAGAGCACTAGACTCTTAATCTCAGGGTCTTGGGTTTGAGACTTACATGGGGAGGTTGTTTTTTTTTGTGGGATATTTTGTCTAGTTTTGTCATAGCTGTGTCTACATATTCAAAAACAGTACTGATACTTTAGATGCCCAGTTAGCTCAGTCGGTAGAGCACTAGACTCTTAATCTCAGGGTCATGGGTTTGATCCAAATGTTGGGAGTTTTTTTTTTTCGTGGGATATTTAATCTAGTATTTTTCATAGTTTTGTCTACATTTTCAAAAACAGTAGTGAATCTGTAGAAGCCTAGTTAGCTCAGTCGGTAGAGCACCAGACTCTTAATCTCAGGGTCTTGGGTTCAAGCGCAAATTTGGAGGGTGTTTGTTTTGTGCGATGTTTTATCTAGTTTTGTCATAGCTTTGTCTACATAATCAAAAACAGTACTGAACCCGTAGAAACCTAGTTAGCTCAGTCGGTAGATAACTAGACTCTTAATCTCAGGGTCATGGGTTTGAGCCCAATGTTGGGAGTTTTTTTTTTTTGTGGGATATTTAGTCTAGTATTTTTCATAGCTTTAACTACATATTCAAAAACAGTACTGAATCCGTAGAATCCTAGTTAGCTCAGTCGGTAGAGCACTAGACTCTTAATCTCAGGGTCATGGGTTTGAGCCCAATGTTGGGAGGTTTTTTTTTTGTGGGATATTTAGTCTAGTATTTTTCATAGCTTTGTCTACATATTCAAAAACAGTACTGAATCCGCAGCATCCTAGTTAGCTGAGCCGGTAGAGCACTAGACTCTTAATCTCAGGGTCTTGGGTTTGAGACTTACATTGGGAGTTGTTTTTTTTGTGGGATATTTTGTCTAGTTTTGTCATAGCTTTGTCTACATATTCAAAAACAGTACTGAACCTGTAGAAACCTAGTTAGCTCAGTTGTTAGAGCACTAGACTCGTAATCTCAGGGTCATAGTTTCAAGCCCAATGTTGGGAGTTTTTTTTTTGTGGGATATTTAGTCTAGTATTTTTCATAGCTTTGTCTACATATTCAAAAACAGTACTGAATCCGGAGTATCCTAGTTAGCTCAGTCGGTAGAGCACTAGACTCTTAATCTCAGGGTTTTTGGTTCAGGCCCAAATTTGGAGGGTGTTTGTTTTGAGCGATATTTGATCTAGTTTTGTCATAGCTTTGTCTACATATTTAAAAACAGTACTGAATGTGTAGAAGCCTAGTTAGCACAGTTGGTAGCGCACTAGACTCTCAATCTCAGGTCATGGGTTCAAGCCTAATGTTGGGAGGTTGTTTTTTTTTTGTGGGATATTTTGTCTAGTTTTGTCATAGCTTTGTCTACATATTCAAAAACAGTACTGAACCTGTAGAAGCCCAGTTGGCTCAGTCGCTAGACCACTAGACTCTTAAACTGAGGGTCATAGTTTCAAGCCCAATGTTGGGAGTTTTTTTTTTGTGGGATATTTAGTCTAGTATTTTTCATAGCTTTGTCTACATATTCAAACACAGTACTGAATCTGGAGAATCCTAGTTAGCTCAGTCGGTAGAGCACTAGACTCTTAATCTCAGGGTCTTGGGTTCAAGCCCAAATTTGGAGGGTGTCTGCTTTGTGCGATATTTGATCTAGTTTTGTCATAGCTTTGTCTACATATTCAAAAACAGTACTGAACCTGTAGAAACCTAGTTAGCTCAGTCGTTAGAGCACTAGACTCTTAATCTCAGGGTCTTGGGTTCGAGACTTACATGGGGAGGTTGTTTTTTTTTGTGGGATATTTTGTCTAGTTTTGTCATAGCTGTGTCAACATATTCAAAAACATTAATGATATTTGAGATGCCCAGTTAGCTTAGTCGGTAGATCAATAGACTCTTAATCTCAGGGTTTTGGGTTCGAGCTTTAAATTGGGAGGTTGTTTTTATTGTGGGATACATTGTCTAGTCTTTGTCATAGCTTTGTCTACATATTCAAAAACAGTACTGATACTTTAGATGCCCAGTTAGCTCAGTCGGTAGAGCACTAGACTCTTAATCTCAGGGTCATGGGTTTGATCCAAATGTTGGGAGTTTTTTTTTTTCGTGGGATATTTAATCTAGTATTTTTCATAGTTTTGTCTACATTTTCAAAAACAGTACTGAATCTGTAGAAGCCTAGTTAGCTCAGTCGGTAGAGCACCAGACTCTTAATCTCAGGGTCTTGGGTTCAAGCGCAAATTTGGAGGGTGTTTGTTTTGTGCGATGTTTTATCTAGTTTTGTCATAGCTTTGTCTACATAATCAAAAACAGTACTGAATCCGTAGAATCCTAGTTAGCTCAGTCGGTAGAGCACTAGACTCTTAATCTCAGGGTCATGGGTTTGAGCCCAATGTTGGGAGGTTTTTTTTTTGTGGGATATTTAGTCTAGTATTTTTCATAGCTTTGTCTACATATTCAAAAACAGTACTGAATCCGCAGCATCCTAGTTAGCTGAGCCGGTAGAGCACTAGACTCTTAATCTCAGGGTCTCGGGTTTGAGACTTATATTGGGAGTTGTTTTTTTTGTGGGATATTTTGTCTAGTTTTGTCATAGCTTTGTCTACATATTCAAAAACAGTACTGATATTTTAGATGCCCAGTTAGCTTAGTCGGTAGAGCAATAGACTCTTAATCTCAGGGTCTTGGGTTTGAGCCTTACATTCTGAGGTTGTTTTTATTGTGGGATATATTGTCTAGTCTTTGTCATAGCTTTGTCTACATATTCAAGAACAGTACTGATACTTTAGATGCCCAGTTAGCTCAGTTGGTAGAGCACGAGACCCTAAAACTCTGGTCATGGGTTTGAGCCCAATGTTGGGAGGTTGTTTTTTTTTGTGGGATATTTTGTCTAGTTTTGTCATAGCTTTGTCTACATATTCAAAAACAGTATTGAACCCGTAGAAGCCCAGTTAGCTCAGTCGGTAGACCACCAGACTCTTAAACTCAGGGTCATAGTTTTGAGCCCAATGTTGGGAGTTTTTTTTTTGTGGGATATTTCGTCTAGTTTTGTCATAGCTGTGTCTACATATTCAAAAACATTAATGATATTTGAGATGCCCAGTTAGCTTAGTCGGTAGATCAATAGACTCTTAATCTCAGGGTTTTGGGTTTGAGCTTTACATTGGGAGGTTGTTTTTATTGTGGGATACATTGTCTAGTCTTTGTCATAGCTTTATCTACATATTCAAAAACAGTACTGATACTTTAGATGCCCAGTTAGCTCAGTCGGTAGAGCACTAGACTCTTAATTTCAGGGTCATGGGTTCGAGCCCAATATTGGGAGTTTTTTTTTTGTGGGATATTTAGTCTAGTATTTTTCATAGCTTTGTCTACATATTCAAAAACAGTACTGAATCCGTAGCATCCTAGTTAGCTGAGCCGGTAGAGCACTAGACTCTTAATCTCAGGGTCATGGGTTTGATCCAAATGTTGGGAGTTTTTTTTTTTCGTGGGATATTTAATCTAGTATTTTTCATAGTTTTGTCTACATTTTTAAAAACAGTACTGAATCTGTAGATGCCTAGTTAGCTCAGTCGGTAGAGCACCAGACTCTTAATCTCAGGGTCTTGGGTTCAAGCCCAAATTTGAAGGGTGTTTGTTTTGTGCGATGTTTTATCTAGTTTTGTCATAGTTTTGTCTACATAATTAAAAACAGTACTGAACCCGTAGAAACCTAGTTAGCTCAGTTGGTAGATAACTAGACTCTTAATCTTAGGGTCATGGGTTCGAGCCCAATGTTGGGAGTTTTTTTTTTTTGTGGGATATTTAGTCTAGTATTTTTCATAGCTTTAACTACATATTCAAAAACAGTACTGAATCCGGAGAATCCTAGTTAGCTCAGTCGGTAGAGAACTAGACTCTTAATCTCAAGGTCTTGGGTTCAAGCCCAAATTTGGAGGGTGTCTGTTTTGTGCGATATTTGATCTAGTTTTGTCATAGCTTTGTCTACATATTCAAAAACAGTACTGAACCTGTAGAAACCTAGTTAGCTCAGTCGGTAGAGCACTAGACTCTTAATCTCAGGGTCTTGGGTTTGAGACTTACATGGGGAGGTTGTTTTTTTTTGTGGGATATTTTGTCTAGTTTTGTCATAGCTGTGTCTACATATTCAAAAACAGTACTTAACCTGTAGAAACCTAGTTAGCTCAGTCAGTAGAGCACTAGACTCTTAATCTCAGGGTCTTGGGTTCGAGACTTACATTGGGAGGTTGTTTTTTTTTGTGGGATATTTTGTCTAGTTTTGTCATAGCTGTGTCTACATATTCAAAAACATTAATGATATTTGAGATGCCCAGTTAGCTTAGTCGGTAGATCAATAGACTCTTAATCTCAGGGTTTTGGGTTTGAGCTTTACATTGGGAGGTTGTTTTTATTGTGGGATACAATGTCTAGTCTTTGTCATAGCTTTGTCTACATATTCAAAAACAGTACTGATACTTTAGATGCCCAGTTAGCTCAGTCGGTAGAGCACTAGACTCTTAATTTCAGGGTCATGGGTTCGAGCCCAATATTGGGAGTTTTTTTTTGTGGGATATTTAGTCTAGTATTTTTCATAGCTTTGTCTACATATTCAAAAACAGTACTGAATCCATAGCATCCTAGTTAGCTGAGCCGGTAGAGCACTAGACTCTTAATCTCAGGGTCATGGGTTTGATCCAAATGTTGGGAGTTTTTTTTTTTCGTGGGATATTTAATCTAGTATTTTTCATAGTTTTGTCTACATTTTCAAAAACAGTACTGAATCTGTAGAAGCCTAGTTAGCTCAGTCGGTAGAGCACCAGACTCTTAATCTCAGGGTCTTGGGTTCAAGCCCAAATTTGAAGGGTGTTTGTTTTGTGCGATGTTTTATCTAGTTTTGTCATAGCTTTGTCTACATAATCAAAAACAGTACTGAACCCGTAGAAACCTAGTTAGCTCAGTCGGTAGATAACTAGACTCTTAATCTTAGGGTCATGGGTTCGAGCCCAATGTTGGGAGTTTTTTTTTTTTGTGGGATATTTAGTCTAGTATTTTTCATAGCTTTAACTACATATTCAAAAACAGTACTGAATCCAGAGAATCCTAGTTAGCTCAGTCGGTAGAGAACTAGACTCTTAATCTCAAGGTCTTGGGTTCAAGCCCAAATTTGGAGAGTGTTTGTTTTGTGCGATATTTGATCTAGTTTTGTCATAGCTTTGTCTACATATTCAAAAACAGTACTGAACCTGTAGAAACCTAGTTAGCTCAGTCGTTAGAGCACTAGACTCTTAATCTCAGGGTCTTGGGTTCGAGACTTACATGGGGAGGTTGTTTTTTTTTGTGGGATATTTTGTCTAGTTTTGTCATAGCTGTGTCTACATATTCAAAAACATTAATGATATTTGAGATGCCCAGTTAGCTTAGTCGGTAGATCAATAGACTCTTAATCTCAGGGTTTTGGGTTCGATCTTTAAATTGGGAGGTTGTTTTTATTGTGGGATACATTGTCTAGTCTTTGTCATAGCTTTGTCTACATATTCAAAAACAGTACTGATACTTTAGATGCCCAGTTAGCTCAGTCGGTAGAGCACTAGACTCTTAATCTCAGGGTCATAGGTTTGATCCAAATGTTGTGAGTTTTTTTTTTTCGTGGGATATTTAATCTAGTATTTTTCATAGTTTTGTCTACATTTTCAAAAACAGTACTGAATCTGTAGAAGCCTAGTTAGCTCAGTCGGTAGATCACCAGACTCTTAATCTCAGGGTCTTGGGTTCAAGCCCAAATTTGGAGGGTGTTTGTTTTGTGCGATGTTTTATCTAGTTTTGTCATAGCTTTGTCTACATAATCAAAAACAGTACTGAACCCGTAGAAACCTAGTTAGCTCAGTCGGTAGATAACTAGACTCTTAATCTCAGGGTCATGGGTTTGAGCCCAATGTTGGGAGTTTTTTTTTTTTGTGGGATATTTAGTCTAGTATTTTTTATAGCTTTAACTACATATTCAAAAACAGTACTGAATCCGTAGAATCCTAGTTAGCTCAGTCGGTAGAGCACTAGACTCTTAATCTCAGGGTCATGGGTTTGAGCCCAATGTTGGGAGGTTTTTTTTTTGTGGGATATTTAGTTTAGTATTTTTCATAGCTGTGTCTACATATTCAAAAACAGTACTGATATTTTAGATGCCCAGTTAGCTTAGTCGGTAGAGCAATAGACTCTTAATCTCAGGGTCTTGGGTTTGAGCCTTACATTCTGAGGTTGTTTTTATTGTGGGATATATTTAGTCTTTGTCATAGCTTTGTCTACATATTCAAAAACAGTACTGATACTTTAGATGCCCAGTTAGCTCAGTCGGTAGAGCACGAGACTCTCAATCTCTGGTCATGGGTTCGAGCCCAATGTTGGGAGGTTGTTTTTTTTTGTGGGATATTTTGTCTAGTTTTGTCATAGCTTTGTCTATGTATTCAAAAACAGTACTGAACCCGTAGAAGCCCAGTTAGCTCAGTCGGTAGACCACCAGACTCTTAAACTCAGGGTCATAGTTTTGAGCCCAATGTTGGGAGGTTTTTTTTTGTGGGATATTTCGTCTAGTATTTTTCATAGCTTTGTCTACATATTCAAACACAGTACTGAATCCAGAGTGTCCTAGTTAGCTCAGTCGGTAGAGCACTAAACTCTTAATCTCAGGGTCTTGGGTTCAAGCCTAATGTTGGGAGTTTTTTTTTTTTTGTGGGATATTTTGTCTAGTTTTGTCATAGCTTTGTCTACATATTCAAAAACAGTACTGAACCCGTAGAAGCCCAGTTGGCTCAGTCGCTAGACCACTAGACTCTTAAACTGAGGGTCATAGTTTCAAGCCCAATGTTGGGAGTTTTTTTTTTGTGGGATATTTAGTCTAGTATTTTTCATAGCTTTGTCTACATATTCAAACACAGTACTGAATCTGGAGAATCCTAGTTAGCTCAGTCGGTAGAGCACTAGACTCTTAATTTCAGGGTCTTGGGTTCGAGACTTACATTGGGAGGTTGTTTTTTTTTTGTGGGATATTTTGTCTAGTTTTGTCATAGCTGTGTCTACATATTCAAAAACATTAATGATGTTTGAGATGCCCAGTTAGCTTAGTCGGTAGATCAATAGACTCTTAATCTCAGGGTTTTGGGTTCGAGCTTTACATTGGGAGGTTGTTTTTATATTGTGGGATACAGTCTAGTCTTTGTTATAGCTTTGTCTACATATTCAAAAACAGTACTGATACTTTAGATGCCCAGTTAGCTCAGTCGGTAGAGCACTAGACTCTTAATTTCAGGGTCATGGGTTCGAGCCCAATATTGGGAGTTTTTTTTTTGTGGGATATTTAGTCTAGTATTTTTCATAGCTTTGTCTACATATTCAAAAACAGTACTGAATCCTTAGCATCCTAGTTAGCTGAGCCGGTAGAGCACTAGACTCTTAATCTCAGGGTCTTGGGTTTGAGACTTACATTGGGAGTTGTTTTTTTTTGTGGGATATTTTGTTTAGTTTTGTCATAGCTTTGTCTACATATTCAAAAACAGTACTGATATTTTAGATGCCCAGTTAGCTTAGTCGGTAGACCAATAGACTCTTAATCTCAGTGTCTTGGGTTTGAGCCTTACATTCTGAGGTTGTTTTTATTGTGGGATATATTGTCGTCTTTGTCATAGCTTTGTCTACATATTCAAAAACAGTACTGATAATTTAGATGCCCAGTTAGCTCAGTCGGTAGAGCACGAGACTCTCAATCTCAGGTCATGGGTTTGAGCCCAATGTTGGGAGGTTGTTTTTTTTTGTGGGATATTTTGTCTAGTTTTGTCATAGCTTTGTCTATATATTCAAAAACAGTACTGGACCCGTAGAGCCCAGTTAGCTCAGTCGGTAGACCACCAGACTCTTAAACTCAGGGTCATAGTTTTGAGCCCAATGTTGGGAGTTTTTTTTTGTGTGGTATATTTAGTCTAGTATTTTTCATAGCTTTGTCTACATATTCAAACACAGTACTGAATCCAGAGTATCCTAGTTATCTCAGTCGGTAGAGCACTAGACTCTTAATCTCAGGGTTTTGGGTTCAAGCCCAAATTTGGAGGGTGTTTGTTTTGTGCGATAATTGATCTAGTTTTGTCATAGCTTTGTCTACATATTTAAAAACAGTACTGAAACCATACAACCCTAGTTAGCTCAGTCGGTAGAGCACTAGGCTCTTAATTTCAGGGTCATGGGTTTGAGCCCAATGTTGGGAGTTTTTTTTTTGTGGGATATTTAGTCTAGTATTTTTCATAGCTTTGTCTACATATTCAAAAACAGTACTGAATCCGTTGAATCCCAGTTGGCTCAGTCGCTAGACCACCTGACTCTTAAACTCAGGGTCATAGTTTCGAGCCCAATGTTGGGAGTTTTTTTTTTGTGGGATATTTAGTCTAGTATTTTTCATAGCTTTGTCTACATATTCAAAAACAATACTGAATCCGTAGAAGCCTAGTTAGCACAGTTGGTAGAGCACTAGACTCTCAATCTCAGGTCATGGGTTCAAGCCTAATGTTGGGAGGTTGTTGTTTTTTGTGGGATATTTTGTCTAGTTTTGTCATAGCTTTGTCTACATATTCAAAAACAGTACTGAACCCGTAGAAGCCCAGTTGGCTCAGTCGCTAGACCACCAGACTCTTAAACTCAGGGACATAATTTCGAGCCCAATGTTGGGAGTTTTTTTTTTGTGGGATATTTAGTCTAGTATTTTTCATAGCTTTGTCTACATATTCAAACACAGTACTGAATCTGGAGAATCCTAGTTAGCTCAGTCGGTAGATTACTAGACTCTTAATCTTAGGGTCTTGGGTTCAAGCCCAAATTTGGAGGGTGTTTGTTTTGTGCGATATTTGATCTAGTTTTGTCATAGCTTTGTCTACATATTCAAAAACAGTACAAAACCTGTAGAAACCTAGTTAGCTCAGTCGGTAGAGCACTAGACTCTTAATCTCAGGGTCTTGGGTTCGAGAATTACATTGGGAGGTTGTTTTTTTTTGTGGGATATTTTGTCTAGTTTTGTCATAGCTGTGTCTACATATTCAAAAACATTAATGATATTTGAGATGCCCAGTTAGCTTAGTCGGTAGATCAATAGACTCTTAATCTCAGGGTTTTGGGTTCGAGCTTTACATTGGGAGGTTGTTTTTATTGTGGGATATATTGTCTTTGTCATAGCTTTGTCTACATATTCAAAAACAGTACTGAAACCATACAACCCTAGTTAGCTCAGTCGGTAGATCACTAGACTCTTAATCTCAGGGTCATGGGTTCGAGCCCAATGTCGGGAGTTTTTTTTTTGTGGGATATTTAGTCTAGTATTTTTCATAGCTTTGTCTACATATTCAAAAACAGTACTGAATCCATAGAAGCCTAGTTAGCACAGTTGGTAGAGCACTAGACTCTCAATGTCAGGTTCATGGGTTTGAGCCCAATGTTGTTGTTTTTTTTTTTTTGTGGGATATTTAGTCTAGTATTTTTCATAGCTTTGTCTACATATTCAAAAAAAAGGACTGATACTTTAGATGCCCAGTTAGCTCAGTCGGTAGAGCACTAGACTCTCAATCTCAGGTCATGGGTTCAAGCCTAATGTTGGGAGGTTATTTTTTTTTGTGGGATATTTTGTCTAGTTTTGTCATAGCTTTGTCTACATATTCAAAAACAGTACTGAACCCGTAGAAGCCCAGTTGGCTCAGTCGGTAGACCACTAGACTCTTAAACTCAGGGTCATAGTTTCGAGCCCAATGTTGGGAGTTTTTTTTTTGTGGGATATTTAGTCTCGTATTTTTCATAGCTTTGTCTACATATTCAAACACAGTACTGAATCTGGAGAATCCTAGTTAGCTCAGTCGGTAGAGCACTAGACTCCTAATCTCAGGGTCTTGGGTTCAAGCCTAAATTTGGAGGGTGTTTGTCTTGTGTGATATTTGATCTAGTTTTGTCATAGCTTTGTCTACATATTCAAAAACAGTACTGAACTTGTAGAAACCTAGTTAGCTCAGTCGGTAGAGCACTAGACTCTTAATCTCAGGGTCTTGGGTTTGAGATTTACATTGGGAGCTTGTTTTTTTTTGTGGGATATTTTTTCTAGTTTTGTCATAGCTTTGTCTACATATTCAAAAACATTACTGATATTTTAGATGCCCAGTTAGCTTAGTCGGTAGATCAATAGACTCTTAATCTCAGGGTCTTGGGTTCGAGCCTTACATTGGGAGGTTGTTTTTATTGTGGGATATTTAGTCTAGTATTTTTCATAGATTTGTCTACATATTCAAACACAGTACTGAATCTGGAGAATCCTAGTTAGCTCAGTCGGTAGTGCACTAGACTCTTAATCTCAGGTTCTTGGGTTCAAGCCCAAATTTGGAGGGTGTCTGTTTTGTGCGATATTTGATCTAGTTTTGTCTTAGCTTTGTCTACATATTTAAAACAGTACTGAAACCATACAACCCTAGTTAGCTCAGTCAGTAGAGCACTAGACTCTTAATCTCAGGGTCATGGTTTCGATTCCAATGTTGGTAGTTTTTTTTGGGGGATATTTAGTCTAGTATTTTTCATAGCTTTGTCTACATATTCAAAAACAGTACTGAATCTGTAGAAGCCTAGTTAGCACAGTTGGTAGAGCACTAGACTCTCATTCTCAGGTTCATGGGTTTGAGCCCAATGTTGTTGTTGTTATTTTTTTGTGGGATATTTAGTCTAGTATTTTTCATAGCTTTGTCTACATATTCAAAAACAGTACTGGTACTTTAGATGCCCAGTTAGCTCAGTCGGTAGAGCAGTAGACTCTTAATCTCAGGGTCATGGGTTTGAGCCCAATATTGGGAGTTTTTTTTTTGTGGGATATTTACTCTAGTATTTTTCATAGCTTTGTCTACATATTCAAACACAGTACTGAATCTGGAGAATCCTAGTTAGCTCAGTCGGTAGAGCACTAGACTCTTAATCTCAGGGTCATGGGTTTGAACCCAATGTTAGGAGTTTTTATTTTGTGGGATATTTAGTCTAGTATTTTGTCATAGCTTTGTCTACATATTCAAAAACAGTACTGAATCCGTAGAAGCCTAGTTAACACAGTTGGTAGAGCACTAGACTCTCAATCTCAGGTTCATGGGTTTGAGCCCAATGTTGGGAGTTTTTTTGTTTGTTGGATATTTAGTCTAGTATTTTTCATAGCATTGTCTAGATATTCAAAAACAGTACTGAATCCGTAGAATCCTAGTTAGCTCAGTTGGTAGAGCACTAGACTCTTAATCTCAGGGTCATGGTTTCGAGCCCAATGTTAGGAGTTTTTTTTTTGTGGGATATTTAGTCTAGTATTTTGTCATAGCTTTGTCTACATATTCAAAAACAGTACTGAATCCGTAGAAGCCTAGTTAACACAGTTGGTAGAGCACTAGACTCTCAATCTCAGGTTCATGGGTTTGAGCCCAATGTTGGGAGTTTTTTTGTTTGTTGGATATTTAGTCTAGTATTTTTCATAGCTTTGTCTACATAATCAAAAACAGTACTGAACCTGTAAAAACCTAGTTAGCTCAATCAGTAGATCACTAGCCTCTTAATCTCAGGGTCATGGGTTCGAGCCCAATGTTGGGAGGTTTTTTTTTTGTGGGATATTTAGTCTAGTATTTTTCATAGCTTTGACTACATATTCAAAAACAGTACGGACTCCGTAGAAGCCTAGTTAGCACAGTTGGTAGAGCACTAGACTCTCAACCTCAGGTCCATGGGTTTGAGCCCAATGTTGGGAGTTGTTTTTTTTTTGGGATATTTAGTCTAGTATTTTTCATAGCTTTGTCTACATATTCAAAAACAGTACTGAATTTTTAGAATCCTAGTTAGCTCAGTCGGTAAAACGCTATGCTCTTAATCTCTGGGTCTTGGGTTCAAGCCCAAATTTTGAGGGTGTTTGTTTTGTGCGATATTTGATCTAGTTTTGTCATAGCTTGGTCTACAAATTTAAAAACAGTACTGAAACCATACAACCCTAGTTAGCTCAGTCGGTAGAGCACTAGCTTAATCTCAGGGTCATGGTTTCGAGCCCAATGTTAGGAGTTTTTTTTTTGTGGGATATTTAGTCTAGTATTTTTCATAGCTTTGTCTACATATTCAAAAACAGTACTGAATCCGTAGCATCCTAGTTATCTCAGTCGGTAGAGCACTAGACTCTTAATCTCAGGGTTTGGGGTTTGAGATTTACATTCTGAGGTTGTTTTTTTTGTGGGATATATTTAGTCTTTGTCATAGCTTTGTCTACATATTCAAAAACAGTACTGATAGTTTAGATGCCCAGTTAGCTCAGTCGGTAGCACACGAGACTTTCAATCTTAGGTCATGGGTTCGAGCCCAATGTTGGGAGGTTGTTTTTATTTGTGGGATATTTTGTCTAGTTTTGTCATAGCTTTGTCTATATATTCAAAAACAGTACTGAACCCGTAGAAGCCCAGTTAGCTCAGTCGGTAGACCACCAGACTCTTAAACTCAGGGTCATAGTTTTGAGCCCAATGTTGGGAGGTTTTTTTTGTGGGATATTTAGTCTAGTATTTTTCATAGCTTTGTCTACATATTCAAACACAGTACTGAATCCTGAGAATCCTAGTTAGCTCAGTCGGTAGAGCACTAGACTCTTAATCTCAGGGTCTTGGGTTCAAGCCCACATTTGGAGGGTGTTTGTTTTGTGCGATATTTGATCTACTTTTGTCATAGCTTTGTCTACATATTCAAAAACAGTACTAAACCTGTAGAAGCCTAGTTAGCTCAGTCGGTAGAGCACTAGACTCTTAATCTCAGGGTCTTGGGTTCGAGCCTTACATTGGGAGGTTGTTTTTATTGTGGGATATATTGTCTAGTCTTTGTCATAGCTTTGTCTACATATTCAAAAACAGTACTTATACTTTAGATGCCCAGTTAGCTCAGTCGGTAGAGCACTAGACTCTCAATCTCAGGGTCATGGGTTTGAGCCAAATGTTGGGAGTTTTTTTTTGTGTGGGATATTTAGTCTAGTATTGTTCATAGCTTTGTCTACATATTCAAAAACAGTACTGAATCCGTAGAAGCCTAGTTAACACAGTTGGTAGAGCAGTAGACTCTCAATCTCAGGTTCATGGGTTTGAGCCCAATGTTGGGAGTTTTTTTGTTTGTTGGATATTTAGTCTAGTATTTTTCATAGCTTTGTCTACATAATCAAAAACAGTACTGAACCTGTAGAAACGTAGTTAGCTTAATCAGTAGATCACTAGTGTCTTAATCTCAGGGTCATGGGTTCGAGCCCAATGTTGGGAGGTTTTTTTGTTTGTTGGATATTTAGTCTAGTATTTTTCATAGCTTTGTCTACATAATCAAAAACAGTACTGAACCTGTAGAAACGTAGTTAGCTTAATCAGTAGATCACTAGTGTCTTAATCTCAGGGTCATGGGTTCGAGCCCAATGTTGGGAGGTTTTTTTGTTTGTTGGATATTTAGTCTAGTATTTTTCATAGCTTTGTCTACATAATCAAAAACAGTACTGAATCTGTAGAAGCCTAGTTACCTCAGTCGGTAGAGCACTAGACTCTTAATCTCAGGGTCTTGGGTTCAAGGCCAAATTTGGAGGTTGTTTGTTTTGTGCGATATTTTGTCTAGTTTTTTCATAGCTTTGTCTACATATTCAAAAACAGTACTGATATTTTAGATGCCCAGTTAGCTTAGTCGGTAGAGCAATAGACTCTTAATCTCAGGGTCTTGGGTTCGAGCCTTACATTGGGAGTTGTTTTTTTTTGTGGGATATTTTGTCTAGTTTTGTCATAGCTTTGTCTACATATTCAAAAACAGTACTGATATTTTAGATGCCCAGTTAGCTTAGTCGGTAGAGCAATCGACTCTTTATCTCAGGGTCTTGGGTTCGAGCCTTACATTCTGAGGTTGTTTTTATTGTGGGATATATTGTCTAGTCTTTGTCATAGCTTTGTCTACATATTCAAAAACAGTACTGATACTTTAGATGCCCAGTTAGCTCAGTCGGTAGAGCACTAGACTCTTAATCTCAGGGTCATGGGTTCGAGCCCAATGTTTGTACTGATATTTTAGATGCCCAGTTATCTTAGTCGGTAGAGCAATAGACTCTTCACACAGACATTTTCACCTGAAGTGTACAATCGGGCTGAAAATGCATTTAAAGCCATAAAAAGTTCATTTTGGCTCTCACACCTTAACTAAATGTTGTAGACTCAAACTTTTTGCTGTCATTAGTGTATGTTAGCAAAATGAAGATGATTCAAGCATTAATTTCATTGTGCTTTTGCTCATTTTGAAGATTTTGACATTTTCACCTGAAGTGTACAATCAGGCTGAAAATGCATTTAAAGCAATAAAAAGTTCATTTTGGCTCTCACACCTAAACTAAATGTTGTAGACTCAAACTTTTTGCTGTCATTAGTATATTTTAGCAAAATTGAAGATGATTCAAGCATTAATTTTGTTGTGCTTTTTCTCATTTTGAAGATTTTGACATTTTCACCTGAAGTGTACAATCGGGCTGAAAATGCATTTAAAGCCATAAAAAGTTCATTTTGGCTCTCACACCTTAACTAAATGTTGTAGACTCAAACTTTTTGCTGTCATTAGTGTATGTTAGCAAAATGAAGATGATTCAAGCATTAATTTCATTGTGCTTTTGCTCATTTTGAAGATTTTGACATTTTCACCTGAAGTGTACAATCAGGGGCTGAAAACGCGTTTAAAGCAATAAAAAGTTCATTTTGGCTCTCACACCTTAACTAAATGTTGTAGACTCAAACTTTTTGCTGTCATTAGTGTATGTTAGCAAAATGAAGATGATTCAAGCATTAATTTCATTGTGCTTTTGCTCATTTTGAAGATTTTGACATTTTCACCTGAAGTGTACAATCAGGCTGAAAATGCATTTAAAGCAATAAAAAGTTCATTTTGGCTCTCACACCTAAACTAAATGTTGTAGACTCAAACTTTTTGCTGTCATTAGTATATTTTAGCAAAATGAAGATGATTCAAGCATTAATTTTATTGTGCTTTTGCTCATTTTGAAGATTTTGACATTTTCACCTGAAGTGTACAATCGGGCTGAAAATGCATTTAAAGCCATAAAAAGTACATTTTGGCTCTCACACCTTAACTAAATGTTGTAGACTCAAACTTTTTGCTGTCATTAGTATATTTTAGCAAAATGAAGATGATTCAAGCATTAATTTCATTGTGCTTTTGCTCATTTTGAAGATTTTGACATTTTCACCTGAAGTGTACAATCAGGGGCTGAAAACGCGTTTAAAGCAATAAAAAGTTCATTTTGGCTCTCACACCTTAACTAAATGTTGTAGACTCAAACTTTTTGCTGTCATTAGTGTATTTTAGCAAAATGAAGATGATTCAAGCATTAATTTCATTGTGCTTTTGCTCATTTTGAAGATTTTGACATTTTCACCTGAAGTGTACAATCGGGCTGAAAATGCATTTAAAGCCATAAAAAGTTCATTTTGGCTCTCACACCTTAACTAAATGTTGTAGACTCAAACTTTTTGCTGTCATTAGTATATTTTATCAAAATGAAGATGATTCAAGCATTAATTTTATTGTGCTTTTGCTCATTTTGAAGATTTTGACATTTTCACCTGAAGTGCACAATCGGGCTGAAAATGCATTTAAAGCCATAAAAAGTTCATTTTGGCTCTCACACCTTAACTAAATGTTGTAGACTCAAACTTTTTGCTGTCATTAGTGTATTTTAGCAAAATGAAGATGATTCAAGCATTAATTTCATTGTGCTTTTGCTCATTTTGAAGATTTTGACATTTTCACCTGAAGTGTACAATCGGGCTGAAAATGCATTTAAAGCCATAAAAAGTTCATTTTGGCTCTCACACCTTAACTAAATGTTGTAGACTCAAACTTTTTGCTGTCATTAGTGTATTTTAGCAAAATGAAGATGATCCAAGCATTAATTTCATTGTGCTTTTGCTCATTTTGAAGATTTTGACATTTTCACCTGAAGTGTAGAATCAGGCTGAAAATGCATTTAAAGCCATAAAAAGTTCATTTTGGCTCTCACACCTTAACTAATAAATGTTGTAGACTCAAACTTTTTGCTGTCATTAGTGTATGTTAGCAAAATGAAGATTATTCAAGCATTAATTTCATTGTGCTTTTGCTCATTTTGAAGATTTTGACATTTTCACCTGAAGTGTACAATCGGGCTGAAAATGCATTTAAAGCCATAAAAAGTTCATTTTGGCTCTCACACCTTAACTAAATGTTGTAGACTCAAACTTTTTGCTGTCATTAGTGTATGTTAGCAAAATGAAGATGATTCAAGCATTCATTTCATTGTGCTTTTGCTCATTTTGAAGATTTTGACATTTTCACCTGAAGTGTACAATCAGGCTGAAAATGCATTTAAAGCAATAAAAAGTTCATTTTGGCTCTCACACCTAAACTAAATGTTGTAGACTCAAACTTTTTGCTGTCATTAGTATATTTTAGTAAAATGAAGATGATTCAAGCATTAATTTTATTGTGCTTTTGCACATTTTGAAGATTTTGACATTTTCACCTGAAGTGCACAATCGGGCTGAAAATACATTTAAAGCCATAAAAAGTTCATTTTGGCTCTCACACCTTAACTAAATGTTGTAGACTCAAACTTTTTGCTGTCATTAGTGTATGTTAGCAAAATGAAGATGATTCAAGCATTAATTTCATTGTGCTTTTGCTCATTTTGAAGATTTTGACATTTTCACCTGAAGTGTACAATTAGGGGCTGAAAACGCGTTTAAAGCAATAAAAAGTTCATTTTGGCTCTCACACCTAAACTAAATGTTGTAGACTCAAACTTTTTGCTGTCATTAGTATATTTTAGCAAAATGAAGATGATTCAAGCATTAATTTTATTGTGCTTTTGCTCAGTTTGAAGATTTTGACATTTTCACCTGAAGTGCACAATCGGGCTGAAAATGCATTTAAAGCCATAAAAAGTTCATTTTGGCTCTCACACCTTAACTAAATGTTGTAGACTCAAACTTTTTGCTGTCATTAGTGTATGTTAGCAAAATGAAGATGATTCAAGCATTAATTTCATTGTGCTTTTGCTCATTTTGAAGATTTTGACATTTTCACCTGAAGTGTACAATCAGGCTGAAAATGCATTTAAAGCAATAAAAAGTTCATTTTGGCTCTCACACCTAAACTAAATGTTGTAGACTCAAACTTTTTGCTGTCATTAGTATATTTTAGCAAAATGAAGATGATTCAAGCATTAATTTTATTGTGCTTTTGCTCATTTTGAAGATTTTTACATTTTCACCTGAAGTGTACAATCGGGCTGAAAATGCATTTAAAGCAATAAAAAGTTCATTTTGGCTCTCACACCTTAACTAAATGTTGTAGACTCAAACTTTTTGCTGTCATTAGTGTATGTTAGCAAAATGAAGATGATTCAAGCATTAATTTCATTGTGCTTTTGCTCATTTTGAAGATTTTGACATTTTCACCTGAAGTGTACAATCGGGCTGAAAATGCATTTAAAGCCATAAAAAGTTCATTTTGGCTCTCACACCTTAACTAAATGTTGTAGACTCAAACTTTTTGCTGTCATTAGTGTATGTTAGCAAAATGAAGATGATTCAAGCATTAATTTCATTGTGCTTTTGCTCATTTTGAAGATTTTGACATTTTAACCTGAAGTGTACAATCAGGCTGAAAATGCATTTAAAGCAATAAAAAGTTCATTTTGGCTCTCACACCTAAACTAAATGTTGTAGACTCAAACTTTTTGCTGTCATTAATATATTTTAGCAAAATGAAGATGATTCAAGCATTAATTTTATTGTGCTTTTGCTCATTTTGAAGATTTTGACATTTTCACCTGAAGTGTACAATCGGGCTGAAAACGCGTTTAAAGCAATAAAAAGTTCATTTTGGCTCTCACACCTTAACTAAATGTTGTAGACTCAAACTTTTTGCTGTCATTAGTGTATTTTAGCAAAATGAAGATGATTCAAGCATTAATTTCATTGTGCTTTTGCTCATTTTGAAGATTTTGACATTTTCACCTGAAGTGTACAATCGGGCTGAAAATGCATTTAAAGCCATAAAAAGTTCATTTTGGCTCTCATACCTTAACTAAATGTTGTAGACTCAAACTTTTTGCTGTCATTAGTGTATGTTAGCAAAATGAAGATGATTCAAGCATTAATTTCATTGTGCTTTTGCTCATTTTGAAGATTTTGACATTTTCACCTGAAGTGTACAATCAGGCTGAAAATGCATTTAAAGCAATAAAAAGTTCATTTTGGCTCTCACACCTAAACTAAATGTTGCAGACTCAAACTTTTTGCTGTCATTAGTGTATTTTAGCAAAATGAAGATGATTCAAGCATTAATTTCATTGTGCTTTTGCTCATTTTGAAGATTTTGACATTTTCACCTGAAGTGTACAATTAGGGGCTGAAAACGCGTTTAAAGCAATAAAAAGTTCATTTTGGCTCTCACACCTAAACTAAATGTTGTAGACTCAAACTTTTTGCTGTCATTAGTATATTTTAGCAAAATGAAGATGATTCAAGCATTAATTTTATTGTGCTTTTGCTCATTTTGAAGATTTTGACATTTTCACCTGAAGTGTACAATCGGGCTGAAAATGCATTTAAAGCCATAAAAAGTTCATTTTGGCTCTCACACCTTAACTAAATGTTGTAGACTCAAACTTTTTGCTGTCATTAGTGTATGTTAGCAAAATGAAGATGATTCAAGCATTAATTTCATTGTGCTTTTGCTCATTTTGAAGATTTTGACATTTTCACCTGAAGTGTACAATCAGGCTGAAAATGCATTTAAAGCAATAAAAAGTTCATTTCGGCTCTCACACCTAAACTAAATGTTGTAGACTCAAACTTTTTGCTGTCATTAGTATATTTTAGCAAAATGAAGATGATTCAAGCATTAATTTTATTGTGCTTTTGCTCATTTTGAAGATTTTGACATTTTCACCTGAAGTGCACAATCGGGCTGAAAATGCATTTAAAGCCATAAAAAGTACATTTTGGCTCTCACACCTTAACTAAATGTTGTAGACTCAAACTTTTTGCTGTCATTAGTGTATTTTAGCAAAATGAAGATGATTCAAGCATTAATTTCATTGTGCTTTTGCTCATTTTGAAGATTTTGACATTTTCACCTGAAGTGTACAATCGGGCTGAAAATGCATTTAAAGCCATAAAAAGTTCATTTTGGCTCTCACACCTTAACTAAATGTTGTAGACTCAAACTTTTTGCTGTCATTAGTGTATTTTAGCAAAATGAAGATGATTCAAGCATTAATTTCATTGTGCTTTTGCTCATTTTGAAGATTTTGACATTTTCACCTGAAGTGTAGAATCAGGCTGAAAATGCATTTAAAGCCATAAAAAGTTCATTTTGGCTCTCACACCTTAACTAATAAATTTTGTAGACTCAAACTTTTTGCTGTCATTAGTGTATGTTAGCAAAATGAAGATTATTCAAGCATTAATTTCATTGTGCTTTTGCTCATTTTGAAGATTTTGACATTTTCACCTGAAGTGTACAATCGGGCTGAAAATGCATTTAAAGCCATAAAAAGTTCATTTTGGCTCTCACACCTTAACTAAATGTTGTAGACTCAAACTTTTTGCTGTCATTAGTGTATGTTAGCAAAATGAAGATGATTCAAGCATTAATTTCATTGTGCTTTTGCTCATTTTGAAGATTTTGACATTTTCACCTGAAGTGTACAATCAGGCTGAAAATGCATTTAAAGCAATAAAAAGTTCATTTTGGCTCTCACACCTAAACTAAATGTTGTAGACTCAAACTTTTTGCTGTCATTAGTATATTTTAGTAAAATGAAGATGATTCAAGCATTAATTTTATTGTGCTTTTGCTCATTTTGAAGATTTTGACATTTTCACCTGAAGTGCACAATCGGGCTGAAAATACATTTAAAGCCATAAAAAGTTCATTTTGGCTCTCACACCTTAACTAAATGTTGTAGACTCAAACTTTTTGCTGTCATTAGTGTATGTTAGCAAAATGAAGATGATTCAAGCATTAATTTCATTGTGCTTTTGCTCATTTTGAAGATTTTGACATTTTCACCTGAAGTGTACAATTAGGGGCTGAAAACGCGTTTAAAGCAATAAAAAGTTCATTTTGGCTCTCACACCTAAACTAAATGTTGTAGACTCAAACTTTTTGCTGTCATTAGTATATTTTAGCAAAATGAAGATGATTCAAGCATTAATTTTATTGTGCTTTTGCTCATTTTGAAGATTTTGACATTTTCACCTGAAGTGCACAATCGGGCTGAAAATGCATTTAAAGCCATAAAAAGTTCATTTTGGCTCTCACACCTTAACTAAATGTTGTAGACTCAAACTTTTTGCTGTCATTAGTGTATGTTAGCAAAATTAAGATGATTCAAGCATTAATTTCATTGTGCTTTTGCTCATTTTGAAGATTTTGACATTTTCACCTGAAGTGTACAATTAGGGGCTGAAAACGCGTTTAAAGCAATAAAAAGTTCATTTTGGCTCTCACACCTAAACTAAATGTTGTAGACTCAAACTTCTTGCTGTCATTAGTATATTTTAGCAAAATGAAGATGATTCAAGCATTAATTTTATTGTGCTTTTGCTCATTTTGAAGATTTTGACATTTTCACCTGAAGTGTACAATCGGGCTGAAAATGCATTTAAAGCCATAAAAAGTTCATTTTGGCTCTCACACCTTAACTAAATGTTGTAGACTCAAACTTTTTGCTGTCATTTAGTGTATGTTAGCAAAATGAAGATGATTCAAGCATTAATTTCATTGTGCTTTTGCTCATTTTGAAGATTTTGACATTTTCACCTGAAGTGTACAATCAGGCTGAAAATGCATTTAAAGCAATAAAAAGTTCATTTTGGCTCTCACACCTAAACTAAATATTGTAGACTCAAACTTTTTGCTGTCATTAGTATATTTTAGCAAAATGAAGATGATTCAAGCATTAATTTTATTGTGCTTTTGCTCATTTTGAAGATTTTGACATTTTCACCTGAAGTGTAAAATCGGGCTGAAAATGCATTTAAAGCCATAAAAAGTTCATTTTGGCTCTCACACCTTAACTAAATGTTGTAGACTCAAACTTTTTGCTGTCATTAGTGTATGTTAGCAAAATGAAGATGATTCAAGCATTAATTTCATTGTGCTTTTGCTCATTTTGAAGATTTTGACATTTTAACCTGAAGTATACAATCAGGCTGAAAATGCATTTAAAGCAATAAAAAGTTCATTTTGGCTCTCACACCTAAACTAAATGTTGTAGACTCAAACTTTTTGCTGTCATTAGTATATTTTAGCAAAATGAAGATGATTCAAGCATTAATTTTATTGTGCTTTTGCTCATTTTGAAGATTCTGACATTTTCACCTGAAGTGTACAATCGGGCTGAAAATGCATTTAAAGCCATAAAAAGTTCATTTTGGCTCTCACACCTTAACTAAATGTTGTAGACTCAAACTTTTTGCTGTCATTAGTGTATGTTAGCAAAATGAAGATGATTCAAGCATTAATTTCATTGTGCTTTTGCTCATTTTGAAGATTTTGACATTTTCACCTGAAGTGTACAATCAGGGGCTGAAAACGCGTTTAAAGCAATAAAAAGTTCATTTTGGCTCTCACACCTTAACTAAATGTTGTAGACTCAAACTTTTTGCTGTCATTAGTGTATTTTAGCAAAATGAAGATGATTCAAGCATTAATTTCATTGTGCTTTTGCTCATTTTGAAGATTTTGACATTTTCACCTGAAGTGTACAATCAGGCTGAAAATGCATTTAAAGCAATAAAAAGTTCATTTTGGCTCTCACACCTAAACTAAATGTTGCAGACTCAAACTTTTTGCTGTCATTAGTGTATTTTAGCAAAATGAAGATGATTCAAGCATTAATTTCATTGTGCTTTTGCTCATTTTGAAGATTTTGACATTTTCACCTGAAGTGTACAATTAGGGGCTGAAAACGCGTTTAAAGCAATAAAAAGTTCATTTTGGCTCTCACACCTAAACTAAATGTTGTAGACTCAAACTTTTTGCTGTCATTAGTATATTTTAGCAAAATGAAGATGATTCAAGCATTAATTTTATTGTGCTTTTGCTCATTTTGAAGATTTTGACATTTTCACCTGAAGTGTACAATCGGGCTGAAAATGCATTTAAAGCCATAAAAAGTTCATTTTGGCTCTCACACCTTAACTAAATGTTGTAGACTCAAACTTTTTGCTGTCATTAGTGTATGTTAGCAAAATGAAGATGATTCAAGCATTAATTTCATTGTGCTTTTGCTCATTTTGAAGATTTTGACATTTTCACCTGAAGTGTACAATCAGGCTGAAAATGCATTTAAAGCAATAAAAAGTTCATTTTGGCTCTCACACCTAAACTAAATATTGTAGACTCAAACTTTTTGCTGTCATTAGTATATTTTAGCAAAATGAAGATGATTCAAGCATTAATTTTATTGTGCTTTTGCTCATTTTGAAGATTTTGACATTTTCACCTGAAGTGTAAAATCGGGCTGAAAATGCATTTAAAGCCATAAAAAGTTCATTTTGGCTCTCACACCTTAACTAAATGTTGTAGACTCAAACTTTTTGCTGTCATTAGTGTATGTTAGCAAAATGAAGATGATTCAAGCATTAATTTCATTGTGCTTTTGCTCATTTTGAAGATTTTGACATTTTAACCTGAAGTATACAATCAGGCTGAAAATGCATTTAAAGCAATAAAAAGTTCATTTTGGCTCTCACACCTAAACTAAATGTTGTAGACTCAAACTTTTTGCTGTCATTAGTATATTTTAGCAAAATGAAGATGATTCAAGCATTAATTTTATTGTGCTTTTGCTCATTTTGAAGATTTTGACATTTTCACCTGAAGTGTACAATCGGGCTGAAAATGCATTTAAAGCCATAAAAAGTTCATTTTGGCTCTCACACCTTAACTAAATGTTGTAGACTCAAACTTTTTGCTGTCATTAGTGTATGTTAGCAAAATGAAGATGATTCAAGCATTAATTTCATTGTGCTTTTGCTCATTTTGAAGATTTTGACATTTTCACCTGAAGTGTACAATCAGGGGCTGAAAACGCGTTTAAAGCAATAAAAAGTTCATTTTGGCTCTCACACCTTAACTAAATGTTGTAGACTCAAACTTTTTGCTGTCATTAGTGTATTTTAGCAAAATGAAGATGATTCAAGCATTAATTTCATTGTGCTTTTGCTCATTTTGAAGATTTTGACATTTTCACCTGAAGTGTACAATCAGGCTGAAAATGCATTTAAAGCAATAAAAAGTTCATTTTGGCTCTCACACCTAAACTAAATGTTGCAGACTCAAACTTTTTGCTGTCATTAGTGTATTTTAGCAAAATGAAGATGATTCAAGCATTAATTTCATTGTGCTTTTGCTCATTTTGAAGATTTTGACATTTTCACCTGAAGTGTACAATTAGGGGCTGAAAACGCGTTTAAAGCAATAAAAAGTTCATTTTGGCTCTCACACCTAAACTAAATGTTGTAGACTCAAACTTTTTGCTGTCATTAGTATATTTTAGCAAAATGAAGATGATTCAAGCATTAATTTTATTGTGCTTTTGCTCATTTTGAAGATTTTGACATTTTCACCTGAAGTGTACAATCGGGCTGAAAATGCATTTAAAGCCATAAAAAGTTCATTTTGGCTCTCACACCTTAACTAAATGTTGTAGACTCAAACTTTTTGCTGTCATTAGTGTATGTTAGCAAAATGAAGATGATTCAAGCATTAATTTCATTGTGCTTTTGCTCATTTTGAAGATTTTGACATTTTCACCTGAAGTGTACAATCAGGGGCTGAAAACGCGTTTAAAGCAATAAAAAGTTCATTTTGGCTCTCACACCTTAACTAAATGTTGTAGACTCAAACTTTTTGCTGTCATTAGTGTATTTTAGCAAAATGAAGATGATTCAAGCATTAATTTCATTGTGCTTTTGCTCATTTTGAAGATTTTGACATTTTCACCTGAAGTGTACAATCGGGCTGAAAATGCATTTAAAGCCATAAAAAGTTCATTTTGGCTCTCACACCTTAACTAAATGTTGTAGACTCAAACTTTTTGCTGTCATTAGTGTATTTTAGCAAAATGAAGATGATTCAAGCATTAATTTCATTGTGCTTTTGCTCATTTTGAAGATTTTGACATTTTCACCTGAAGTGTAGAATCAGGCTGAAAATGCATTTAAAGCCATAAAAAGTTCATTTTGGCTCTCACACCTTAACTAATAAATGTTGTAGACTCAAACTTTTTGCTGTCATTAGTGTATGTTAGCAAAATTAAGATTATTCAAGCATTAATTTCATTGTGCTTTTGCTCATTTTGAAGATTTTGACATTTTCACCTGAAGTGTACAATCGGGCTGAAAATGCATTTAAAGCCATAAAAAGTTCATTTTGGCTCTCACACCTTAACTAAATGTTGTAGACTCAAACTTTTTGCTGTCATTAGTGTATGTTAGCAAAATGAAGATGATTCAAGCATTAATTTCATTGTGCTTTTGCTCATTTTGAAGATTTTGACATTTTCACCTGAAGTGTACAATCGGGCTGAAAATGCATTTAAAGCCATAAAAAGTTCATTTTGGCTCTCACACCTTAACTAAATGTTGTAGACTCAAACTTTTTGCTGTCATTAGTGTATGTTAGCAAAATGAAGATGATTCAAGCATTAATTTCATTGTGCTTTTGCTCATTTTGAAGATTTTGACATTTTCACCTGAAGTGTACAATCAGGCTGAAAATGCATTTAAAGCAATAAAAAGTTCATTTTGGCTCTCACACCTAAACTAATAAATGTTGTAGACTCAAACTTTTTGCTGTCATTAGTATATTTTAGCACAATGAAGATGATTCAAGCATTAATTTTATTGTGCTTTTGCTCATTTTGAAGATTTTGACATTTTCACCTGAAGTGCACAATCGGGCTGAAAATGCATTTAAAGCCATAAAAAGTTCATTTTGGCTCTCACACCTTAACTAAATGTTGTAGACTCAAACTTTTTGCTGTCATTAGTGTATTTTAGCAAAATGAAGATGATTCAAGCATTAATTTCATTGTGCTTTTGCTCATTTTGAAGATTTTGACATTTTCACCTGAAGTGTACAATCGGGCTGAAAATGCATTTAAAGCCATAAAAAGTTCATTTTGGCTCTCACACCTTAACTAAATGTTGTAGACTCAAACTTTTTGCTGTCATTAGTGTATTTTAGCAAAATGAAGATGATTCAAGCATTAATTTCATTGTGCTTTTGCTCATTTTGAAGATTTTGACATTTTCACCTGAAGTGTAGAATCAGGCTGAAAATGCATTTAAAGCCATAAAAAGTTCATTTTGGCTCTCACACCTTAACTAATAAATGTTGTAGACTCAAACTTTTTGCTGTCATTAGTGTATGTTAGCAAAATTAAGATTATTCAAGCATTAATTTCATTGTGCTTTTGCTCATTTTGAAGATTTTGACATTTTCACCTGAAGTGTACAATCGGGCTGAAAATGCATTTAAAGCCATAAAAAGTTCATTTTGGCTCTCACACCTAAACTAATAAATGTTGTAGACTCAAACTTTTTGCTGTCATTAGTATATTTTAGCACAATGAAGATGATTCAAGCATTAATTTTATTGTGCTTTTGCTCATTTTGAAGATTTTGACATTTTCACCTGAAGTGCACAATCGGGCTGAAAATGCATTTAAAGCCATAAAAAGTTCATTTTGGCTCTCACACCTTAACTAAATGTTGTAGACTCAAACTTTTTGCTGTCATTAGTGTATTTTAGCAAAATGAAGATGATTCAAGCATTAATTTCATTGTGCTTTTGCTCATTTTGAAGATTTTGACATTTTCACCTGAAGTGTACAATCGGGCTGAAAATGCATTTAAAGCCATAAAAAGTTCATTTTGGCTCTCACACCTTAACTAAATGTTGTAGACTCAAACTTTTTGCTGTCATTAGTGTATGTTAGCAAAATGAAGATGATTCAAGCATTAATTTCATTGTGCTTTTGCTCATTTTGAAGATTTTGACATTTTAACCTGAAGTATACAATCAGGCTGAAAATGCATTTAAAGCAATAAAAAGTTCATTTTGGCTCTCACACCTAAACTAAATGTTGTAGACTCAAACTTTTTGCTGTCATTAGTATATTTTAGCAAAATGAAGATGATTCAAGCATTAATTTTATTGTGCTTTTGCTCATTTTGAAGATTTTGACATTTTCACCTGAAGTGTACAATCGGGCTGAAAATGCATTTAAAGCCATAAAAAGTTCATTTTGGCTCTCACACCTTAACTAAATGTTGTAGACTCAAACTTTTTGCTGTCATTAGTGTATGTTAGCAAAATGAAGATGATTCAAGCATTAATTTCATTGTGCTTTTGCTCATTTTGAAGATTTTGACATTTTCACCTGAAGTGTACAATCAGGGGCTGAAAACGCGTTTAAAGCAATAAAAAGTTCATTTTGGCTCTCACACCTTAACTAAATGTTGTAGACTCAAACTTTTTGCTGTCATTAGTGTATTTTAGCAAAATGAAGATGATTCAAGCATTAATTTCATTGTGCTTTTGCTCATTTTGAAGATTTTGACATTTTCACCTGAAGTGTACAATCAGGCTGAAAATGCATTTAAAGCAATAAAAAGTTCATTTTGGCTCTCACACCTAAACTAAATGTTGCAGACTCAAACTTTTTGCTGTCATTAGTGTATTTTAGCAAAATGAAGATGATTCAAGCATTAATTTCATTGTGCTTTTGCTCATTTTGAAGATTTTGACATTTTCACCTGAAGTGTACAATTAGGGGCTGAAAACGCGTTTAAAGCAATAAAAAGTTCATTTTGGCTCTCACACCTAAACTAAATGTTGTAGACTCAAACTTTTTGCTGTCATTAGTATATTTTAGCAAAATGAAGATGATTCAAGCATTAATTTTATTGTGCTTTTGCTCATTTTGAAGATTTTGACATTTTCACCTGAAGTGTACAATCGGGCTGAAAATGCATTTAAAGCCATAAAAAGTTCATTTTGGCTCTCACACCTTAACTAAATGTTGTAGACTCAAACTTTTTGCTGTCATTAGTGTATGTTAGCAAAATGAAGATGATTCAAGCATTAATTTCATTGTGCTTTTGCTCATTTTGAAGATTTTGACATTTTCACCTGAAGTGTACAATCAGGGGCTGAAAACGCGTTTAAAGCAATAAAAAGTTCATTTTGGCTCTCACACCTTAACTAAATGTTGTAGACTCAAACTTTTTGCTGTCATTAGTGTATTTTAGCAAAATGAAGATGATTCAAGCATTAATTTCATTGTGCTTTTGCTCATTTTGAAGATTTTGACATTTTCACCTGAAGTGTACAATCGGGCTGAAAATGCATTTAAAGCCATAAAAAGTTCATTTTGGCTCTCACACCTTAACTAAATGTTGTAGACTCAAACTTTTTGCTGTCATTAGTGTATTTTAGCAAAATGAAGATGATTCAAGCATTAATTTCATTGTGCTTTTGCTCATTTTGAAGATTTTGACATTTTCACCTGAAGTGTAGAATCAGGCTGAAAATGCATTTAAAGCCATAAAAAGTTCATTTTGGCTCTCACACCTTAACTAATAAATGTTGTAGACTCAAACTTTTTGCTGTCATTAGTGTATGTTAGCAAAATTAAGATTATTCAAGCATTAATTTCATTGTGCTTTTGCTCATTTTGAAGATTTTGACATTTTCACCTGAAGTGTACAATCGGGCTGAAAATGCATTTAAAGCCATAAAAAGTTCATTTTGGCTCTCACACCTTAACTAAATGTTGTAGACTCAAACTTTTTGCTGTCATTAGTGTATGTTAGCAAAATGAAGATGATTCAAGCATTAATTTCATTGTGCTTTTGCTCATTTTGAAGATTTTGACATTTTCACCTGAAGTGTACAATCGGGCTGAAAATGCATTTAAAGCCATAAAAAGTTCATTTTGGCTCTCACACCTTAACTAAATGTTGTAGACTCAAACTTTTTGCTGTCATTAGTGTATGTTAGCAAAATGAAGATGATTCAAGCATTAATTTCATTGTGCTTTTGCTCATTTTGAAGATTTTGACATTTTCACCTGAAGTGTACAATCAGGCTGAAAATGCATTTAAAGCAATAAAAAGTTCATTTTGGCTCTCACACCTAAACTAATAAATGTTGTAGACTCAAACTTTTTGCTGTCATTAGTATATTTTAGCACAATGAAGATGATTCAAGCATTAATTTTATTGTGCTTTTGCTCATTTTGAAGATTTTGACATTTTCACCTGAAGTGCACAATCGGGCTGAAAATGCATTTAAAGCCATAAAAAGTTCATTTTGGCTCTCACACCTTAACTAAATGTTGTAGACTCAAACTTTTTGCTGTCATTAGTGTATTTTAGCAAAATGAAGATGATTCAAGCATTAATTTCATTGTGCTTTTGCTCATTTTGAAGATTTTGACATTTTCACCTGAAGTGTACAATCGGGCTGAAAATGCATTTAAAGCCATAAAAAGTTCATTTTGGCTCTCACACCTTAACTAAATGTTGTAGACTCAAACTTTTTGCTGTCATTAGTGTATTTTAGCAAAATGAAGATGATTCAAGCATTAATTTCATTGTGCTTTTGCTCATTTTGAAGATTTTGACATTTTCACCTGAAGTGTAGAATCAGGCTGAAAATGCATTTAAAGCCATAAAAAGTTCATTTTGGCTCTCACACCTTAACTAATAAATGTTGTAGACTCAAACTTTTTGCTGTCATTAGTGTATGTTAGCAAAATTAAGATTATTCAAGCATTAATTTCATTGTGCTTTTGCTCATTTTGAAGATTTTGACATTTTCACCTGAAGTGTACAATCGGGCTGAAAATGCATTTAAAGCCATAAAAAGTTCATTTTGGCTCTCACACCTAAACTAATAAATGTTGTAGACTCAAACTTTTTGCTGTCATTAGTATATTTTAGCACAATGAAGATGATTCAAGCATTAATTTTATTGTGCTTTTGCTCATTTTGAAGATTTTGACATTTTCACCTGAAGTGCACAATCGGGCTGAAAATGCATTTAAAGCCATAAAAAGTTCATTTTGGCTCTCACACCTTAACTAAATGTTGTAGACTCAAACTTTTTGCTGTCATTAGTGTATTTTAGCAAAATGAAGATGATTCAAGCATTAATTTCATTGTGCTTTTGCTCATTTTGAAGATTTTGACATTTTCACCTGAAGTGTACAATCGGGCTGAAAATGCATTTAAAGCCATAAAAAGTTCATTTTGGCTCTCACACCTTAACTAAATGTTGTAGAATCAAACTTTTTGCTGTCATTAGTGTATTTTAGCAAAATGAAGATGATTCAAGCATTAATTTCATTGTGCTTTTGCTCATTTTGAAGATTTTGACATTTTCACCTGAAGTGTAGAATCAGGCTGAAAATGCATTTAAAGCCATAAAAAGTTCATTTTGGCTCTCACACCTTAACTAATAAATGTTGTAGACTCAAACTTTTTGCTGTCATTAGTGTATGTTAGCAAAATTAAGATTATTCAAGCATTAATTTCATTGTGCTTTTGCTCATTTTGAAGATTTTGACATTTTCACCTGAAGTGTACAATCGGGCTGAAAATGCATTTAAAGCCATAAAAAGTTCATTTTGGCTCTCACACCTTAACTAAATGTTGTAGACTCAAACTTTTTGCTGTCATTAGTGTATGTTAGCAAAATGAAGATGATTCAAGCATTAATTTCATTGTGCTTTTGCTCATTTTGAAGATTTTGACATTTTCACCTGAAGTGTACAATCGGGCTGAAAATGCATTTAAAGCCATAAAAAGTTCATTTTGGCTCTCACACCTTAACTAAATGTTGTAGACTCAAACTTTTTGCTGTCATTAGTGTATGTTAGCAAAATGAAGATGATTCAAGCATTAATTTCATTGTGCTTTTGCTCATTTTGAAGATTTTGACATTTTCACCTGAAGTGTACAATCAGGCTGAAAATGCATTTAAAGCAATAAAAAGTTCATTTTGGCTCTCACACCTAAACTAAATGTTGTAGACTCAAACTTTTTGCTGTCATTAGTATATTTTAGCAAAATGAAGATGATTCAAGCATTAATTGTATTGTGCTTTTGCTCATTTTGAAGATTTTGACATTTTCACCTGAAGTGTACAATCGGGCTGAAAATGCATTTAAAGCAATAAAAAGTTCATTTTGGCTCTCACACCTTAACTAAATGTTGTAGACTCAAACTTTTTGCTGTCATTAGTGTATGTTAGCAAAATGAAGATGATTCAAGCATTAATTTCATTGTGCTTTTGCTCATTTTGAAGATTTTGACATTTTCACCTGAAGTGTACAATCAGGGGCTGAAAACGCGTTTAAAGCCATAAAAAGTTCATTTTGGCTCTCACACCTTAACTAAATGTTGTAGACTCAAACTTTTTGCTGTCATTAGTGTATTTTAGCAAAATGAAGATGATTCAAGCATTAATTTCATTGTGCTTTTGCTCATTTTGAAGATTTTGACATTTTCACCTGAAGTGTACAATCGGGCTGAAAATGCATTTAAAGCCATAAAAAGTTCATTTTGGCTCTCACACCTTAACTAAATGTTGTAGACTCAAACTTTTTGCTGTCATTAGTGTATTTTAGCAAAATGAAGATGATTCAAGCATTAATTTCATTGTGCTTTTGCTCATTTTGAAGATTTTGACATTTTCACCTGAAGTGTAGAATCAGGCTGAAAATGCATTTAAAGCCATAAAAAGTTCATTTTGGCTCTCACACCTTAACTAATAAATGTTGTAGACTCAAACTTTTTGCTGTCATTAGTGTATGTTAGCAAAATTAAGATTATTCAAGCATTAATTTCATTGTGCTTTTGCTCATTTTGAAGATTTTGACATTTTCACCTGAAGTGTACAATCGGGCTGAAAATGCATTTAAAGCCATAAAAAGTTCATTTTGGCTCTCACACCTTAACTAAATGTTGTAGACTCAAACTTTTTGCTGTCATTAGTGTATGTTAGCAAAATGAAGATGATTCAAGCATTAATTTCATTGTGCTTTTGCTCATTTTGAAGATTTTGACATTTTCACCTGAAGTGTACAATCGGGCTGAAAATGCATTTAAAGCCATAAAAAGTTCATTTTGGCTCTCACACCTTAACTAAATGTTGTAGACTCAAACTTTTTGCTGTCATTAGTGTATGTTAGCAAAATGAAGATGATTCAAGCATTAATTTCATTGTGCTTTTGCTCATTTTGAAGATTTTGACATTTTCACCTGAAGTGTACAATCAGGCTGAAAATGCATTTAAAGCAATAAAAAGTTCATTTTGGCTCTCACACCTAAACTAATAAATGTTGTAGACTCAAACTTTTTGCTGTCATTAGTATATTTTAGCACAATGAAGATGATTCAAGCATTAATTTTATTGTGCTTTTGCTCATTTTGAAGATTTTGACATTTTCACCTGAAGTGCACAATCGGGCTGAAAATGCATTTAAAGCCATAAAAAGTTCATTTTGGCTCTCACACCTTAACTAAATGTTGTAGACTCAAACTTTTTGCTGTCATTAGTGTATTTTAGCAAAATGAAGATGATTCAAGCATTAATTTCATTGTGCTTTTGCTCATTTTGAAGATTTTGACATTTTCACCTGAAGTGTACAATCGGGCTGAAAATGCATTTAAAGCCATAAAAAGTTCATTTTGGCTCTCACACCTTAACTAAATGTTGTAGAATCAAACTTTTTGCTGTCATTAGTGTATTTTAGCAAAATGAAGATGATTCAAGCATTAATTTCATTGTGCTTTTGCTCATTTTGAAGATTTTGACATTTTCACCTGAAGTGTAGAATCAGGCTGAAAATGCATTTAAAGCCATAAAAAGTTCATTTTGGCTCTCACACCTTAACTAATAAATGTTGTAGACTCAAACTTTTTGCTGTCATTAGTGTATGTTAGCAAAATTAAGATTATTCAAGCATTAATTTCATTGTGCTTTTGCTCATTTTGAAGATTTTGACATTTTCACCTGAAGTGTACAATCGGGCTGAAAATGCATTTAAAGCCATAAAAAGTTCATTTTGGCTCTCACACCTTAACTAAATGTTGTAGACTCAAACTTTTTGCTGTCATTAGTGTATGTTAGCAAAATGAAGATGATTCAAGCATTAATTTCATTGTGCTTTTGCTCATTTTGAAGATTTTGACATTTTCACCTGAAGTGTACAATCGGGCTGAAAATGCATTTAAAGCCATAAAAAGTTCATTTTGGCTCTCACACCTTAACTAAATGTTGTAGACTCAAACTTTTTGCTGTCATTAGTGTATGTTAGCAAAATGAAGATGATTCAAGCATTAATTTCATTGTGCTTTTGCTCATTTTGAAGATTTTGACATTTTCACCTGAAGTGTACAATCAGGCTGAAAATGCATTTAAAGCAATAAAAAGTTCATTTTGGCTCTCACACCTAAACTAAATGTTGTAGACTCAAACTTTTTGCTGTCATTAGTATATTTTAGCAAAATGAAGATGATTCAAGCATTAATTGTATTGTGCTTTTGCTCATTTTGAAGATTTTGACATTTTCACCTGAAGTGTACAATCGGGCTGAAAATGCATTTAAAGCAATAAAAAGTTCATTTTGGCTCTCACACCTTAACTAAATGTTGTAGACTCAAACTTTTTGCTGTCATTAGTGTATGTTAGCAAAATGAAGATGATTCAAGCATTAATTTCATTGTGCTTTTGCTCATTTTGAAGATTTTGACATTTTCACCTGAAGTGTACAATCAGGGGCTGAAAACGCGTTTAAAGCAATAAAAAGTTCATTTTGGCTCTCACACCTTAACTAAATGTTGTAGACTCAAACTTTTTGCTGTCATTAGTGTATTTTAGCAAAATGAAGATGATTCAAGCATTAATTTCATTGTGCTTTTGCTCATTTTGAAGATTTTGACATTTTCACCTGAAGTGTACAATCGGGCTGAAAATGCATTTAAAGCCATAAAAAGTTCATTTTGGCTCTCACACCTTAACTAAATGTTGTAGACTCAAACTTTTTGCTGTCATTAGTGTATGTTAGCAAAATGAAGGTGATTCAAGCATTAATTTCATTGTGCTTTTGCTCATTTTGAAGATTTTGACATTTTCACCTGAAGTGTACAATCAGGCTGAAAATGCATTTAAAGCAATAAAAAGTTCATTTTGGCTCTCACACCTAAACTAAATGTTGCAGACTCAAACTTTTTGCTGTCATTAGTGTATTTTAGCAAAATGAAGATGATTCAAGCATTAATTTCATTGTGCTTTTGCTCATTTTGAAGATTTTGACATTTTCACCTGAAGTGTACAATCAGGCTGAAAATGCATTTAAAGCCATAAAAAGTTCATTTTGGCTCTCACACCTAAACTAAATGTCGTAGACTCAAACTTTTTGCTGTCATTAGTATATTTTAGCAAAATGAAGATGATACAAGCATTAATTTTATTGTGCTTTTGCTCATTTTGAAGATTTTGACATTTTCACCTGAAGTGTACAATCGGGCTGAAAATGCATTTAAAGCCATAAAAAGTTCATTTTGGCTCTCACACCTTAACTAAATGTTGTAGACTCAAACTTTTTGCTGTCATTAGTGTATGTTAGCAAAATGAAGATGATTCAAGCATTAATTTCATTGTGCTTTTGCTCATTTTGAAGATTTTGACATTTTCACCTGAAGTGTACAATCAGGCTGAAAATGCATTTAAAGCAATAAAAAGTTCATTTTGGCTCTCACACCTAAACTAAATGTTGTAGACTCAAACTTTTTGCTGTCATTAGTATATTTTAGCACAATGAAGATGATTCAAGCATTAATTTTATTGTGCTTTTGCTCATTTTGAAGATTTTGACATTTTCACCTGAAGTGCACAATCGGGCTGAAAATGCATTTAAAGCCATAAAAAGTTCATTTTGGCTCTCACACCTTAACTAAATGTTGTAGACTCAAACTTTTTGCTGTCATTAGTGTATTTTAGCAAAATGAAGATGATTCAAGCATTAATTTCATTGTGCTTTTGCTCATTTTGAAGATTTTGACATTTTCACCTGAAGTGTACAATCGGGCTGAAAATGCATTTAAAGCCATAAAAAGTTCATTTTGGCTCTCACACCTTAACTAAATGTTGTAGACTCAAACTTTTTGCTGTCATTAGTGTATTTTAGCAAAATGAAGATGATTCAAGCATTAATTTCATTGTGCTTTTGCTCATTTTGAAGATTTTGACATTTTCACCTGAAGTGTAGAATCAGGCTGAAAATGCATTTAAAGCCATAAAAAGTTCATTTTGGCTCTCACACCTTAACTAATAAATGTTGTAGACTCAAACTTTTTGCTGTCATTAGTGTATGTTAGCAAAATTAAGATTATTCAAGCATTAATTTCATTGTGCTTTTGCTCATTTTGAAGATTTTGACATTTTCACCTGAAGTGTACAATCGGGCTGAAAATGCATTTAAAGCCATAAAAAGTTCATTTTGGCTCTCACACCTTAACTAAATGTTGTAGACTCAAACTTTTTGCTGTCATTAGTGTATGTTAGCAAAATGAAGATGATTCAAGCATTAATTTCATTGTGCTTTTGCTCATTTTGAAGATTTTGACATTTTCACCTGAAGTGTACAATCAGGCTGAAAATGCATTTAAAGCCATAAAAAGTTCATTTTGGCTCTCACACCTTAACTAAATGTTGTAGACTCAAACTTTTTGCTGTCATTAGTGTATGTTAGCAAAATGAAGATGATTCAAGCATTAATTTCATTGTGCTTTTGCTCATTTTGAAGATTTTGACATTTTCACCTGAAGTGTACAATCAGGCTGAAAATGCATTTAAAGCAATAAAAAGTTCATTTTGGCTCTCACACCTAAACTAAATGTTGTAGACTCAAACTTTTTGCTGTCATTAGTATATTTTAGCACAATGAAGATGATTCAAGCATTAATTTTATTGTGCTTTTGCTCATTTTGAAGATTTTGACATTTTCACCTGAAGTGCACAATCGGGCTGAAAATGCATTTAAAGCCATAAAAAGTTCATTTTGGCTCTCACACCTTAACTAAATGTTGTAGACTCAAACTTTTTGCTGTCATTAGTGTATTTTAGCAAAATGAAGATGATTCAAGCATTAATTTCATTGTGCTTTTGCTCATTTTGAAGATTTTGACATTTTCACCTGAAGTGTACAATCGGGCTGAAAATGCATTTAAAGCCATAAAAAGTTCATTTTGGCTCTCACACCTTAACTAAATGTTGTAGACTCAAACTTTTTGCTGTCATTAGTGTATTTTAGCAAAATGAAGATGATTCAAGCATTAATTTCATTGTGCTTTTGCTCATTTTGAAGATTTTGACATTTTCACCTGAAGTGTAGAATCAGGCTGAAAATGCATTTAAAGCCATAAAAAGTTCATTTTGGCTCTCACACCTTAACTAATAAATGTTGTAGACTCAAACTTTTTGCTGTCATTAGTGTATGTTAGCAAAATTAAGATTATTCAAGCATTAATTTCATTGTGCTTTTGCTCATTTTGAAGATTTTGACATTTTCACCTGAAGTGTACAATCGGGCTGAAAATGCATTTAAAGCCATAAAAAGTTCATTTTGGCTCTCACACCTTAACTAAATGTTGTAGACTCAAACTTTTTGCTGTCATTAGTGTATGTTAGCAAAATGAAGATGATTCAAGCATTAATTTCATTGTGCTTTTGCTCATTTTGAAGATTTTGACATTTTCACCTGAAGTGTACAATCGGGCTGAAAATGCATTTAAAGCCATAAAAAGTTCATTTTGGCTCTCACACCTTAACTAAATGTTGTAGACTCAAACTTTTTGCTGTCATTAGTGTATGTTAGCAAAATGAAGATGATTCAAGCATTAATTTCATTGTGCTTTTGCTCATTTTGAAGATTTTGACATTTTCACCTGAAGTGTACAATCAGGCTGAAAATGCATTTAAAGCAATAAAAAGTTCATTTTGGCTCTCACACCTAAACTAAATGTTGTAGACTCAAACTTTTTGCTGTCATTAGTATATTTTAGTAAAATGAAGATGATTCAAGCATTAATTTTATTGTGCTTTTGCTCATTTTGAAGATTTTGACATTTTCACCTGAAGTGCACAATCGGGCTGAAAATGCATTTAAAGCCATAAAAAGTTCATTTTGGCTCTCACACCTTAACTAAATGTTGTAGACTCAAACTTTTTGCTGTCATTAGTGTATGTTAGCAAAATGAAGATGATTCAAGCATTAATTTCATTGTGCTTTTGCTCATTTTGAAGATTTTGACATTTTCACCTGAAGTGTACAATCAGGCTGAAAATGCATTTAAAGCAATAAAAAGTTCATTTTGGCTCTCACACCTAAACTAAATGTTGCAGACTCAAACTTTTTGCTGTCATTAGTGTATTTTAGCAAAATGAAGATGATTCAAGCATTAATTTCATTGTGCTTTTGCTCATTTTGAAGATTTTGACATTTTCACCTGAAGTGTACAATTAGGGGCTGAAAACGCGTTTAAAGCAATAAAAAGTTCATTTTGGCTCTCACACCTAAACTAAATGTCGTAGACTCAAACTTTTTGCTGTCATTAGTATATTTTAGCAAAATGAAGATGATTCAAGCATTAATTTTATTGTGCTTTTGCTCATTTTGAAGATTTTGACATTTTCACCTGAAGTGTACAATCGGGCTGAAAATGCATTTAAAGCCATAAAAAGTTCATTTTGGCTCTCACACCTTAACTAAATGTTGTAGACTCAAACTTTTTGCTGTCATTAGTGTATGTTAGCAAAATGAAGATGATTCAAGCATTAATTTCATTGTGCTTTTGCTCATTTTGAAGATTTTGACATTTTCACCTGAAGTGTACAATCAGGCTGAAAATGCATTTAAAGCAATAAAAAGTTCATTTTGGCTCTCACACCTAAACTAAATGTTGTAGACTCAAACTTTTTGCTGTCATTAGTATATTTTAGCACAATGAAGATGATTCAAGCATTAATTTTATTGTGCTTTTGCTCATTTTGAAGATTTTGACATTTTCACCTGAAGTGCACAATCGGGCTGAAAATGCATTTAAAGCCATAAAAAGTTCATTTTGGCTCTCACACCTTAACTAAATGTTGTAGACTCAAACTTTTTGCTGTCATTAGTGTATTTTAGCAAAATGAAGATGATTCAAGCATTAATTTCATTGTGCTTTTGCTCATTTTGAAGATTTTGACATTTTCACCTGAAGTGTACAATCGGGCTGAAAATGCATTTAAAGCCATAAAAAGTTCATTTTGGCTCTCACACCTTAACTAAATGTTGTAGACTCAAACTTTTTGCTGTCATTAGTGTATTTTAGCAAAATGAAGATGATTCAAGCATTAATTTCATTGTGCTTTTGCTCATTTTGAAGATTTTGACATTTTCACCTGAAGTGTAGAATCAGGCTGAAAATGCATTTAAAGCCATAAAAAGTTCATTTTGGCTCTCACACCTTAACTAATAAATGTTGTAGACTCAAACTTTTTGCTGTCATTAGTGTATGTTAGCAAAATTAAGATTATTCAAGCATTAATTTCATTGTGCTTTTGCTCATTTTGAAGATTTTGACATTTTCACCTGAAGTGTACAATCGGGCTGAAAATGCATTTAAAGCCATAAAAAGTTCATTTTGGCTCTCACACCTTAACTAAATGTTGTAGACTCAAACTTTTTGCTGTCATTAGTGTATGTTAGCAAAATGAAGATGATTCAAGCATTAATTTCATTGTGCTTTTGCTCATTTTGAAGATTTTGACATTTTCACCTGAAGTGTACAATCGGGCTGAAAATGCATTTAAAGCCATAAAAAGTTCATTTTGGCTCTCACACCTTAACTAAATGTTGTAGACTCAAACTTTTTGCTGTCATTAGTGTATGTTAGCAAAATGAAGATGATTCAAGCATTAATTTCATTGTGCTTTTGCTCATTTTGAAGATTTTGACATTTTCACCTGAAGTGTACAATCGGGCTGAAAATGCATTTAAAGCCATAAAAATTTCATTTTGGCTCTCACACCTTAACTAAATGTTGTAGACTCAAACTTTTTGCTGTCATTAGTGTATGTTAGCAAAATGAAGATGATTCAAGCATTAATTTCATTGTGCTTTTGCTCATTTTGAAGATTTTGACATTTTCACCTGAAGTGTACAATCAGGCTGAAAATGCATTTAAAGCAATAAAAAGTTCATTTTGGCTCTCACACCTAAACTAAATGTTGTAGACTCAAACTTTTTGCTGTCATTAGTATATTTTAGCAAAATGAAGATGATTCAAGCATTAATTTTATTGTGCTTTTGCTCATTTTGAAGATTTTGACATTTTCACCTGAAGTGTACAATCGGGCTGAAAATGCATTTAAAGCCATAAAAAGTACATTTTGGCTCTCACACCTTAACTAAATGTTGTAGACTCAAACTTTTTGCTGTCATTAGTGTATTTTAGCAAAATGAAGATGATTCAAGCATTAATTTCATTGTGCTTTTGCTCATTTTGAAGATTTTGACATTTTCACCTGAAGTGTACAATCGGGCTGAAAATGCATTTAAAGCCATAAAAAGTTCATTTTGGCTCTCACACCTTAACTAAATGTTGTAGACTCAAACTTTTTGCTGTCATTAGTGTATTTTAGCAAAATGAAGATGATTCAAGCATTAATTTCATTGTGCTTTTGCTCATTTTGAAGATTTTGACATTTTCACCTGAAGTGTACAATCGGGCTGAAAATGCATTTAAAGCAATAAAAAGTTCATTTTGGCTCTCACACCTAAACTAAATGTTGTAGACTCAAACTTTTTGCTGTCATTAGTATATTTTAGCAAAATGAAGATGATTCAAGCATTAATTTTATTGTGCTTTTGCTCATTTTGAAGATTTTGACATTTTCACCTGAAGTGTACAATCGGGCTGAAAATGCATTTAAAGCAATAAAAAGTTCATTTTGGCTCTCACACCTTAACTAAATGTTGTAGACTCAAACTTTTTGCTGTCATTAGTGTATGTTAGCAAAATGAAGATGATTCAAGCATTAATTTCATTGTGCTTTTGCTCATTTTGAAGATTTTGACATTTTCACCTGAAGTGTACAATCAGGCTGAAAATGCATTTAAAGCAATAAAAAGTTCATTTTGGCTCTCACACCTAAACTAAATGTTGTAGACTCAAACTTTTTGCTGTCATTAGTATATTTTAGCAAAATGAAGATGATTCAAGCATTAATTTTATTGTGCTTTTGCTCATTTTGAAGATTTTGACATTTTCACCTGAAGTGTAGAATCAGGCTGAAAATGCATTTAAAGCCATAAAAAGTTCATTTTGGCTCTCACACCTTAACTAATAAATGTTGTAGACTCAAACTTTTTGCTGTCATTAGTGTATGTTAGCAAAATTAAGATTATTCAAGCATTAATTTCATTGTGCTTTTGCTCATTTTGAAGATTTTGACATTTTCACCTGAAGTGTACAATCGGGCTGAAAATGCATTTAAAGCCATAAAAAGTTCATTTTGGCTCTCACACCTTAACTAAATGTTGTAGACTCAAACTTTTTGCTGTCATTAGTGTATGTTAGCAAAATGAAGATGATTCAAGCAATAATTTCATTGTGCTTTTGCTCATTTTGAAGATTTTGACATTTTCACCTGAAGTGTACAATCGGGCTGAAAATGCATTTAAAGCCATAAAAAGTTCATTTTGGCTCTCACACCTTAACTAAATGTTGTAGACTCAAACTGTTTGCTGTCATTAGTGTATGTTAGCAAAATGAAGATGATTCAAGCATTAATTTCATTGTGCTTTTGCTCATTTTGAAGATTTTGACATTTTCACCTGAAGTGTACAATCGGGCTGAAAATGCATTTAAAGCCATAAAAATTTCATTTTGGCTCTCACACCTTAACTAAATGTTGTAGACTCAAACTTTTTGCTGTCATTAGTGTATGTTAGCAAAATGAAGATGATTCAAGCATTAATTTCATTGTGCTTTTGCTCATTTTGAAGATTTTGACATTTTCACCTGAAGTGTACAATCAGGCTGAAAATGCATTTAAAGCAATAAAAAGTTCATTTTGGCTCTCACACCTAAACTAAATGTTGTAGACTCAAACTTTTTGCTGTCATTAGTATATTTTAGCAAAATGAAGATGATTCAAGCATTAATTTTATTGTGCTTTTGCTCATTTTGAAGATTTTGACATTTTCACCTGAAGTGTACAATCGGGCTGAAAATGCATTTAAAGCCATAAAAAGTACATTTTGGCTCTCACACCTTAACTAAATGTTGTAGACTCAAACTTTTTGCTGTCATTAGTGTATTTTAGCAAAATGAAGATGATTCAAGCATTAATTTCATTGTGCTTTTGCTCATTTTGAAGATTTTGACATTTTCACCTGAAGTGTACAATCGGGCTGAAAATGCATTTAAAGCCATAAAAAGTTCATTTTGGCTCTCACACCTTAACTAAATGTTGTAGACTCAAACTTTTTGCTGTCATTAGTGTATTTTAGCAAAATGAAGATGATTCAAGCATTAATTTCATTGTGCTTTTGCTCATTTTGAAGATTTTGACATTTTCACCTGAAGTGTACAATCGGGCTGAAAATGCATTTAAAGCAATAAAAAGTTCATTTTGGCTCTCACACCTAAACTAAATGTTGTAGACTCAAACTTTTTGCTGTCATTAGTATATTTTAACAAAATGAAGATGATTCAAGCATTAATTTTATTGTGCTTTTGCTCATTTTGAAGATTTTGACATTTTCACCTGAAGTGTACAATCGGGCTGAAAATGCATTTAAAGCAATAAAAAGTTCATTTTGGCTCTCACACCTTAACTAAATGTTGTAGACTCAAACTTTTTGCTGTCATTAGTGTATGTTAGCAAAATGAAGATGATTCAAGCATTAATTTCATTGTGCTTTTGCTCATTTTGAAGATTTTGACATTTTCACCTGAAGTGTACAATCAGGCTGAAAATGCATTTAAAGCAATAAAAAGTTCATTTTGGCTCTCACACCTAAACTAAATGTTGTAGACTCAAACTTTTTGCTGTCATTAGTATATTTTAGCAAAATGAAGATGATTCAAGCATTAATTTTATTGTGCTTTTGCTCATTTTGAAGATTTTGACATTTTCACCTGAAGTGTACAATCGGGCTGAAAATGCATTTAAAGCCATAAAAAGTTCATTTTGGCTCTCACACCTTAACTAAATGTTGTAGACTCAAACTTTTTGCTGTCATTAGTGTATGTTAGCAAAATGAAGATGATTCAAGCATTAATTTCATTGTGCTTTTGCTCATTTTGAAGATTTTGACATTTTCACCTGAAGTGTACAATCAGGCTGAAAATGCATTTAAAGCAATAAAAAGTTCATTTTGGCTCTCACACCTAAACTAAATGTTGTAGACTCAAACTTTTTGCTGTCATTAGTATATTTTAGCAAAATGAAGATGATTCAAGCATTAATTTTATTGTGCTTTTGCTCATTTTGAAGATTTTGACATTTTCACCTGAAGTGTAGAATCAGGCTGAAAATGCATTTAAAGCCATAAAAAGTTCATTTTGGCTCTCACACCTTAACTAATAAATGTTGTAGACTCAAACTTTTTGCTGTCATTAGTGTATGTTAGCAAAATTAAGATTATTCAAGCATTAATTTCATTGTGCTTTTGCTCATTTTGAAGATTTTGACATTTTCACCTGAAGTGTACAATCGGGCTGAAAATGCATTTAAAGCCATAAAAAGTTCATTTTGGCTCTCACACCTTAACTAAATGTTGTAGACTCAAACTTTTTGCTGTCATTAGTGTATGTTAGCAAAATGAAGATGATTCAAGCATTAATTTCATTGTGCTTTTGCTCATTTTGAAGATTTTGACATTTTCACCTGAAGTGTACAATCGGGCTGAAAATGCATTTAAAGCCATAAAAAGTTCATTTTGGCTCTCACACCTTAACTAAATGTTGTAGACTCAAACTGTTTGCTGTCATTAGTGTATGTTAGCAAAATGAAGATGATTCAAGCATTAATTTCATTGTGCTTTTGCTCATTTTGAAGATTTTGACATTTTCACCTGAAGTGTACAATCGGGCTGAAAATGCATTTAAAGCCATAAAAATTTCATTTTGGCTCTCACACCTTAACTAAATGTTGTAGACTCAAACTTTTTGCTGTCATTAGTGTATGTTAGCAAAATGAAGATGATTCAAGCATTAATTTCATTGTGCTTTTGCTCATTTTGAAGATTTTGACATTTTCACCTGAAGTGTACAATCAGGCTGAAAATGCATTTAAAGCAATAAAAAGTTCATTTTGGCTCTCACACCTAAACTAAATGTTGTAGACTCAAACTTTTTGCTGTCATTAGTATATTTTAGCAAAATGAAGATGATTCAAGCATTAATTTTATTGTGCTTTTGCTCATTTTGAAGATTTTGACATTTTCACCTGAAGTGTACAATCGGGCTGAAAATGCATTTAAAGCCATAAAAAGTACATTTTGGCTCTCACACCTTAACTAAATGTTGTAGACTCAAACTTTTTGCTGTCATTAGTGTATTTTAGCAAAATGAAGATGATTCAAGCATTAATTTCATTGTGCTTTTGCTCATTTTGAAGATTTTGACATTTTCACCTGAAGTGTACAATCGGGCTGAAAATGCATTTAAAGCCATAAAAAGTTCATTTTGGCTCTCACACCTTAACTAAATGTTGTAGACTCAAACTTTTTGCTGTCATTAGTGTATTTTAGCAAAATGAAGATGATTCAAGCATTAATTTCATTGTGCTTTTGCTCATTTTGAAGATTTTGACATTTTCACCTGAAGTGTACAATCGGGCTGAAAATGCATTTAAAGCAATAAAAAGTTCATTTTGGCTCTCACACCTAAACTAAATGTTGTAGACTCAAACTTTTTGCTGTCATTAGTATATTTTAGCAAAATGAAGATGATTCAAGCATTAATTTTATTGTGCTTTTGCTCATTTTGAAGATTTTGACATTTTCACCTGAAGTGTACAATCGGGCTGAAAATGCATTTAAAGCAATAAAAAGTTCATTTTGGCTCTCACACCTTAACTAAATGTTGTAGACTCAAACTTTTTGCTGTCATTAGTGTATGTTAGCAAAATGAAGATGATTCAAGCATTAATTTCATTGTGCTTTTGCTCATTTTGAAGATTTTGACATTTTCACCTGAAGTGTACAATCAGGCTGAAAATGCATTTAAAGCAATAAAAAGTTCATTTTGGCTCTCACACCTAAACTAAATGTTGTAGACTCAAACTTTTTGCTGTCATTAGTATATTTTAGCAAAATGAAGATGATTCAAGCATTAATTTTATTGTGCTTTTGCTCATTTTGAAGATTTTGACATTTTCACCTGAAGTGTACAATCGGGCTGAAAATGCATTTAAAGCCATAAAAAGTTCATTTTGGCTCTCACACCTTAACTAAATGTTGTAGACTCAAACTTTTTGCTGTCATTAGTGTATGTTAGCAAAATGAAGATGATTCAAGCATTAATTTCATTGTGCTTTTGCTCATTTTGAAGATTTTGACATTTTCACCTGAAGTGTACAATCAGGGGCTGAAAACGCGTTTAAAGCAAAAAAAAGTTCATTTTGGCTCTCACACCTTAACTAAATGTTGTAGACTCAAACTTTTTGCTGTCATTAGTGTATTTTAGCAAAATGAAGATGATTCAAGCATTAATTTCATTGTGCTTTTGCTCATTTTGAAGATTTTGACATTTTCACCTGAAGTGTACAATCGGGCTGAAAATGCATTTAAAGCCATAAAAAGTTCATTTTGGCTCTCACACCTTAACTAAATGTTGTAGACTCAAACTTTTTGCTGTCATTAGTGTATGTTAGCAAAATGAAGATGATTCAAGCATTAATTTCATTGTGCTTTTGCTCATTTTGAAGATTTTGACATTTTCACCTGAAGTGTACAATCAGGCTGAAAATGCATTTAAAGCAATAAAAAGTTCATTTTGGCTCTCACACCTAAACTAAATGTTGCAGACTCAAACTTTTTGCTGTCATTAGTGTATTTTAGCAAAATGAAGATGATTCAAGCATTAATTTCATTGTACTTTTGCTCATTTTGAAGATTTTGACATTTTCACCTGAAGTGTACAATCGGGCTGAAAATGCATTTAAAGCCATAAAAAGTTCATTTTGGCTCTCACACCTTAACTAAATGTTGTAGACTCAAACTTTTTGCTGTCATTAGTGTATGTTAGCAAAATGAAGATGATTCAAGCATTAATTTCATTGTGCTTTTGCTCATTTTGAAGATTTTGACATTTTCACCTGAAGTGTACAATCAGGGGCTGAAAACGCGTTTAAAGCAATAAAAAGTTCATTTTGGCTCTCACACCTTAACTAAATGTTGTAGACTCAAACTTTTTGCTGTCATTAGTGTATTTTAGCAAAATGAAGATGATTCAAGCATTAATTTCATTGTGCTTTTGCTCATTTTGAAGATTTTGACATTTTCACCTGAAGTGTACAATCGGGCTGAAAATGCATTTAAAGCCATAAAAAGTTCATTTTGGCTCTCACACCTTAACTAAATGTTGTAGACTCAAACTTTTTGCTGTCATTAGTGTATGTTAGCAAAATGAAGATGATTCAAGCATTAATTTCATTGTGCTTTTGCTCATTTTGAAGATTTTGACATTTTCACCTGAAGTGTACAATCAGGCTGAAAATGCATTTAAAGCAATAAAAAGTTCATTTTGGCTCTCACACCTAAACTAAATGTTGCAGACTCAAACTTTTTGCTGTCATTAGTGTATTTTAGCAAAATGAAGATGATTCAAGCATTAATTTCATTGTGCTTTTGCTCCTTTTGAAGATTTTGACATTTTCACCTGAAGTGTACAATTAGGGGCTGAAAACGCGTTTAAAGCAATAAAAAGTTCATTTTGGCTCTCACACCTAAACTAAATGTTGTAGACTCAAACTTTTTGCTGTCATTAGTATATTTTAGCAAAATGAAGATGATTCAAGCATTAATTTTATTGTGCTTTTGCTCATTTTGAAGATTTTGACATTTTCACCTGAAGTGTACAATCGGGCTGAAAATGCATTTAAAGCCATAAAAAGTTCATTTTGGCTCTCACACCTTAACTAAATGTTGTAGACTCAAACTTTTTGCTGTCATTAGTGTATGTTAGCAAAATGAAGATGATTCAAGCATTAATTTCATTGTGCTTTTGCTCATTTTGAAGATTTTGACATTTTCACCTGAAGTGTACAATCAGGCTGAAAATGCATTTAAAGCAATAAAAAGTTCATTTTGGCTCTCACACCTAAACTAAATGTTGTAGACTCAAACTTTTTGCTGTCATTAGTATATTTTAGCAAAATGAAGATGATTCAAGCATTAATTTTATTGTGCTTTTGCTCATTTTGAAGATTTTGACATTTTCACCTGAAGTGTACAATCGGGCTGAAAATGCATTTAAAGCCATAAAAAGTACATTTTGGCTCTCACACCTTAACTAAATGTTGTAGACTCAAACTTTTTGCTGTCATTAGTGTATTTTAGCAAAATGAAGATGATTCAAGCATTAATTTCATTGTGCTTTTGCTCATTTTGAAGATTTTGACATTTTCACCTGAAGTGTACAATCGGGCTGAAAATGCATTTAAAGCCATAAAAAGTTCATTTTGGCTCTCACACCTTAACTAAATGTTGTAGACTCAAACTTTTTGCTGTCATTAGTGTATTTTAGCAAAATGAAGATGATTCAAGCATTAATTTCATTGTGCTTTTGCTCATTTTGAAGATTTTGACATTTTCACCTGAAGTGTAGAATCAGGCTGAAAATGCATTTAAAGCCATAAAAAGTTCATTTTGGCTCTCACACCTTAACTAATAAATGTTGTAGACTCAAACTTTTTGCTGTCATTAGTGTATGTTAGCAAAATGAAGATGATTCAAGCATTAATTTCATTGTGCTTTTGCTCATTTTGAAGATTTTGACATTTTCACCTGAAGTGTACAATCGGGCTGAAAATGCATTTAAAGCCATAAAAAGTTCATTTTGGCTCTCACACCTTAACTAAATGTTGTAGACTCAAACTTTTTGCTGTCATTAGTGTATGTTAGCAAAATGAAGATGATTCAAGCATTAATTTCATTGTGCTTTTGCTCATTTTGAAGATTTTGACATTTTCACCTGAAGTGTACAATCAGGCTGAAAATGCATTTAAAGCAATAAAAAGTTCATTTTGGCTCTCACACCTAAACTAAATGTTGTAGACTCAAACTTTTTGCTGTCATTAGTATATTTTAGTAAAATGAAGATGATTCAAGCATTAATTTTATTGTGCTTTTGCTCATTTTGAAGATTTTGACATTTTCACCTGAAGTGCACAATCGGGCTGAAAATACATTTAAAGCCATAAAAAGTTCATTTTGGCTCTCACACCTTAACTAAATGTTGTAGACTCAAACTTTTTGCTGTCATTAGTGTATGTTAGCAAAATGAAGATGATTCAAGCATTAATTTCATTGTGCTTTTGCTCATTTTGAAGATTTTGACATTTTCACCTGAAGTGTACAATTAGGGGCTGAAAACGCGTTTAAAGCAATAAAAAGTTCATTTTGGCTCTCACACCTAAACTAAATGTTGTAGACTCAAACTTTTTGCTGTCATTAGTATATTTTAGCAAAATGAAGATGATTCAAGCATTAATTTCATTGTGCTTTTGCTCATTTTGAAGATTTTGACATTTTCATCTGAAGTGTACAATCGGGCTGAAAATGCATTTATAGCCATAAAAAGTTAATTTAGGCTCTCACACCTTAACTAAATGTTGTAGACTCAAACTTGTTGCTGTCATTAGTGTATTTTAGCAAAATGAAGATGATTCAAGCATTAATTTCATTGTGCTTTTGCTCATTTTGAAGATTTTGACATTTTCACCTGAAGTGTACAATCGGGCTGAAAATGCATTTAAAGCAATAAAAAGTTCATTTTGGCTCTCACACCTTAACTAAATGTTGTAGATTCAAACTTTTTGCTGTCATTAGTGTATTTTAGCAAAATGAAGATGATTCAAGCATTAATTTCATTGTGCTTTTGCTCATTTTGAAGATTTTGACATTTTCACCTGAAGTGTACAATTAGGGGCTCAAAACGCGTTTAAAGCAATAAAAAGTTCATTTTGGCTCTCACACCTTAACTAAATGTTGTAGACTCAAACTTTTTGCTGTCATTAGTATATTTTAGCAAAATGAAGATGATTCCAGCATTAATTTTATTGTGCTTTTGCTCATTTTGAAGATTTTGACATTTTCACCTGAAGTGTACAATCGGGCTGAAAATGCATTTAAAGCCATAAAAAGTTCATTTTGGCTCTCACACCTTAACTAAATGTTGTAGACTCAAACTTTTTGCTGTCAGTAGTGTATGTTAGCAAAATGAAGATGATTCAAGCATTAATTTCATTGTGCTTTTGCTCATTTTGAAGATTTTGACATTTTCACCTGAAGTGTACAATCGGGCTAAAAATGCATTTAAAGCCATAAAAAGTTCATTTTGGCTCTCACACCTTAACTAAATGTTGTAGACTCAAACTTTTTGCTGTCATTAGTGTATTTTAGCAAAATGAAGATGATTCAAGCATTAATTTCATTGTGCTTTTGCTCATTTTGAAGATTTTGACATTTTCACCTGAAGTGTACAATCGGGCTGAAAATGCATTTAAAGCCATAAGAAGTTCATTTTGGCTCTCACACCTTAACTAAATGTTGTAGACTCAAACTTTTTGCTGTCATTAGTGTATGTTAGCAAAATGAAGATGATTCAAGCATTAATTTCATTGTGCTTTTGCTCATTTTGAAGATTTTGACATTTTCACCTGAAGTGTACAATCGGGCTGAAAATGCATTTAAAGCCATAAAAAGTTCATTTTGGCTCTCACACCTTAACTAAATGTTGTAGACTCAAACTTTTTGCTGTCATTAGTGTATTTTAGCAAAATGAAGATGATTCAAGCATTAATTTCATTGTGCTTTTGCTCATTTTGAAGATTTTGACATTTTCACCTGAAGTGTACAATCAGGCTGAAAATGCATTTAAAGCCATAAAAAGTTCATTTTGGCTCTCACACTTTAACTAAATGTTGTAGACTCAAACTTTTTGCTGTCATTAGTATATTTTAGCAAAATGAAGATGATTCAAGCATTAATTTTATTGTGCTTTTGCTCATTTTGAAGATTTTGACATTTTCACCTGAAGTGTACAATCGGGCTGAAAATGCATTTAAAGCCATAAAAAGTTCATTTTGGCTCTCACACCTTAACTAAATGTTGTAGACTCAAACTTTTTGCTGTCATTAGTGTATGTTAGCAAAATGAAGATGATTCAAGCATTAATTTCATTGTGCTTTTGCTCATTTTGAAGATTTTGACATTTTCACATGAAGTGTACAATCAGGCTGAAAATGCATTTAAAGCCATAAAAAGTTCATTTTGGCTCTCACACCTTAACTAAATGTTGTAGACTCAAACTTTTTGCTGTCATTAGTGTATTTTAGCAAAATGAAGATGATTCAAGCATTAATTTCATTGTGCTTTTGCTCATTTTGAAGATTTTGACATTTTCACCTGAAGTGTACAATCAGGCTGAAAATGCATTTAAAGCCATAAAAAGTTCATTTTGGCTATCACACCTTAACTAAATGTTGTAGACTCAAACTTTTTGCTGTCATTAGTGTATGTTAGCAAAATGAAGATGATTCAAGCATTAATTTCATTGTGCTTTTGCTCATTTTGAAGATTTTGACATTTTCACCTGAAGTGTACAATTAGGGGCTGAAAACGCGTTTAAAGCAATAAAAAGTTCATTTTGGCTCTCACACCTTAACTAAATGTTGTAGACTCAAACTTTTTGCTGTCATTAGTATATTTTAGCAAAATGAAGATGATTCAAGCATTAATTTCATTGTACTTTTGCTCATTTTGAAGATTTTGACATTTTCACCTGAAGTGTACAATCGGGCTGAAAATGCATTTAAAGCCATAAAAAGTTCATTTTGGCTCTCACACCTTAACTAAATGTTGTAGACTCAAACTTTTTGCTGTCATTAGTGTATGTTAGCAAAATGAAGATGATTCAAGCATTAATTTCATTGTGCTTTTGCTCATTTTGAAGATTTTGACATTTTCACCTGAAGTGTACAATCCGGCTAAAAATGCATTTAAAGCCATAAAAAGTTCATTTTGGCTCTCACACCTTAACTAAATGTTGTAGACTCAAACTTTTTGCTGTCATTAGTGTATTTTAGCAAAATGAAGATGATTCAAGCATTAATTTCATTGTGCTTTTGCTCATTTTGAAGATTTTGACATTTTCACCTGAAGTGTACAATCAGGCTGAAAATGCATTTAAAGCCATAAAAAGTTCATTTTGGCTATCACACCTTAACTAAATGTTGTAGACTCAAACTTTTTGCTGTCATTAGTGTATGTTAGCAAAATGAAGATGATTCAAGCATTAATTTCATTGTGCTTTTGCTCATTTTGAAGATTTTGACATTTTCACCTGAAGTGTACAATTAGGGGCTGAAAACGCGTTTAAAGCAATAAAAAGTTCATTTTGGCTCTCACACCTTAACTAAATGTTGTAGACTCAAACTTTTTGCTGTCATTAGTATATTTTAGCAAAATGAAGATGATTCAAGCATTAATTTCATTGTACTTTTGCTCATTTTGAAGATTTTGACATTTTCACCTGAAGTGTACAATCGGGCTGAAAATGCATTTAAAGCAATAAAAAGTTCATTTTGGCTCTCACACCTTAACTAAATGTTGTAGATTCAAACTTTTTGCTGTCATTAGTGTATTTTAGCAAAATGAAGATGATTCAAGCATTAATTTCATTGTGCTTTTGCTCATTTTGAAGATTTTGACATTTTCACCTGAAGTGTACAATTAGGGGCTCAAAACGCGTTTAAAGCAATAAAAAGTTCATTTTGGCTCTCACACCTTAACTAAATGTTGTAGACTCAAACTTTTTGCTGTCATTAGTGTATTTTAGCAAAATGAAGATGATTCAAGCATTAATTTCATTGTGCTTTTGCTCATTTTGAAGATTTTGACATTTTCACCTGAAGTGTACAATCAGGCTGAAAATGCATTTAAAGCCATAAAAAGTTCATTTTGGCTATCACACCTTAACTAAATGTTGTAGACTCAAACTTTTTGCTGTCATTAGTGTATGTTAGCAAAATGAAGATGATTCAAGCATTAATTTCATTGTGCTTTTGCTCATTTTGAAGATTTTGACATTTTCACCTGAAGTGTACAATTAGGGGCTGAAAACGCGTTTAAAGCAATAAAAAGTTCATTTTGGCTCTCACACCTTAACTAAATGTTGTAGACTCAAACTTTTTGCTGTCATTAGTATATTTTAGCAAAATGAAGATGATTCAAGCATTCATTTCATTGTACTTTTGCTCATTTTGAAGATTTTGACATTTTCACCTGAAGTGTAGAATCGGGCTGAAAATGCATTTAAAGCAATAAAAAGTTCATTTTGGCTCTCACACCTTAACTAAATGTTGTAGACTCAAACTTTTTGCTGTCATTAGTATATTTTAGCAAAATGAAGATGATTCCAGCATTAATTTCATTGTGCTTTTGCTCATTTTGAAGATTTTGACATTTTCACCTGAAGTGTACAATCGGGCTGAAAATGCATTTAAAGCCATAAAAAGTTCATTTTGGCTCTCACACCTTAACTAAATGTTGTAGACTCAAACTTTTTGCCGTCATTAGTGTATTTTAGCAAAATGAAGATGATTCAAGCATTAATTTCATTGTGCTTTTGCTCATTTTGAAGATTTTGACATTTTCACCTGAAGTGTAGAATCAGGCTGAAAATGCATTTAAAGCCATAAAAAGTTCATTTTGGCTCTCACACCTTAACTAATAAATGTTGTAGACTCAAACTTTTTGCTGTCATTAGTGTATTTTAGCAAAATGAAGATGATTCAAGCACTTTTGCTCATTTTGAAGATTTTGACATTTTCACCTGAAGTGTACAATCGGGCTGAAAATGCATTTAAAGCAATAAAAAGTTCATTTTGGCTCTCACACCTTAACTAAATGTTGTAGACTCAAACTTTTTGCTGTCATTAGTGTATGTTAGCAAAATGAAGATGATTCAAGCATTAATTTCATTGTGCTTTTGCTCATTTTGAAGATTTTGACATTTTCACCTGAAGTGTACAATCGGGCTAAAAATGCATTTAAAGCCATAAAAAGTTCATTTTGGCTCTCACACCTTAACTAAATGTTGTAGACTCAAACGTTTTGCTGTCATTAGTGTATTTTAGCAAAATGAAGATGATTCAAGCATTAATTTTATTGTGCTTTTGCTCATTTTGAAGATTTTGACATTTTCACCTGAAGTGTACAATCGGGCTGAAAATGCATTTAAAGCCATAAAAAGTTCATTTTGGCTCTCACACCTTAACTAAATGTTGTAGACTCAAACTTTTTGCTGTCATTAGTGTATGTTAGCAAAATGAAGATGATTCAAGCATTAATTTCATTGTGCTTTTGCTCATTTTGAAGATTTTGACATTTTCACCTGAAGTGTACAATTAGGGGCTGAAAACGCGTTTAAAGCAATAAAAAGTTCATTTTGGCTCTCACACCTTAACTAAATGTTGTAGACTCAAACTTTTTGCTGTCATTAGTATATTTTAGCAAAATGAAGATGATTCAAGCATTAATTTCATTGTACTTTTGCTCATTTTGAAGATTTTGACATTTTCACCTGAAGTGTACAATCGGGCTGAAAATGCATTTAAAGCAATAAAAAGTTCATTTTGGCTCTCACACCTTAACTAAATGTTGTAGATTCAAACTTTTTGCTGTCATTAGTGTATTTTAGCAAAATGAAGATGATTCAAGCATTAATTTCATTGTGCTTTTGCTCATTTTGAAGATTTTGACATTTTCACCTGAAGTGTACAATTAGGGGCTCAAAACGCGTTTAAAGCAATAAAAAGTTCATTTTGGCTCTCACACCTTAACTAAATGTTGTAGACTCAAACTTTTTGCTGTCATTAGTGTATTTTAGCAAAATGAAGATGATTCAAGCATTAATTTCATTGTGCTTTTGCTCATTTTGAAGATTTTGACATTTTCACCTGAAGTGTACAATCAGGCTGAAAATGCATTTAAAGCCATAAAAAGTTCATTTTGGCTATCACACCTTAACTAAATGTTGTAGACTCAAACTTTTTGCTGTCATTAGTGTATGTTAGCAAAATGAAGATGATTCAAGCATTAATTTCATTGTGCTTTTGCTCATTTTGAAGATTTTGACATTTTCACCTGTAGTGTACAATTAGGGGCTGAAAACGCGTTTAAAGCAATAAAAAGTTCATTTTGGCTCTCACACCTTAACTAAATGTTGTAGACTCAAACTTTTTGCTGTCATTAGTATATTTTAGCAAAATGAAGATGATTCAAGCATTCATTTCATTGTACTTTTGCTCATTTTGAAGATTTTGACATTTTCACCTGAAGTGTAGAATCGGGCTGAAAATGCATTTAAAGCAATAAAAAGTTCATTTTGGCTCTCACACCTTAACTAAATGTTGTAGACTCAAACTTTTTGCTGTCATTAGTATATTTTAGCAAAATGAAGATGATTCCAGCATTAATTTCATTGTGCTTTTGCTCATTTTGAAGATTTTGACATTTTCACCTGAAGTGTACAATCGGGCTGAAAATGCATTTAAAGCCATAAAAAGTTCATTTTGGCTCTCACACCTTAACTAATAAATGTTGTAGACTCAAACTTTTTGCTGTCATTAGTGTATTTTAGCAAAATGAAGATGATTCAAGCACTTTTGCTCATTTTGAAGATTTTGACATTTTCACCTGAAGTGTACAATCGGGCTGAAAATGCATTTAAAGCAATAAAAAGTTCATTTTGGCTCTCACACCTTAACTAAATGTTGTAGACTCAAACTTTTTGCTGTCATTAGTGTATGTTAGCAAAATGAAGATGATTCAAGCATTAATTTCATTGTGCTTTTGCTCATTTTGAAGATTTTGACATTTTCACCTGAAGTGTACAATCGGGCTAAAAATGCATTTAAAGCCATAAAAAGTTCATTTTGGCTCTCACACCTTAACTAAATGTTGTAGACTCAAACGTTTTGCTGTCATTAGTGTATTTTAGCAAAATGAAGATGATTCAAGCATTAATTTTATTGTGCTTTTGCTCATTTTGAAGATTTTGACATTTTCACCTGAAGTGTACAATCGGGCTGAAAATGCATTTAAAGCCATAAAAAGTTCATTTTGGCTCTCACACCTTAACTAAATGTTGTAGACTCAAACTTTTTGCTGTCATTAGTGTATGTTAGCAAAATGAAGATGATTCAAGCATTAATTTCATTGTGCTTTTGCTCATTTTGAAGATTTTGACATTTTCACCTGAAGTGTACAATCAGGCTGAAAATGCATTTAAAGCCATAAAAAGTTCATTTTGGCTCTCACACCTTAACTAAATGTTGTAGACTCAAACTTTTTGCTGTCATTGGTGTATTTTAGCAAAATGAAGATGATTCAAGCATTAATTTCATTGTGCTTTTGCTCATTTTGAAGATTTTGACATTTTCACCTGAAGTGTACAATCGGGCTGAAAATGCATTTAAAGCCATAAAAAGTTCATTTTGGCTCTCACACCTTAACTAAATGTTGTAGACTCAAACTTTTTGCTGTCATTAGTGTATGTTAGCAAAATGAAGATGATTCAAGCATTAATTTCATTGTGCTTTTGCTCATTTTGAAGATTTTGACATTTTCACCTGAAGTGTACAATTAGGGGCTCAAAACGCGTTTAAAGCAATAAAAAGTTCATTTTGGCTCTCACACCTTAACTAAATGTTGTAGACTCAAACTTTTTGCTGTCATTAGTGTATTTTAGCAAAATGAAGATGATTCAAGCATTAATTTCATTGTGCTTTTGCTCATTTTGAAGATTTTGACATTTTCACCTGAAGTGTACAATCAGGCTGAAAATGCATTTAAAGCCATAAAAAGTTCATTTTGGCTATCACACCTTAACTAAATGTTGTAGACTCAAACTTTTTGCTGTCATTAGTGTATGTTAGCAAAATGAAGATGATTCAAGCATTAATTTCATTGTGCTTTTGCTCATTTTGAAGATTTTGACATTTTCACCTGAAGTGTACAATCAGGCTGAAAATGCATTTAAAGCCATAAAAAGTTCATTTTGGCTCTCACACCTTAACTAAATGTTGTAGACTCAAACTTTTTGCTGTCATTAGTGTATGTTAGCAAAATGAAGATGATTCAAGCATTAATTTCATTGTGCTTTTGCTCATTTTGAAGATTTTGACATTTTCACCTGAAGTGTACAATCAGGCTGAAAATGCATTTAAAGCCATAAAAAGTTCATTTTGGCTCTCACACCTTAACTAAATGTTGTAGACTCAAACTTTTTGCTGTCATTGGTGTATTTTAGCAAAATGAAGATGATTCAAGCATTAATTTCATTGTGCTTTTGCTCATTTTGAAGATTTTGACATTTTCACCTGAAGTGTACAATCGGGCTGAAAATGCATTTAAAGCCATAAAAAGTTCATTTTGGCTCTCACACCTTAACTAAATGTTGTAGACTCAAACTTTTTGCTGTCATTAGTGTATTTTAGCAAAATGAAGATGATTCAAGCATTAATATCATTGTGCTTTTGCTCATTTTGAAGATTTTGACATTTTCACCTGAAGTGTACAATCGGGCTGAAAATGCATTTAAAGCAATAAAAAGTTCATTTTGGCTCTCACACCTTAACTAAATGTTGTAGATTCAAACTTTTTGCTGTCATTAGTGTATTTTAGCAAAATGAAGATGATTCAAGCATTAATTTCATTGTGCTTTTGCTCATTTTGAAGATTTTGACATTTTCACCTAAAGTGTACAATCAGGCTGAAAATGCATTTAAAGCCATAAAAAGTTCATTTTGGCTCTCACACTTTAACTACATGTTGTAGACTCAAACTTTTTGCTGTCATTAGTATATTTTAGCAAAATGAAGATGATTCAAGCATTAATTTTATTGTGCTTTTGCTCATTTTGAAGATTTTGACATTTTCACCTGAAGTGTACAATCGGGCTGAAAATGCATTTAAAGCCATAAAAAGTTCATTTTGGCTCTCACACCTTAACTAAATGTTGTAGACTCAAACTTTTTGCTGTCATTAGTGTATGTTAGCAAAATGAAGATGATTCAAGCATTAATTTCATTGTGCTTTTGCTCATTTTGAAGATTTTGACATTTTCACCTGAAGTGTACAATCAGGCTGAAAATGCATTTAAAGCCATAAAAAGTTCATTTTGGCTATCACACCTTAACTACATGTTGTAGACTCAAACTTTTTGCTGTCATTAGTGTATGTTAGCAAAATGAAGATGATTCAAGCATTAATTTCATTGTGCTTTTGCTCATTTTGAAGATTTTGACATTTTCACCTGAAGTGTACAATTAGGGGCTGAAAACGCGTTTAAAGCAATAAAAAGTTCATTTTGGCTCTCACACCTTAACTAAATGTTGTAGACTCAAACTTTTTGCTGTCATTAGTATATTTTAGCAAAATGAAGATGATTCAAGCATTAATTTCATTGTACTTTTGCTCATTTTGAAGATTTTGACATTTTCACCTGAAGTGTACAATCGGGCTGAAAATGCATTTAAAGCAATAAAAAGTTCATTTTGGCTCTCACACCTTAACTAAATGTTGTAGATTCAAACTTTTTGCTGTCATTAGTGTATTTTAGCAAAATGAAGATGATTCAAGCATTAATTTCATTGTGCTTTTGCTCATTTTGAAGATTTTGACATTTTCACCTGAAGTGTACAATTAGGGGCTCAAAACGCGTTTAAAGCAATAAAAAGTTCATTTTGGCTCTCACACCTTAACTAAATGTTGTAGACTCAAACTTTTTGCTGTCATTAGTGTATTTTAGCAAAATGAAGATGATTCAAGCATTAATTTCATTGTGCTTTTGCTCATTTTGAAGATTTTGACATTTTCACCTGAAGTGTACAATCAGGCTGAAAATGCATTTAAAGCCATAAAAAGTTCATTTTGGCTATCACACCTTAACTAAATGTTGTAGACTCAAACTTTTTGCTGTCATTAGTGTATGTTAGCAAAATGAAGATGATTCAAGCATTAATTTCATTGTGCTTTTGCTCATTTTGAAGATTTTGACATTTTCACCTGAAGTGTACAATTAGGGGCTGAAAACGCGTTTAAAGCAATAAAAAGTTCATTTTGGCTCTCACACCTTAACTAAATGTTGTAGACTCAAACTTTTTGCTGTCATTAGTATATTTTAGCAAAATGAAGATGATTCAAGCATTAATTTCATTGTACTTTTGCTCATTTTGAAGATTTTGACATTTTCACCTGAAGTGTAGAATCGGGCTGAAAATGCATTTAAAGCAATAAAAAGTTCATTTTGGCTCTCACACCTTAACTAAATGTTGTAGATTCAAACTTTTTGCTGTCATTAGTGTATTTTAGCAAAATGAAGATGATTCAAGCATTAATTTCATTGTGCTTTTGCTCATTTTGAAGATTTTGACATTTTCACCTGAAGTGTACAATTAGGGGCTGAAAACGCGTTTAAAGCAATAAAAAGTTCATTTTGGCTCTCACACCTTAACTAAATGTTGTAGACTCAAACTTTTTGCTGTCATTAGTATATTTTAGCAAAATGAAGATGATTCAAGCATTAATTTTATTGTGCTTTTGCTCATTTTGAAGATTTTGACATTTTCACCTGAAGTGTACAATCGGGCTGAAAATGCATTTAAAGCCATAAAAAGTTCATTTTGGCTCTCACACCTTAACTAAATGTTGTAGACTCAAACTTTTTGCTGTCATTAGTGTATGTTAGCAAAATGAAGATGATTCAAGCATTAATTTCATTGTGCTTTTGCTCATTTTGAAGATTTTGACATTTTCACCTGAAGTGTACAATCAGGCTGAAAATGCATTTAAAGCCATAAAAAGTTCATTTTGGCTCTCACACCTTAACTAAATGTTGTAGACTCAAACTTTTTGCTGTCATTAGTGTATGTTAGCAAAATGAAGATGATTCAAGCATTAATTTCATTGTGCTTTTGCTCATTTTGAAGATTTTGACATTTTCACCTGAAGTGTACAATCAGGCTGAAAATGCATTTAAAGCCATAAAAAGTTCATTTTGGCTCTCACACCTTAACTAAATGTTGTAGACTCAAACTTTTTGCTGTCATTGGTGTATTTTAGCAAAATGAAGATGATTCAAGCATTAATTTCATTGTGCTTTTGCTCATTTTGAAGATTTTGACATTTTCACCTGAAGTGTACAATCGGGCTGAAAATGCATTTAAAGCCATAAAAAGTTCATTTTGGCTCTCACACCTTAACTAAATGTTGTAGACTCAAACTTTTTGCTGTCATTAGTGTATTTTAGCAAAATGAAGATGATTCAAGCATTAATATCATTGTGCTTTTGCTCATTTTGAAGATTTTGACATTTTCACCTGAAGTGTACAATCGGGCTGAAAATGCATTTAAAGCAATAAAAAGTTCATTTTGGCTCTCACACCTTAACTAAATGTTGTAGATTCAAACTTTTTGCTGTCATTAGTGTATTTTAGCAAAATGAAGATGATTCAAGCATTAATTTCATTGTGCTTTTGCTCATTTTGAAGATTTTGACATTTTCACCTAAAGTGTACAATCAGGCTGAAAATGCATTTAAAGCCATAAAAAGTTCATTTTGGCTCTCACACTTTAACTACATGTTGTAGACTCAAACTTTTTGCTGTCATTAGTATATTTTAGCAAAATGAAGATGATTCAAGCATTAATTTTATTGTGCTTTTGCTCATTTTGAAGATTTTGACATTTTCACCTGAAGTGTACAATCGGGCTGAAAATGCATTTAAAGCCATAAAAAGTTCATTTTGGCTCTCACACCTTAACTAAATGTTGTAGACTCAAACTTTTTGCTGTCATTAGTGTATGTTAGCAAAATGAAGATGATTCAAGCATTAATTTCATTGTGCTTTTGCTCATTTTGAAGATTTTGACATTTTCACCTGAAGTGTACAATCAGGCTGAAAATGCATTTAAAGCCATAAAAAGTTCATTTTGGCTATCACACCTTAACTACATGTTGTAGACTCAAACTTTTTGCTGTCATTAGTGTATGTTAGCAAAATGAAGATGATTCAAGCATTAATTTCATTGTGCTTTTGCTCATTTTGAAGATTTTGACATTTTCACCTGAAGTGTACAATTAGGGGCTGAAAACGCGTTTAAAGCAATAAAAAGTTCATTTTGGCTCTCACACCTTAACTAAATGTTGTAGACTCAAACTTTTTGCTGTCATTAGTATATTTTAGCAAAATGAAGATGATTCAAGCATTAATTTCATTGTACTTTTGCTCATTTTGAAGATTTTGACATTTTCACCTGAAGTGTACAATCGGGCTGAAAATGCATTTAAAGCAATAAAAAGTTCATTTTGGCTCTCACACCTTAACTAAATGTTGTAGATTCAAACTTTTTGCTGTCATTAGTGTATTTTAGCAAAATGAAGATGATTCAAGCATTAATTTCATTGTGCTTTTGCTCATTTTGAAGATTTTGACATTTTCACCTGAAGTGTACAATTAGGGGCTCAAAACGCGTTTAAAGCAATAAAAAGTTCATTTTGGCTCTCACACCTTAACTAAATGTTGTAGACTCAAACTTTTTGCTGTCATTAGTGTATTTTAGCAAAATGAAGATGATTCAAGCATTAATTTCATTGTGCTTTTGCTCATTTTGAAGATTTTGACATTTTCACCTGAAGTGTACAATCAGGCTGAAAATGCATTTAAAGCCATAAAAAGTTCATTTTGGCTATCACACCTTAACTAAATGTTGTAGACTCAAACTTTTTGCTGTCATTAGTGTATGTTAGCAAAATGAAGATGATTCAAGCATTAATTTCATTGTGCTTTTGCTCATTTTGAAGATTTTGACATTTTCACCTGAAGTGTACAATTAGGGGCTGAAAACGCGTTTAAAGCAATAAAAAGTTCATTTTGGCTCTCACACCTTAACTAAATGTTGTAGACTCAAACTTTTTGCTGTCATTAGTATATTTTAGCAAAATGAAGATGATTCAAGCATTAATTTCATTGTACTTTTGCTCATTTTGAAGATTTTGACATTTTCACCTGAAGTGTAGAATCGGGCTGAAAATGCATTTAAAGCAATAAAAAGTTCATTTTGGCTCTCACACCTTAACTAAATGTTGTAGATTCAAACTTTTTGCTGTCATTAGTGTATTTTAGCAAAATGAAGATGATTCAAGCATTAATTTCATTGTGCTTTTGCTCATTTTGAAGATTTTGACATTTTCACCTGAAGTGTACAATTAGGGGCTGAAAACGCGTTTAAAGCAATAAAAAGTTCATTTTGGCTCTCACACCTTAACTAAATGTTGTAGACTCAAACTTTTTGCTGTCATTAGTATATTTTAGCAAAATGAAGATGATTCAAGCATTAATTTTATTGTGCTTTTGCTCATTTTGAAGATTTTGACATTTTCACCTGAAGTGTACAATCGGGCTGAAAATGCATTTAAAGCCATAAAAAGTTCATTTTGGCTCTCACACCTTAACTAAATGTTGTAGACTCAAACTTTTTGCTGTCATTAGTGTATGTTAGCAAAATGAAGATGATTCAAGCATTAATTTCATTGTGCTTTTGCTCATTTTGAAGATTTTGACATTTTCACCTGAAGTGTACAATCAGGCTGAAAATGCATTTAAAGCCATAAAAAGTTCATTTTGGCTCTCACACCTTAACTAAATGTTGTAGACTCAAACTTTTTGCTGTCATTGGTGTATTTTAGCAAAATGAAGATGATTCAAGCATTAATTTCATTGTGCTTTTGCTCATTTTGAAGATTTTGACATTTTCACCTGAAGTGTACAATCGGGCTGAAAATGCATTTAAAGCCATAAAAAGTTCATTTTGGCTCTCACACCTTAACTAAATGTTGTAGACTCAAACTGTTTGCTGTCATTAGTGTATTTTAGCAAAATGAAGATGATTCAAGCATTAATATCATTGTGCTTTTGCTCATTTTGAAGATTTTGACATTTTCACCTGAAGTGTACAATCGGGCTGAAAATGCATTTAAAGCAATAAAAAGTTCATTTTGGCTCTCACACCTTAACTAAATGTTGTAGATTCAAACTTTTTGCTGTCATTAGTGTATTTTAGCAAAATGAAGATGATTCAAGCATTAATTTCATTGTGCTTTTGCTCATTTTGAAGATTTTGACATTTTCACCTGAAGTGTACAATCAGGCTGAAAATGCATTTAAAGCCATAAAAAGTTCATTTTGGCTCTCACACTTTAACTAAATGTTGTAGACTCAAACTTTTTGCTGTCATTAGTATATTTTAGCAAAATGAAGATGATTCAAGCATTAATTTTATTGTGCTTTTGCTCATTTTGAAGATTTTGACATTTTCACCTGAAGTGTACAATCGGGCTGAAAATGCATTTAAAGCCATAAAAAGTTCATTTTGGCTCTCACACCTTAACTAAATGTTGTAGACTCAAACTTTTTGCTATCTTTAGTGTATGTTAGCAAAATGAAGATGATTCAAGCATTAATTTCATTGTGCTTTTGCTCATTTTGAAGATTTTGACATTTTCACCTGAAGTGTACAATCAGGCTGAAAATGCATTTAAAGCCATAAAAAGTTCATTTTGGCTCTCACACCTTAACTAAATGTTGTAGACTCAAACTTTTTGCTGTCATTAGTGTATTTTAGCAAAATGAAGATGATTCAAGCATTAATTTCATTGTGCTTTTGCTCATTTTGAAGATTTTGACATTTTCACCTGAAGTGTACAATCAGGCTGAAAATGCATTTAAAGCCATAAAAAGTTCATTTTGGCTATCACACCTTAACTAAATGTTGTAGACTCAAACTTTTTGCTGTCATTAGTGTATGTTAGCAAAATGAAGATGATTCAAGCATTAATTTCATTGTGCTTTTGCTCATTTTGAAGATTTTGACATTTTCACCTGAAGTGTACAATTAGGGGCTGAAAACGCGTTTAAAGCAATAAAAAGTTCATTTTGGCTCTCACACCTTAACTAAATGTTGTAGACTCAAACTTTTTGCTGTCATTAGTATATTTTAGCAAAATGAAGATGATTCAAGCATTAATTTCATTGTACTTTTGCTCATTTTGAAGATTTTGACATTTTCACCTGAAGTGTACAATCGGGCTGAAAATGCATTTAAAGCAATAAAAAGTTCATTTTGGCTCTCACACCTAAACTAAATGTTGTAGACTCAAACTTTTTGCTGTCATTAGTGTATTTTAGCAAAATGAAGATGATTCAAGCATTAATTTCATTGTGCTTTTGCTCATTTTGAAGATTTTGACATTTTCACCTGAAGTGTACAATCCGGCTAAAAATGCATTTAAAGCCATAAAAAGTTCATTTTGGCTCTCACACCTTAACTAAATGTTGTAGAGCCAAACTTTTTGCTGTCATTAGTGTATTTTAGCAAAATGAAGATGATTCAAGCATTAATTTCATTGTGCTTTTGCTCATTTTGAAGATTTTGACATTTTCACCTGAAGTGTACAATCGGGCTGAAAATGCATTTAAAGCAATAAAAAGTTCATTTTGGCTCTCACACCTTAACTAAATGTTGTAGATTCAAACTTTTTGCTGTCATTAGTGTATTTTAGCAAAATGAAGATGATTCAAGCACTTTTGCTCATTTTGAAGATTTTGACATTTTCACCTGAAGTGTACAATCGGGCTGAAAATGCATTTAAAGCCATAAAAAGTTCATTTTGGCTCTCACACCTTAACTAAATGTTGTAGACTCAAACTTTTTGCTGTCATTAGTGTATGTTAGCAAAATGAAGATGATTCAAGCATTAATTTCATTGTGCTTTTGCTCATTTTGAAGATTTTGACATTTTCACCTGAAGTGTACAATCGGGCTAAAAATGCATTTAAAGCCATAAAAAGTTCATTTTGGCTCTCACACCTTAACTAAATGTTGTAGACTCAAACTTTTTGCTGTCATTAGTGTATTTTAGCAAAATGAAGATGATTCAAGCATTAATTTTATTGTGCTTTTGCTCATTTTGAAGATTTTGACATTTTCACCTGAAGTGTACAATCGGGCTGAAAATGCATTTAAAGCCATAAAAAGTTCATTTTGGCTCTCACACCTTAACTAAATGTTGTAGACTCAAACTTTTTGCTGTCATTAGTGTATGTTAGCAAAATGAAGATGATTCAAGCATTAATTTCATTGTGCTTTTGCTCATTTTGAAGATTTTGACATTTTCACCTGAAGTGTACAATCAGGCTGAAAATGCATTTAAAGCCATAAAAAGTTCATTTTGGCTCTCACACCTTAACTAAATGTTGTAGACTCAAACTTTTTGCTGTCATTGGTGTATTTTAGCAAAATGAAGATGATTCAAGCATTAATTTCATTGTGCTTTTGCTCATTTTGAAGATTTTGACATTTTCACCTGAAGTGTACAATCGGGCTGAAAATGCATTTAAAGCCATAAAAAGTTCATTTTGGCTCTCACACCTTAACTAAACGTTGTAGACTCAAACTTTTTGCTGTCATTAGTGTATTTTAGCAAAATGAAGATGATTCAAGCATTAATATCATTGTGCTTTTGCTCATTTTGAAGATTTTGACATTTTCACCTGAAGTGTACAATCGGGCTGAAAATGCATTTAAAGCCATAAAAAGTTCATTTTGGCTCTCACACCTTAACTAAATGTTGTAGACTCAAACTTTTTGCTGTCATTAGTGTATGTTAGCAAAATGAAGATGATTCAAGCATTAATTTCATTGTGCTTTTGCTCATTTTGAAGATTTTGACATTTTCACCTGAAGTGTACAATCAGGCTGAAAATGCATTTAAAGCCATAAAAAGTTCATTTTGGCTCTCACACCTTAACTAAATGTTGTAGACTCAAACTTTTTGCTGTCATTAGTGTATTTTAGCAAAATGAAGATGATTCAAGCATTAATTTCATTGTGCTTTTGCTCATTTTGAAGATTTTGACATTTTCACCTGAAGTGTACAATCAGGCTGAAAATGCATTTAAAGCCATAAAAAGTTCATTTTGGCTATCACACCTTAACTAAATGTTGTAGACTCAAACTTTTTGCTGTCATTAGTGTATGTTAGCAAAATGAAGATGATTCAAGCATTAATTTCATTGTGCTTTTGCTCATTTTGAAGATCTTGACATTTTCACCTGAAGTGTACAATTAGGGGCTGAAAACGCGTTTAAAGCAATAAAAAGTTCATTTTGGCTCTCACACCTTAACTAAATGTTGTAGACTCAAACTTTTTGCTGTCATTAGTATATTTTAGCAAAATGAAGATGATTCAAGCATTAATTTCATTGTACTTTTGCTCATTTTGAAGATTTTGACATTTTCACCTGAAGTGTACAATCGGGCTGAAAATGCATTTAAAGCAATAAAAAGTTCATTTTGGCTCTCACACCTTAACTAAATGTTGTAGATTCAAACTTTTTGCTGTCATTAGTGTATTTTAGCAAAATGAAGATGATTCAAGCATTAATTTCATTGTGCTTTTGCTCATTTTGAAGATTTTGACATTTTCACCTGAAGTGTACAATTAGGGGCTCAAAACGCGTTTAAAGCAATAAAAAGTTCATTTTGGCTCTCACACCTTAACTAAATGTTGTAGACTCAAACTTTTTGCTGTCATTAGTGTATTTTAGCAAAATGAAGATGATTCAAGCATTAATTTCATTGTGCTTTTGCTCATTTTGAAGATTTTGACATTTTCACCTGAAGTGTACAATCAGGCTGAAAATGCATTTAAAGCCATAAAAAGTTCATTTTGGCTATCACACCTTAACTAAATGTTGTAGACTCAAACTTTTTGCTGTCATTAGTGTATGTTAGCAAAATGAAGATGATTCAAGCATTAATTTCATTGTGCTTTTGCTCATTTTGAAGATTTTGACATTTTCACCTGAAGTGTACAATTAGGGGCTGAAAACGCGTTTAAAGCAATAAAAAGTTCATTTTGGCTCTCACACCTTAACTAAATGTTGTAGACTCAAACTTTTTGCTGTCATTAGTATATTTTAGCAAAATGAAGATGATTCAAGCATTAATTTCATTGTACTTTTGCTCATTTTGAAGATTTTGACATTTTCACCTGAAGTGTAGAATCGGGCTGAAAATGCATTTAAAGCAATAAAAAGTTCATTTTGGCTCTCACACCTTAACTAAATGTTGTAGATTCAAACTTTTTGCTGTCATTAGTGTATTTTAGCAAAATGAAGATGATTCAAGCATTAATTTCATTGTGCTTTTGCTCATTTTGAAGATTTTGACATTTTCACCTGAAGTGTACAATTAGGGGCTCAAAATGCATTTAAAGCAATAAAAAGTTCATTTTGGCTCTCACACCTTAACTAAATGTTGTAGACTCAAACTTTTTGCTGTCATTAGTGTATTTTAGCAAAATGAAGATGATTCAAGCATTAATTTCATTGTGCTTTTGCTCATTTTGAAGATTTTGACATTTTCACCTGAAGTGTACAATCAGGCTGAAAATGCATTTAAAGCCATAAAAAGTTCATTTTGGCTCTCACACTTTAACTAAATGTTGTAGACTCAAACTTTTTGCTGTCATTAGTATATTTTAGCAAAATGAAGATGATTCAAGCATTAATTTTATTGTGCTTTTGCTCATTTTGAAGATTTTGACATTTTCACCTGAAGTGTACAATCGGGCTGAAAATGCATTTAAAGCCATAAAAAGTTCATTTTGGCTCTCACACCTTAACTAAATGTTGTAGACTCAAACTTTTTGCTGTCATTAGTGTATGTTAGCAAAATGAAGATGATTCAAGCATTAATTTCATTTTGCTTTTGCTCATTTTGAAGATTTTGACATTTTCACCTGAAGTGTACAATCAGGCTGAAAATGCATTTAAAGCCATAAAAAGTTCATTTTGGCTCTCACACCTTAACTAAATGTTGTAGACTCAAACTTTTTGCTGTCATTAGTGTATTTTAGCAAAATGAAGATGATTCAAGCATTAATTTCATTGTGCTTTTGCTCATTTTGAAGATTTTGACATTTTCACCTGAAGTGTACAATCAGGCTGAAAATGCATTTAAAGCCATAAAAAGTTCATTTTGGCTATCACACCTTAACTAAATGTTGTAGACTCAAACTTTTTGCTGTCATTAGTGTATGTTAGCAAAATGAAGATGATTCAAGCATTAATTTCATTGTGCTTTTGCTCATTTTGAAGATTTTGACATTTTCACCTGAAGTGTACAATTAGGGGCTGAAAACGCGTTTAAAGCAATAAAAAGTTCATTTTGGCTATCACACCTTAACTAAATGTTGTAGACTCAAACTTTTTGCTGTCATTAGTGTATGTTAGCAAAATGAAGATGATTCAAGCATTAATTTCATTGTGCTTTTGCTCATTTTGAAGATTTTGACATTTTCACCTGAAGTGTACAATCGGGCTGAAAATGCATTTAAAGCAATAAAAAGTTCATTTTGGCTCTCACACCTTAACTAAATGTTGTAGATTCAAACTTTTTGCTGTCATTAGTGTATTTTAGCAAAATGAAGATGATTCAAGCATTAATTTCATTGTGCTTTTGCTCATTTTGAAGATTTTGACATTTTCACCTGAAGTGTACAATCAGGCTGAAAATGCATTTAAAGCCATAAAAAGTTCATTTTGGCTATCACACCTTAACTAAATGTTGTAGACTCAAACTTTTTGCTGTCATTAGTGTATGTTAGCAAAATGAAGATGATTCAAGCATTAATTTCATTGTGCTTTTGCTCATTTTGAAGATCTTGACATTTTCACCTGAAGTGTACAATTAGGGGCTGAAAACGCGTTTAAAGCAATAAAAAGTTCATTTTGGCTCTCACACCTTAACTAAATGTTGTAGACTCAAACTTTTTGCTGTCATTAGTATATTTTAGCAAAATGAAGATGATTCAAGCATTAATTTCATTGTACTTTTGCTCATTTTGAAGATTTTGACATTTTCACCTGAAGTGTACAATCGGGCTGAAAATGCATTTAAAGCAATAAAAAGTTCATTTTGGCTCTCACACCTTAACTAAATGTTGTAGATTCAAACTTTTTGCTGTCATTAGTGTATTTTAGCAAAATGAAGATGATTCAAGCATTAATTTCATTGTGCTTTTGCTCATTTTGAAGATTTTGACATTTTCACCTGAAGTGTACAATTAGGGGCTCAAAAAGCGTTTAAAGCAATAAAAAGTTCATTTTGGCTCTCACACCTTAACTAAATGTTGTAGACTCAAACTTTTTGCTGTCATTAGTGTATTTTAGCAAAATGAAGATGATTCAAGCATTAATTTCATTGTGCTTTTGCTCATTTTGAAGATTTTGACATTTTCACCTGAAGTGTACAATCAGGCTGAAAATGCATTTAAAGCCATAAAAAGTTCATTTTGGCTATCACACCTTAACTAAATGTTGTAGACTCAAACTTTTTGCTGTCATTAGTGTATGTTAGCAAAATGAAGATGATTCAAGCATTAATTTCATTGTGCTTTTGCTCATTTTGAAGATTTTGACATTTTCACCTGAAGTGTACAATTAGGGGCTGAAAACGCGTTTAAAGCAATAAAAAGTTCATTTTGGCTCTCACACCTTAACTAAATGTTGTAGACTCAAACTTTTTGCTGTCATTAGTATATTTTAGCAAAATGAAGATGATTCAAGCATTAATTTCATTGTACTTTTGCTCATTTTGAAGATTTTGACATTTTCACCTGAAGTGTAGAATCGGGCTGAAAATGCATTTAAAGCAATAAAAAGTTCATTTTGGCTCTCACACCTTAACTAAATGTTGTAGATTCAAACTTTTTGCTGTCATTAGTGTATTTTAGCAAAATGAAGATGATTCAAGCATTAATTTCATTGTGCTTTTGCTCATTTTGAAGATTTTGACATTTTCACCTGAAGTGTACAATTAGGGGCTCAAAATGCATTTAAAGCAATAAAAAGTTCATTTTGGCTCTCACACCTTAACTAAATGTTGTAGACTCAAACTTTTTGCTGTCATTAGTGTATTTTAGCAAAATGAAGATGATTCAAGCATTAATTTCATTGTGCTTTTGCTCATTTTGAAGATTTTGACATTTTCACCTGAAGTGTACAATCAGGCTGAAAATGCATTTAAAGCCATAAAAAGTTCATTTTGGCTCTCACACTTTAACTAAATGTTGTAGACTCAAACTTTTTGCTGTCATTAGTATATTTTAGCAAAATGAAGATGATTCAAGCATTAATTTTATTGTGCTTTTGCTCATTTTGAAGATTTTGACATTTTCACCTGAAGTGTACAATCGGGCTGAAAATGCATTTAAAGCCATAAAAAGTTCATTTTGGCTCTCACACCTTAACTAAATGTTGTAGACTCAAACTTTTTGCTGTCATTAGTGTATGTTAGCAAAATGAAGATGATTCAAGCATTAATTTCATTTTGCTTTTGCTCATTTTGAAGATTTTGACATTTTCACCTGAAGTGTACAATCAGGCTGAAAATGCATTTAAAGCCATAAAAAGTTCATTTTGGCTCTCACACCTTAACTAAATGTTGTAGACTCAAACTTTTTGCTGTCATTAGTGTATTTTAGCAAAATGAAGATGATTCAAGCATTAATTTCATTGTGCTTTTGCTCATTTTGAAGATTTTGACATTTTCACCTGAAGTGTACAATCAGGCTGAAAATGCATTTAAAGCCATAAAAAGTTCATTTTGGCTATCACACCTTAACTAAATGTTGTAGACTCAAACTTTTTGCTGTCATTAGTGTATGTTAGCAAAATGAAGATGATTCAAGCATTAATTTCATTGTGCTTTTGCTCATTTTGAAGATTTTGACATTTTCACCTGAAGTGTACAATTAGGGGCTGAAAACGCGTTTAAAGCAATAAAAAGTTCATTTTGGCTATCACACCTTAACTAAATGTTGTAGACTCAAACTTTTTGCTGTCATTAGTGTATGTTAGCAAAATGAAGATGATTCAAGCATTAATTTCATTGTGCTTTTGCTCATTTTGAAGATTTTGACATTTTCACCTGAAGTGTACAATTAGGGGCTGAAAACGCGTTTAAAGCAATAAAAAGTTCATTTTGGCTCTCACACCTTAACTAAATGTTGTAGACTCAAACTTTTTAATGTCATTAGTATATTTTAGCAAAATGAAGATGATTCAAGCATTAATTTCATTGTACTTTTGCTCATTTTGAAGATTTTGACATTTTCACCTGAAGTGTAGAATCGGGCTGAAAATGCATTTAAAGCAATAAAAAGTTCATTTTGGCTCTCACACCTTAACTAAATGTTGTAGATTCAAACTTTTTGCTGTCATTAGTGTATTTTAGCAAAATGAAGATGATTCAAGCATTAATTTCATTGTGCTTTTGCTCATTTTGAAGATTTTGACATTTTCACCTGAAGTGTACAATTAGGGGCTCAAAACGCGTTTAAAGCAATAAAAAGTTCATTTTGGCTCTCACACCTTAACTAAATGTTGTAGACTCAAACTTTTTGCTGTCATTAGTATATTTTAGCAAAATGAAGATGATTCCAGCATTAATTTTATTGTGCTTTTGCTCATTTTGAAGATTTTGACATTTTCACCTGAAGTGTACAATCGGGCTGAAAATGCATTTGAAGCCATAAAAAGTTCATTTTGGCTCTCACACCTTAACTAAATGTTGTAGACTCAAACTTTTTGCTGTCATTAGTGTATGTTAGCAAAATGAAGATGATTCAAGCATTAATTTCATTTTGCTTTTGCTCATTTTGAAGATTTTGACATTTTCACCTGAAGTGTACAATCAGGCTGAAAATGCATTTAAAGCCATAAAAAGTTCATTTTGGCTCTCACACCTTAACTAAATGTTGTAGACTCAAACTTTTTGATGTCATTAGTGTATTTTAGCAAAATGAAGATGATTCAAGCATTAAATTCATTGTGCTTTTGCTCATTTTGAAGATTTTGACATTTTCACCTGAAGTGTACAATCGGGCTGAAAATGCATTTAAAGCAATAAAAAGTTCATTTTGGCTCTCACACCTTAACTAAATGTTGTAGATTCAAACTTTTTGCTGTCATTAGTGTATTTTAGCAAAATGAAGATGATTCAAGCACTTTTGCTCATTTTGAAGATTTTGACATTTTCACCTGAAGTGTACAATCGGGCTGAAAATGCATTTAAAGCCATAAAAAGTTAATTTTGGCTCTCACACCTTAACTAAATGTTGTAGACTCAAACTTTTTGCTGTCATTAGTGTATGTTAGCAAAATGAAGATGATTCAAGCATTAATTTCATTGTGCTTTTGCTCATTTTGAAGATTTTGACATTTTCACCTGAAGTGTACAATCGGGCTAAAAATGCATTTAAAGCCATAAAAAGTTCATTTTGGCTCTCACACCTTAACTAAATGTTGTAGACTCAAACTTTTTGCTGTCATTAGTGTATTTTAGCAAAATGAAGATGATTCAAGCATTAATTTTATTGTGCTTTTGCTCATTTTGAAGATTTTGACATTTTCACCTGAAGTGTACAATCGGGCTGAAAATGCATTTAAAGCCATAAAAAGTTCATTTTGGCTCTCACACCTTAACTAAATGTTGTAGACTCAAACTTTTTGCTGTCATTGGTGTATTTTAGCAAAATGAAGATGATTCAAGCATTAATTTCATTGTGCTTTTGCTCATTTTGAAGATTTTGACATTTTCACCTGAAGTGTACAATCGGGCTGAAAATGCATTTAAAGCCATAAAAAGTTCATTTTGGCTCTCACACCTTAACTAAATGTTGTAGACTCAAACTTTTTGCTGTCATTAGTGTATTTTAGCAAAATGAAGATGATTCAAGCATTAATATCATTGTGCTTTTGCTCATTTTGAAGATTTTGACATTTTCACCTGAAGTGTACAATCGGGCTGAAAATGCATTAAAAGCCATAAAAAGTTCATTTTGGCTCTCACACCTTAACTAAATGTTGTAGACTCAAACTTTTTGCTGTCATTAGTGTATGTTAGCAAAATGAAGATGATTCAAGCATTAATTTCATTGTGCTTTTGCTCATTTTGAAGATTTTGACATTTTCACCTGAAGTGTACAATCAGGCTGAAAATGCATTTAAAGCCATAAAAAGTTCATTTTGGCTCTCACACCTTAACTAAATGTTGTAGACTCAAACTTTTTGCTGTCATTAGTGTATTTTAGCAAAATGAAGATGATTCAAGCATTAATTTCATTGTGCTTTTGCTCATTTTGAAGATTTTGACATTTTCACCTGAAGTGTACAATTAGGGGCTGAAAACGCGTTTAAAGCAATAAAAAGTTCATTTTGGCTCTCACACCTTAACTAAATGTTGTAGACTCAAACTTTTTGCTGTCATTAGTATATTTTAGCAAAATGAAGATGATTCAAGCATTAATTTCATTGTACTTTTGCTCATTTTGAAGATTTTGACATTTTCACCTGAAGTGTACAATCGGGCTGAAAATGCATTTAAAGCAATAAAAAGTTCATTTTGGCTCTCACACCTTAACTAAATGTTGTAGATTCAAACTTTTTGCTGTCATTAGTGTATTTTAGCAAAATGAAGATGATTCAAGCATTAATTTCATTGTGCTTTTGCTCATTTTGAAGATTTTGACATTTTCACCTGAAGTGTACAATTAGGGGCTCAAAACGCGTTTAAAGCAATAAAAAGTTCATTTTGGCTCTCACACCTTAACTAAATGTTGTAGACTCAAACTTTTTGCTGTCATTAGTGTATTTTAGCAAAATGAAGATGATTCAAGCATTAATTTCATTGTGCTTTTGCTCATTTTGAAGATTTTGACATTTTCACCTGAAGTGTACAATTAGGGGCTGAAAACGCGTTTAAAGCAATAAAAAGTTCATTTTGGCTCTCACACCTTAACTAAATGTTGTAGACTCAAACTTTTTGCTGTCATTAGTATATTTTAGCAAAATGAAGATGATTCAAGCATTAATTTCATTGTACTTTTGCTCATTTTGAAGATTTTGACATTTTCACCTGAAGTGTAGAATCGGGCTGAAAATGCATTTAAAGCAATAAAAAGTTCATTTTGGCTCTCACACCTTAACTAAATGTTGTAGATTCAAACTTTTTGCTGTCATTAGTGTATTTTAGCAAAATGAAGATGATTCAAGCATTAATTTCATTGTGCTTTTGCTCATTTTGAAGATTTTGACATTTTCACCTGAAGTGTACAATTAGGGGCTCAAAACGCGTTTAAAGCAATAAAAAGTTCATTTTGGCTCTCACACCTTAACTAAATGTTGTAGACTCAAACTTTTTGCTGTCATTAGTGTATTTTAGCAAAATGAAGATGATTCAAGCATTAATTTCATTGTGCTTTTGCTCATTTTGAAGATTTTGACATTTTCACCTGAAGTGTACAATCAGGCTGAAAATGCATTTAAAGCCATAAAAAGTTCATTTTGGCTATCACACCTTAACTAAATGTTGTAGACTCAAACTTTTTGCTGTCATTAGTGTATGTTAGAAAAATGAAGATGATTCAAGCATTAATTTCATTGTGCTTTTGCTCATTTTGAAGATTTTGACATTTTCACCTGAAGTGTACAATTAGGGGCTGAAAACGCGTTTAAAGCAATAAAAAGTTCATTTTGGCTCTCACACCTTAACTAAATGTTGTAGACTCAAACTTTTTGCTGTCATTAGTGTATGTTAGCAAAATGAAGATGATTCAAGCATTAATTTCATTGTGCTTTTGCTCATTTTGAAGATTTTGACATTTTCACCTGAAGTGTACAATCCGGCTAAAAATGCATTTAAAGCCATAAAAAGTTCATTTTGGCTCTCACACCTTAACTAAATGTTGTAGACTCAAACTTTTTGCTGTCATTAGTATATTTTAGCAAAATGAAGATGATTCCAGCATTAATTTTATTGTGCTTTTGCTCATTTTGAAGATTTTGACATTTTCACCTGAAGTGTACAATCGGGCTGAAAATGCATTTAAAGCCATAAAAAGTTCATTTTGGCTCTCACACCTTAACTAAATGTTGTAGACTCAAACTTTTTGCTGTCATTAGTGTATGTTAGCAAAATGAAGATGATTCAAGCATTAATTTCATTGTGCTTTTGCTCATTTTGAAGATTTTGACATTTTCACCTGAAGTGTACAATTAGGGGCTGAAAACGCGTTTAAAGCAATAAAAAGTTCATTTTGGCTATCACACCTTAACTAAATGTTGTAGACTCAAACTTTTTGCTGTCATTAGTGTATGTTAGCAAAATGAAGATGATTCAAGCATTAATTTCATTGTGCTTTTGCTCATTTTGAAGATTTTGACATTTTCACCTGAAGTGTACAATCGGGCTGAAAATGCATTTAAAGCAATAAAAAGTTCATTTTGGCTCTCACACCTTAACTAAATGTTTTAGATTCAAACTTTTTGCTGTCATTAGTGTATTTTAGCAAAATGAAGATGATTCAAGCATTAATTTCATTGTGCTTTTGCTCATTTTGAAGATTTTGACATTTTCACCTGAAGTGTACAATCAGGCTGAAAATGCATTTAAAGCCATAAAAAGTTCATTTTGGCTATCACACCTTAACTAAATGTTGTAGACTCAAACTTTTTGCTGTCATTAGTGTATGTTAGCAAAATGAAGATGATTCAAGCATTAATTTCATTGTGCTTTTGCTCATTTTGAAGATCTTGACATTTTCACCTGAAGTGTACAATTAGGGGCTGAAAACGCGTTTAAAGCAATAAAAAGTTCATTTTGGCTCTCACACCTTAACTAAATGTTGTAGACTCAAACTTTTTGCTGTCATTAGTATATTTTAGCAAAATGAAGATGATTCAAGCATTAATTTCATTGTACTTTTGCTCATTTTGAAGATTTTGACATTTTCACCTGAAGTGTACAATCGGGCTGAAAATGCATTTAAAGCAATAAAAAGTTCATTTTGGCTCTCACACCTTAACTAAATGTTGTAGATTCAAACTTTTTGCTGTCATTAGTGTATTTTAGCAAAATGAAGATGATTCAAGCATTAATTTCATTGTGCTTTTGCTCATTTTGAAGATTTTGACATTTTCACCTGAAGTGTACAATTAGGGGCTCAAAACGCGTTTAAAGCAATAAAAAGTTCATTTTGGCTCTCACACCTTAACTAAATGTTGTAGACTCAAACTTTTTGCTGTCATTAGTGTATTTTAGCAAAATGAAGATGATTCAAGCATTAATTTCATTGTGCTTTTGCTCATTTTGAAGATTTTGACATTTTCACCTGAAGTGTACAATCAGGCTGAAAATGCATTTAAAGCCATAAAAAGTTCATTTTGGCTATCACACCTTAACTAAATGTTGTAGACTCAAACTTTTTGCTGTCATTAGTGTATGTTAGCAAAATGAAGATGATTCAAGCATTAATTTCATTGTGCTTTTGCTCATTTTGAAGATTTTGACATTTTCACCTGAAGTGTACAATTAGGGGCTGAAAACGCGTTTAAAGCAATAAAAAGTTCATTTTGGCTCTCACACCTTAACTAAATGTTGTAGACTCAAACTTTTTGCTGTCATTAGTATATTTTAGCAAAATGAAGATGATTCAAGCATTAATTTCATTGTACTTTTGCTCATTTTGAAGATTTTGACATTTTCACCTGAAGTGTAGAATCGGGCTGAAAATGCATTTAAAGCAATAAAAAGTTCATTTTGGCTCTCACACCTTAACTAAATGTTGTAGATTCAAACTTTTTGCTGTCATTAGTGTATTTTAGCAAAATGAAGATGATTCAAGCATTAATTTCATTGTGCTTTTGCTCATTTTGAAGATTTTGACATTTTCACCTGAAGTGTACAATTAGGGGCTCAAAATGCATTTAAAGCAATAAAAAGTTCATTTTGGCTCTCACACCTTAACTAAATGTTGTAGACTCAAACTTTTTGCTGTCATTAGTGTATTTTAGCAAAATGAAGATGATTCAAGCATTAATTTCATTGTGCTTTTGCTCATTTTGAAGATTTTGACATTTTCACCTGAAGTGTACAATCAGGCTGAAAATGCATTTAAAGCCATAAAAAGTTCATTTTGGCTCTCACACTTTAACTAAATGTTGTAGACTCAAACTTTTTGCTGTCATTAGTATATTTTAGCAAAATGAAGATGATTCAAGCATTAATTTTATTGTGCTTTTGCTCATTTTGAAGATTTTGACATTTTCACCTGAAGTGTACAATCGGGCTGAAAATGCATTTAAAGCCATAAAAAGTTCATTTTGGCTCTCACACCTTAACTAAATGTTGTAGACTCAAACTTTTTGCTGTCATTAGTGTATGTTAGCAAAATGAAGATGATTCAAGCATTAATTTCATTTTGCTTTTGCTCATTTTGAAGATTTTGACATTTTCACCTGAAGTGTACAATCAGGCTGAAAATGCATTTAAAGCCATAAAAAGTTCATTTTGGCTCTCACACCTTAACTAAATGTTGTAGACTCAAACTTTTTGCTGTCATTAGTGTATTTTAGCAAAATGAAGATGATTCAAGCATTAATTTCATTGTGCTTTTGCTCATTTTGAAGATTTTGACATTTTCACCTGAAGTGTACAATCAGGCTGAAAATGCATTTAAAGCCATAAAAAGTTCATTTTGGCTATCACACCTTAACTAAATGTTGTAGACTCAAACTTTTTGCTGTCATTAGTGTATGTTAGCAAAATGAAGATGATTCAAGCATTAATTTCATTGTGCTTTTGCTCATTTTGAAGATTTTGACATTTTCACCTGAAGTGTACAATTAGGGGCTGAAAACGCGTTTAAAGCAATAAAAAGTTCATTTTGGCTATCACACCTTAACTAAATGTTGTAGACTCAAACTTTTTGCTGTCATTAGTGTATGTTAGCAAAATGAAGATGATTCAAGCATTAATTTCATTGTGCTTTTGCTCATTTTGAAGATTTTGACATTTTCACCTGAAGTGTACAATTAGGGGCTGAAAACGCGTTTAAAGCAATAAAAAGTTCATTTTGGCTCTCACACCTTAACTAAATGTTGTAGACTCAAACTTTTTGCTGTCATTAGTATATTTTAGCAAAATGAAGATGATTCAAGCATTAATTTCATTGTACTTTTGCTCATTTTGAAGATTTTGACATTTTCACCTGAAGTGTAGAATCGGGCTGAAAATGCATTTAAAGCAATAAAAAGTTCATTTTGGCTCTCACACCTTAACTAAATGTTGTAGATTCAAACTTTTTGCTGTCATTAGTGTATTTTAGCAAAATGAAGATGATTCAAGCATTAATTTCATTGTGCTTTTGCTCATTTTGAAGATTTTGACATTTTCACCTGAAGTGTACAATTAGGGGCTCAAAACGCGTTTAAAGCAATAAAAAGTTCATTTTGGCTCTCACACCTTAACTAAATGTTGTAGACTCAAACTTTTTGCTGTCATTAGTATATTTTAGCAAAATGAAGATGATTCCAGCATTAATTTTATTGTGCTTTTGCTCATTTTGAAGATTTTGACATTTTCACCTGAAGTGTACAATCGGGCTGAAAATGCATTTGAAGCCATAAAAAGTTCATTTTGGCTCTCACACCTTAACTAAATGTTGTAGACTCAAACTTTTTGCTGTCATTAGTGTATGTTAGCAAAATGAAGATGATTCAAGCATTAATTTCATTGTGCTTTTGCTCATTTTGAAGATTTTGACATTTTCACCTGAAGTGTACAATCCGGCTAAAAATGCATTTAAAGCCATAAAAAGTTCATTTTGGCTCTCACACCTTAACTAAATGTTGTAGACTCAAACTTTTTGATGTCATTAGTGTATTTTAGCAAAATTAAGAGATGATTCAAGCATTAAATTCATTGTGCTTTTGCTCATTTTGAAGATTTTGACATTTTCACCTGAAGTGTACAATCGGGCTGAAAATGCATTTAAAGCAATAAAAAGTTCATTTTGGCTCTCACACCTTAACTAAATGTTGTAGATTCAAACTTTTTGCTGTCATTAGTGTATTTTAGCAAAATGAAGATGATTCAAGCACTTTTGCTCATTTTGAAGATTTTGACATTTTCACCTGAAGTGTACAATCGGGCTGAAAATGCATTTAAAGCCATAAAAAGTTAATTTTGGCTCTCACACCTTAACTAAATGTTGTAGACTCAAACTTTTTGCTGTCATTAGTGTATGTTAGCAAAATGAAGATGATTCAAGCATTAATTTCATTGTGCTTTTGCTCATTTTGAAGATTTTGACATTTTCACCTGAAGTGTACAATCGGGCTAAAAATGCATTTAAAGCCATAAAAAGTTCATTTTGGCTCTCACACCTTAACTAAATGTTGTAGACTCAAACTTTTTGCTGTCATTAGTGTATTTTAGCAAAATGAAGATGATTCAAGCATTAATTTTATTGTGCTTTTGCTCATTTTGAAGATTTTGACATTTTCACCTGAAGTGTACAATCGGGCTGAAAATGCATTTAAAGCCATAAAAAGTTCATTTTGGCTCTCACACCTTAACTAAATGTTGTAGACTCAAACTTTTTGCTGTCATTGGTGTATTTTAGCAAAATGAAGATGATTCAAGCATTAATTTCATTGTGCTTTTGCTCATTTTGAAGATTTTGACATTTTCACCTGAAGTGTACAATCGGGCTGAAAATGCATTTAAAGCCATAAAAAGTTCATTTTGGCTCTCACACCTTAACTAAATGTTGTAGACTCAAACTTTTTGCTGTCATTAGTGTATTTTAGCAAAATGAAGATGATTCAAGCATTAATATCATTGTGCTTTTGCTCATTTTGAAGATTTTGACATTTTCACCTGAAGTGTACAATCGGGCTGAAAATGCATTAAAAGCCATAAAAAGTTCATTTTGGCTCTCACACCTTAACTAAATGTTGTAGACTCAAACTTTTTGCTGTCATTAGTGTATGTTAGCAAAATGAAGATGATTCAAGCATTAATTTCATTGTGCTTTTGCTCATTTTGAAGATTTTGACATTTTCACCTGAAGTGTACAATCAGGCTGAAAATGCATTTAAAGCCATAAAAAGTTCATTTTGGCTCTCACACCTTAACTAAATGTTGTAGACTCAAACTTTTTGCTGTCATTAGTGTATTTTAGCAAAATGAAGATGATTCAAGCATTAATTTCATTGTGCTTTTGCTCATTTTGAAGATTTTGACATTTTCACCTGAAGTGTACAATTAGGGGCTGAAAACGCGTTTAAAGCAATAAAAAGTTCATTTTGGCTCTCACACCTTAACTAAATGTTGTAGACTCAAACTTTTTGCTGTCATTAGTATATTTTAGCAAAATGAAGATGATTCAAGCATTAATTTCATTGTACTTTTGCTCATTTTGAAGATTTTGACATTTTCACCTGAAGTGTACAATCGGGCTGAAAATGCATTTAAAGCAATAAAAAGTTCATTTTGGCTCTCACACCTTAACTAAATGTTGTAGATTCAAACTTTTTGCTGTCATTAGTGTATTTTAGCAAAATGAAGATGATTCAAGCATTAATTTCATTGTGCTTTTGCTCATTTTGAAGATTTTGACATTTTCACCTGAAGTGTACAATTAGGGGCTCAAAACGCGTTTAAAGCAATAAAAAGTTCATTTTGGCTCTCACACCTTAACTAAATGTTGTAGACTCAAACTTTTTGCTGTCATTAGTGTATTTTAGCAAAATGAAGATGATTCAAGCATTAATTTCATTGTGCTTTTGCTCATTTTGAAGATTTTGACATTTTCACCTGAAGTGTACAATCAGGCTGAAAATGCATTTAAAGCCATAAAAAGTTCATTTTGGCTATCACACCTTAACTAAATGTTGTAGACTCAAACTTTTTGCTGTCATTAGTGTATGTTAGCAAAATGAAGATGATTCAAGCATTAATTCCATTGTGCTTTTGCTCATTTTGAAGATTTTGACATTTTCACCTGAAGTGTACAATTAGGGGCTGAAAACGCGTTTAAAGCAATAAAAAGTTCATTTTGGCTCTCACACCTTAACTAAATGTTGTAGACTCAAACTTTTTGCTGTCATTAGTATATTTTAGCAAAATGAAGATGATTCAAGCATTAATTTCATTGTACTTTTGCTCATTTTGAAGATTTTGACATTTTCACCTGAAGTGTAGAATCGGGCTGAAAATGCATTTAAAGCAATAAAAAGTTCATTTTGGCTCTCACACCTTAACTAAATGTTGTAGATTCAAACTTTTTGCTGTCATTAGTGTATTTTAGCAAAATGAAGATGATTCAAGCATTAATTTCATTGTGCTTTTGCTCATTTTGAAGATTTTGACATTTTCACCTGAAGTGTACAATTAGGGGCTCAAAACGCGTTTAAAGCAATAAAAAGTTCATTTTGGCTCTCACACCTTAACTAAATGTTGTAGACTCAAACTTTTTGCTGTCATTAGTGTATTTTAGCAAAATGAAGATGATTCAAGCATTAATTTCATTGTGCTTTTGCTCATTTTGAAGATTTTGACATTTTCACCTGAAGTGTACAATCAGGCTGAAAATGCATTTAAAGCCATAAAAAGTTCATTTTGGCTATCACACCTTAACTAAATGTTGTAGACTCAAACTTTTTGCTGTCATTAGTGTATGTTAGAAAAATGAAGATGATTCAAGCATTAATTTCATTGTGCTTTTGCTCATTTTGAAGATTTTGACATTTTCACCTGAAGTGTACAATTAGGGGCTGAAAACGCGTTTAAAGCAATAAAAAGTTCATTTTGGCTCTCACACCTTAACTAAATGTTGTAGACTCAAACTTTTTGCTGTCATTAGTGTATGTTAGCAAAATGAAGATGATTCAAGCATTAATTTCATTGTGCTTTTGCTCATTTTGAAGATTTTGACATTTTCACCTGAAGTGTACAATCCGGCTAAAAATGCATTTAAAGCCATAAAAAGTTCATTTTGGCTCTCACACCTTAACTAAATGTTGTAGACTCAAACTTTTTGCTGTCATTAGTATATTTTAGCAAAATGAAGATGATTCCAGCATTAATTTTATTGTGCTTTTGCTCATTTTGAAGATTTTGACATTTTCACCTGAAGTGTACAATCGGGCTGAAAATGCATTTAAAGCCATAAAAAGTTCATTTTGGCTCTCACACCTTAACTAAATGTTGTAGACTCAAACTTTTTGCTGTCATTAGTGTATGTTAGCAAAATGAAGATGATTCAAGCATTAATTTCATTGTGCTTTTGCTCATTTTGAAGATTTTGACATTTTCACCTGAAGTGTACAATCCGGCTAAAAATGCATTTAAAGCCATAAAAAGTTCATTTTGGCTCTCACACCTTAACTAAATGTTGTAGACTCAAACTTTTTGCTGTCATTAGTGTATTTTAGCAAAATGAAGATGATTCAAGCATTAATTTCATTGTGCTTTTGCTCATTTTGAAGATTTTGACATTTTCACCTGAAGTGTACAATCGGGCTGAAAATGCATTTAAAGCAATAAAAAGTTCATTTTGGCTCTCACACCTTAACTAAATGTTGTAGATTCAAACTTTTTGCTGTCATTATTGTATTTTAGCAAAATGAAGATGATTCAAGCACTTTTGCTCATTTTGAAGATTTTGACATTTTCACCTGAAGTGTACAATCGGGCTGAAAATGCATTTAAAGCAATAAAAAGTTCATTTTGGCTCTCACACCTTAACTAAATGTTGTAGATTCAAACTTTTTGCTGTCATTAGTGTATTTTAGCAAAATGAAGATGATTCAAGCATTAATTTCATTGTGCTTTTGCTCATTTTGAAGATTTTGACATTTTCACCTGAAGTGTACAATTAGGGGCTCAAAACGCGTTTAAAGCAATAAAAAGTTCATTTTGGCTCTCACACCTTAACTAAATGTTGTAGACTCAAACTTTTTGCTGTCATTAGTGTATTTTAGCAAAATGAAGATGATTCAAGCATTAATTTCATTGTGCTTTTGCTCATTTTGAAGATTTTGACATTTTCACCTGAAGTGTACAATCAGGCTGAAAATGCATTTAAAGCCATAAAAAGTTCATTTTGGCTATCACACCTTAACTAAATGTTGTAGACTCAAACTTTTTGCTGTCATTAGTGTATGTTAGCAAAATGAAGATGATTCAAGCATTAATTCCATTGTGCTTTTGCTCATTTTGAAGATTTTGACATTTTCACCTGAAGTGTACAATTAGGGGCTGAAAACGCGTTTAAAGCAATAAAAAGTTCATTTTGGCTCTCACACCTTAACTAAATGTTGTAGACTCAAACTTTTTGCTGTCATTAGTATATTTTAGCAAAATGAAGATGATTCAAGCATTAATTTCATTGTACTTTTGCTCATTTTGAAGATTTTGACATTTTCACCTGAAGTGTAGAATCGGGCTGAAAATGCATTTAAAGCAATAAAAAGTTCATTTTGGCTCTCACACCTTAACTAAATGTTGTAGATTCAAACTTTTTGCTGTCATTAGTGTATTTTAGCAAAATGAAGATGATTCAAGCATTAATTTCATTGTGCTTTTGCTCATTTTGAAGATTTTGACATTTTCACCTGAAGTGTACAATTAGGGGCTCAAAACGCGTTTAAAGCAATAAAAAGTTCATTTTGGCTCTCACACCTTAACTAAATGTTGTAGACTCAAACTTTTTGCTGTCATTAGTATATTTTAGCAAAATGAAGATGATTCCAGCATTAATTTTATTGTGCTTTTGCTCATTTTGAAGATTTTGACATTTTCACCTGAAGTGTACAATCGGGCTGAAAATGCATTTAAAGCCATAAAAAGTTCATTTTGGCTCTCACACCTTAACTAAATGTTGTAGACTCAAACTTTTTGCTGTCATTAGTGTATGTTAGCAAAATGAAGATGATTCAAGCATTAATTTCATTGTGCTTTTGCTCATTTTGAAGATTTTGACATTTTCACCTGAAGTGTACAATCCGGCTAAAAATGCATTTAAAGCCATAAAAAGTTCATTTTGGCTCTCACACCTTAACTAAATGTTGTAGACTCAAACTTTTTGCTGTCATTAGTGTATTTTAGCAAAATGAAGATGATTCAAGCATTAATTTCATTGTGCTTTTGCTCATTTTGAAGATTTTGACATTTTCACCTGAAGTGTACAATCGGGCTGAAAATGCATTTAAAGCAATAAAAAGTTCATTTTGGCTCTCACACCTTAACTAAATGTTGTAGATTCAAACTTTTTGCTGTCATTATTGTATTTTAGCAAAATGAAGATGATTCAAGCACTTTTGCTCATTTTGAAGATTTTGACATTTTCACCTGAAGTGTACAATCGGGCTGAAAATGCATTTAAAGCCATAAAAAGTTCATTTTGGCTCTCACACCTTAACTAAATGTTGTAGACTCAAACTTTTTGCTGTCATTAGTGTATGTTAGCAAAATGAAGATGATTCAAGCATTAATTTCATTGTGCTTTTGCTCATTTTGAAGATTTTGACATTTTCACCTGAAGTGTACAATCGGGCTAAAAATGCATTTAAAGCCATAAAAAGTTCATTTTGGCTCTCACACCTTAACTAAATGTTGTAGACTCAAACTTTTTGCTGTCATTAGTGTATTTTAGCAAAATGAAGATGATTCAAGCATTAATTTTATTGTGCTTTTGCTCATTTTGAAGATTTTGACATTTTCACCTGAAGTGTACAATCGGGCTGAAAATGCATTTAAAGCCATAAAAAGTTCATTTTGGCTCTCACACCTTAACTAAATGTTGTAGACTCAAACTTTTTGCTGTCATTAGTGTATGTTAGCAAAATGAAGATGATTCAAGCATTAATTTCATTGTGCTTTTGCTAATTTTGAAGATTTTGACATTTTCACCTGAAGTGTACAATCAGGCTGAAAATGCATTTAAAGCCATAAAAAGTTCATTTTGGCTCTCACACCTTAACTAAATGTTGTAGACTCAAACTTTTTGCTGTCAATGGTGTATTTTAGCAAAATGAAGATGATTCAAGCATTAATTTCATTGTGCTTTTGCTCATTTTGAAGATTTTGACATTTTCACCTGAAGTGTACAATCGGGCTGAAAATGCATTTAAAGCCATAAAAAGTTCATTTTGGCTCTCACACCTTAACTAAATGTTGTAGACTCAAACTTTTTGCTGTCATTAGTGTATTTTAGCAAAATGAAGATGATTCAAGCATTAATATCATTGTGCTTTTGCTCATTTTGAAGATTTTGACATTTTCACCTGAAGTGTACAATCGGGCTGAAAATGCATTTAAAGCAATAAAAAGTTCATTTTGGCTCTCACACCTTAACTAAATGTTGTAGATTCAAACTTTTTGCTGTCATTAGTGTATTTTAGCAAAATGAAGATGATTCAAGCATTAATTTCATTGTGCTTTTGCTCATTTTGAAGATTTTGACATTTTCACCTGAAGTGTACAATCAGGCTGAAAATGCATTTAAAGCCATAAAAAGTTCATTTTGGCTCTCACACTTTAACTAAATGTTGTAGACTCAAACTTTTTGCTGTCATTAGTATATTTTAGCAAAATGAAGATGATTCAAGCATTAATTTTATTGTGCTTTTGCTCATTTTGAAGATTTTGACATTTTCACCTGAAGTGTACAATCGGGCTGAAAATGCATTTAAAGCCATAAAAAGTTCATTTTGGCTCTCACACCTTAACTAAATGTTGTAGACTCAAACTTTTTGCTGTCATTAGTGTATGTTAGCAAAATGAAGATGATTCAAGCATTAATTTCATTGTGCTTTTGCTCATTTTGAAGATTTTGACATTTTCACCTGAAGTGTACAATCAGGCTGAAAATGCATTTAAAGCCATAAAAAGTTCATTTTGGCTCTCACACCTTAACTAAATGTTGTAGACTCAAACTTTTTGCTGTCATTAGTGTATTTTAGCAAAATGAAGATGATTCAAGCATTAATTTCATTGTGCTTTTGCTCATTTTGAAGATTTTGACATTTTCACCTGAAGTGTACAATCAGGCTGAAAATGCATTTAAAGCCATAAAAAGTTCATTTTGGCTATCACACCTTAACTAAATGTTGTAGACTCAAACTTTTTGCTGTCATTAGTGTATGTTAGAAAAATGAAGATGATTCAAGCATTAATTTCATTGTGCTTTTGCTCATTTTGAAGATTTTGACATTTTCACCTGAAGTGTACAATTAGGGGCTGAAAACGCGTTTAAAGCAATAAAAAGTTCATTTTGGCTCTCACACCTTAACTAAATGTTGTAGACTCAAACTTTTTGCTGTCATTAGTATATTTTAGCAAAATGAAGATGATTCAAGCATTAATTTCATTGTACTTTTGCTCATTTTGAAGATTTTGACATTTTCACCTGAAGTGTACAATCGGGCTGAAAATGCATTTAAAGCAATAAAAAGTTCATTTTGGCTCTCACACCTTAACTAAATGTTGTAGATTCAAACTTTTTGCTGTCATTAGTGTATTTTAGCAAAATGAAGATGATTCAAGCATTAATTTCATTGTGCTTTTGCTCATTTTGAAGATTTTGACATTTTCACCTGAAGTGTACAATTAGGGGCTCAAAACGCGTTTAAAGCAATAAAAAGTTCATTTTGGCTCTCACACCTTAACTAAATGTTGTAGACTCAAACTTTTTGCTGTCATTAGTATATTTTAGCAAAATGAAGATGATTCCAGCATTAATTTTATTGTGCTTTTGCTCATTTTGAAGATTTTGACATTTTCACCTGAAGTGTACAATCGGGCTGAAAATGCATTTAAAGCCATAAAAAGTTCATTTTGGCTCTCACACCTTAACTAAATGTTGTAGACTCAAACTTTTTGCTGTCATTAGTGTATTTTAGCAAAATGAAGATGATTCAAGCATTAATTTCATTGTGCTTTTGCTCATTTTGAAGATTTTGACATTTTCACCTGAAGTGTACAATCAGGCTGAAAATGCATTTAAAGCCATAAAAAGTTCATTTTGGCTATCACACATTAACTAAATGTTGTAGACTCAAACTTTTTGCTGTCATTAGTGTATGTTAGCAAAATGAAGATGATTCAAGCATTAATTCCATTGTGCTTTTGCTCATTTTGAAGATTTTGACATTTTCACCTGAAGTGTACAATTAGGGGCTGAAAACGCGTTTAAAGCAATAAAAAGTTCATTTTGGCTCTCACACCTTAACTAAATGTTGTAGACTCAAACTTTTTGCTGTCATTAGTATATTTTAGCAAAATGAAGATGATTCAAGCATTAATTTCATTGTACTTTTGCTCATTTTGAAGATTTTGACATTTTCACCTGAAGTGTAGAATCGGGCTGAAAATGCATTTAAAGCAATAAAAAGTTCATTTTGGCTCTCACACCTTAACTAAATGTTGTAAATTCAAACTTTTTGCTGTCATTAGTGTATTTTAGCAAAATGAAGATGATTCAAGCATTAATTTCATTGTGCTTTTGCTCATTTTGAAGATTTTGACATTTTCACCTGAAGTGTACAATTAGGGGCTCAAAACGCGTTTAAAGCAATAAAAAGTTCATTTTGGCTCTCACACCTTAACTAAATGTTGTAGACTCAAACTTTTTGCTGTCATTAGTGTATTTTAGCAAAATGAAGATGATTCAAGCATTAATTTCATTGTGCTTTTGCTCATTTTGAAGATTTTGACATTTTCACCTGAAGTGTACAATCAGGCTGAAAATGCATTTAAAGCCATAAAAAGTTCATTTTGGCTATCACACCTTAACTAAATGTTGTAGACTCAAACTTTTTGCTGTCATTAGTGTATGTTAGAAAAATGAAGATGATTCAAGCATTAATTTCATTGTGCTTTTGCTCATTTTGAAGATTTTGACATTTTCACCTGAAGTGTACAATTAGGGGCTGAAAACGCGTTTAAAGCAATAAAAAGTTCATTTTGGCTCTCACACCTTAACTAAATGTTGTAGACTCAAACTTTTTGCTGTCATTAGTGTATGTTAGCAAAATGAAGATGATTCAAGCATTAATTTCATTGTGCTTTTGCTCATTTTGAAGATTTTGACATTTTCACCTGAAGTGTACAATCCGGCTAAAAATGCATTTAAAGCCATAAAAAGTTCATTTTGGCTCTCACACCTTAACTAAATGTTGTAGACTCAAACTTTTTGCTGTCATTAGTATATTTTAGCAAAATGAAGATGATTCCAGCATTAATTTTATTGTGCTTTTGCTCATTTTGAAGATTTTGACATTTTCACCTGAAGTGTACAATCGGGCTGAAAATGCATTTAAAGCCATAAAAAGTTCATTTTGGCTCTCACACCTTAACTAAATGTTGTAGACTCAAACTTTTTGCTGTCATTAGTGTATGTTAGCAAAATGAAGATGATTCAAGCATTAATTTCATTGTGCTTTTGCTCATTTTGAAGATTTTGACATTTTCACCTGAAGTGTACAATCCGGCTAAAAATGCATTTAAAGCCATAAAAAGTTCATTTTGGCTCTCACACCTTAACTAAATGTTGTAGACTCAAACTTTTTGCTGTCATTAGTGTATTTTAGCAAAATGAAGATGATTCAAGCATTAATTTCATTGTGCTTTTGCTCATTTTGAAGATTTTGACATTTTCACCTGAAGTGTACAATCGGGCTGAAAATGCATTTAAAGCAATAAAAAGTTCATTTTGGCTCTCACACCTTAACTAAATGTTGTAGATTCAAACTTTTTGCTGTCATTATTGTATTTTAGCAAAATGAAGATGATTCAAGCACTTTTGCTCATTTTGAAGATTTTGACATTTTCACCTGAAGTGTACAATCGGGCTGAAAATGCATTTAAAGCAATAAAAAGTTCATTTTGGCTCTCACACCTTAACTAAATGTTGTAGATTCAAACTTTTTGCTGTCATTAGTGTATTTTAGCAAAATGAAGATGATTCAAGCATTAATTTCATTGTGCTTTTGCTCATTTTGAAGATTTTGACATTTTCACCTGAAGTGTACAATTAGGGGCTCAAAACGCGTTTAAAGCAATAAAAAGTTCATTTTGGCTCTCACACCTTAACTAAATGTTGTAGACTCAAACTTTTTGCTGTCATTAGTGTATTTTAGCAAAATGAAGATGATTCAAGCATTAATTTCATTGTGCTTTTGCTCATTTTGAAGATTTTGACATTTTCACCTGAAGTGTACAATCAGGCTGAAAATGCATTTAAAGCCATAAAAAGTTCATTTTGGCTATCACACCTTAACTAAATGTTGTAGACTCAAACTTTTTGCTGTCATTAGTGTATGTTAGCAAAATGAAGATGATTCAAGCATTAATTCCATTGTGCTTTTGCTCATTTTGAAGATTTTGACATTTTCACCTGAAGTGTACAATTAGGGGCTGAAAACGCGTTTAAAGCAATAAAAAGTTCATTTTGGCTCTCACACCTTAACTAAATGTTGTAGACTCAAACTTTTTGCTGTCATTAGTATATTTTAGCAAAATGAAGATGATTCAAGCATTAATTTCATTGTACTTTTGCTCATTTTGAAGATTTTGACATTTTCACCTGAAGTGTAGAATCGGGCTGAAAATGCATTTAAAGCAATAAAAAGTTCATTTTGGCTCTCACACCTTAACTAAATGTTGTAGATTCAAACTTTTTGCTGTCATTAGTGTATTTTAGCAAAATGAAGATGATTCAAGCATTAATTTCATTGTGCTTTTGCTCATTTTGAAGATTTTGACATTTTCACCTGAAGTGTACAATTAGGGGCTCAAAACGCGTTTAAAGCAATAAAAAGTTCATTTTGGCTCTCACACCTTAACTAAATGTTGTAGACTCAAACTTTTTGCTGTCATTAGTATATTTTAGCAAAATGAAGATGATTCCAGCATTAATTTTATTGTGCTTTTGCTCATTTTGAAGATTTTGACATTTTCACCTGAAGTGTACAATCGGGCTGAAAATGCATTTAAAGCCATAAAAAGTTCATTTTGGCTCTCACACCTTAACTAAATGTTGTAGACTCAAACTTTTTGCTGTCATTAGTGTATGTTAGCAAAATGAAGATGATTCAAGCATTAATTTCATTGTGCTTTTGCTCATTTTGAAGATTTTGACATTTTCACCTGAAGTGTACAATCCGGCTAAAAATGCATTTAAAGCCATAAAAAGTTCATTTTGGCTCTCACACCTTAACTAAATGTTGTAGACTCAAACTTTTTGCTGTCATTAGTATATTTTAGCAAAATGAAGATGATTCAAGCATTAATTTCATTGTACTTTTGCTCATTTTGAAGATTTTGACATTTTCACCTGAAGTGTAGAATCGGGCTGAAAATGCATTTAAAGCAATAAAAAGTTCATTTTGGCTCTCACACCTTAACTAAATGTTGTAGATTCAAACTTTTTGCTGTCATTAGTGTATTTTAGCAAAATGAAGATGATTCAAGCATTAATTTCATTGTGCTTTTGCTCATTTTGAAGATTTTGACATTTTCACCTGAAGTGTACAATTAGGGGCTCAAAACGCGTTTAAAGCAATAAAAAGTTCATTTTGGCTCTCACACCTTAACTAAATGTTGTAGACTCAAACTTTTTGCTGTCATTAGTATATTTTAGCAAAATGAAGATGATTCCAGCATTAATTTTATTGTGCTTTTGCTCATTTTGAAGATTTTGACATTTTCACCTGAAGTGTACAATCGGGCTGAAAATGCATTTAAAGCCATAAAAAGTTCATTTTGGCTCTCACACCTTAACTAAATGTTGTAGACTCAAACTTTTTGCTGTCATTAGTGTATGTTAGCAAAATGAAGATGATTCAAGCATTAATTTCATTGTGCTTTTGCTCATTTTGAAGATTTTGACATTTTCACCTGAAGTGTACAATCCGGCTAAAAATGCATTTAAAGCCATAAAAAGTTCATTTTGGCTCTCACACCTTAACTAAATGTTGTAGACTCAAACTTTTTGCTGTCATTAGTGTATTTTAGCAAAATGAAGATGATTCAAGCATTAATTTCATTGTGCTTTTGCTCATTTTGAAGATTTTGACATTTTCACCTGAAGTGTACAATCGGGCTGAAAATGCATTTAAAGCAATAAAAAGTTCATTTTGGCTCTCACACCTTAACTAAATGTTGTAGATTCAAACTTTTTGCTGTCATTATTGTATTTTAGCAAAATGAAGATGATTCAAGCACTTTTGCTCATTTTGAAGATTTTGACATTTTCACCTGAAGTGTACAATCGGGCTGAAAATGCATTTAAAGCCATAAAAAGTTCATTTTGGCTCTCACACCTTAACTAAATGTTGTAGACTCAAACTTTTTGCTGTCATTAGTGTATGTTAGCAAAATGAAGATGATTCAAGCATTAATTTCATTGTGCTTTTGCTCATTTTGAAGATTTTGACATTTTCACCTGAAGTGTACAATCGGGCTAAAAATGCATTTAAAGCCATAAAAAGTTCATTTTGGCTCTCACACCTTAACTAAATGTTGTAGACTCAAACTTTTTGCTGTCATTAGTGTATTTTAGCAAAATGAAGATGATTCAAGCATTAATTTTATTGTGCTTTTGCTCATTTTGAAGATTTTGACATTTTCACCTGAAGTGTACAATCGGGCTGAAAATGCATTTAAAGCCATAAAAAGTTCATTTTGGCTCTCACACCTTAACTAAATGTTGTAGACTCAAACTTTTTGCTGTCATTAGTGTATGTTAGCAAAATGAAGATGATTCAAGCATTAATTTCATTGTGCTTTTGCTAATTTTGAAGATTTTGACATTTTCACCTGAAGTGTACAATCAGGCTGAAAATGCATTTAAAGCCATAAAAAGTTCATTTTGGCTCTCACACCTTAACTAAATGTTGTAGACTCAAACTTTTTGCTGTCATTAGTGTATTTTAGCAAAATGAAGATGATTCAAGCATTAATTTCATTGTGCTTTTGCTCATTTTGAAGATTTTGACATTTTCACCTGAAGTGTACAATCAGGCTGAAAATGCATTTAAAGCCATAAAAAGTTCATTTTGGCTATCACACCTTAACTAAATGTTGTAGACTCAAACTTTTTGCTGTCATTAGTGTATGTTAGAAAAATGAAGATGATTCAAGCATTAATTTCATTGTGCTTTTGCTCATTTTGAAGATTTTGACATTTTCACCTGAAGTGTACAATTAGGGGCTGAAAACGCGTTTAAAGCAATAAAAAGTTCATTTTGGCTCTCACACCTTAACTAAATGTTGTAGACTCAAACTTTTTGCTGTCATTAGTATATTTTAGCAAAATGAAGATGATTCAAGCATTAATTTCATTGTACTTTTGCTCATTTTGAAGATTTTGACATTTTCACCTGAAGTGTACAATCGGGCTGAAAATGCATTTAAAGCAATAAAAAGTTCATTTTGGCTCTCACACCTTAACTAAATGTTGTAGATTCAAACTTTTTGCTGTCATTAGTGTATTTTAGCAAAATGAAGATGATTCAAGCATTAATTTCATTGTGCTTTTGCTCATTTTGAAGATTTTGACATTTTCACCTGAAGTGTACAATTAGGGGCTCAAAACGCGTTTAAAGCAATAAAAAGTTCATTTTGGCTCTCACACCTTAACTAAATGTTGTAGACTCAAACTTTTTGCTGTCATTAGTATATTTTAGCAAAATGAAGATGATTCCAGCATTAATTTTATTGTGCTTTTGCTCATTTTGAAGATTTTGACATTTTCACCTGAAGTGTACAATCGGGCTGAAAATGCATTTAAAGCCATAAAAAGTTCATTTTGGCTCTCACACCTTAACTAAATGTTGTAGACTCAAACTTTTTGCTGTCATTAGTGTATTTTAGCAAAATGAAGATGATTCAAGCATTAATTTCATTGTGCTTTTGCTCATTTTGAAGATTTTGACATTTTCACCTGAAGTGTACAATCAGGCTGAAAATGCATTTAAAGCCATAAAAAGTTCATTTTGGCTATCACACCTTAACTAAATGTTGTAGACTCAAACTTTTTGCTGTCATTAGTGTATGTTAGCAAAATGAAGATGATTCAAGCATTAATTCCATTGTGCTTTTGCTCATTTTGAAGATTTTGACATTTTCACCTGAAGTGTACAATTAGGGGCTGAAAACGCGTTTAAAGCAATAAAAAGTTCATTTTGGCTCTCACACCTTAACTAAATGTTGTAGACTCAAACTTTTTGCTGTCATTAGTATATTTTAGCAAAATGAAGATGATTCAAGCATTAATTTCATTGTACTTTTGCTCATTTTGAAGATTTTGACATTTTCACCTGAAGTGTAGAATCGGGCTGAAAATGCATTTAAAGCAATAAAAAGTTCATTTTGGCTCTCACACCTTAACTAAATGTTGTAGATTCAAACTTTTTGCTGTCATTAGTGTATTTTAGCAAAATGAAGATGATTCAAGCATTAATTTCATTGTGCTTTTGCTCATTTTGAAGATTTTGACATTTTCACCTGAAGTGTACAATTAGGGGCTCAAAACGCGTTTAAAGCAATAAAAAGTTCATTTTGGCTCTCACACCTTAACTAAATGTTGTAGACTCAAACTTTTTGCTGTCATTAGTGTATTTTAGCAAAATGAAGATGATTCAAGCATTAATTTCATTGTGCTTTTGCTCATTTTGAAGATTTTGACATTTTCACCTGAAGTGTACAATCAGGCTGAAAATGCATTTAAAGCCATAAAAAGTTCATTTTGGCTATCACACCTTAACTAAATGTTGTAGACTCAAACTTTTTGCTGTCATTAGTGTATGTTAGAAAAATGAAGATGATTCAAGCATTAATTTCATTGTGCTTTTGCTCATTTTGAAGATTTTGACATTTTCACCTGAAGTGTACAATTAGGGGCTGAAAACGCGTTTAAAGCAATAAAAAGTTCATTTTGGCTCTCACACCTTAACTAAATGTTGTAGACTCAAACTTTTTGCTGTCATTAGTGTATGTTAGCAAAATGAAGATGATTCAAGCATTAATTTCATTGTGCTTTTGCTCATTTTGAAGATTTTGACATTTTCACCTGAAGTGTACAATCCGGCTAAAAATGCATTTAAAGCCATAAAAAGTTCATTTTGGCTCTCACACCTTAACTAAATGTTGTAGACTCAAACTTTTTGCTGTCATTAGTATATTTTAGCAAAATGAAGATGATTCCAGCATTAATTTTATTGTGCTTTTGCTCATTTTGAAGATTTTGACATTTTCACCTGAAGTGTACAATCGGGCTGAAAATGCATTTAAAGCCATAAAAAGTTCATTTTGGCTCTCACACCTTAACTAAATGTTGTAGACTCAAACTTTTTGCTGTCATTAGTGTATGTTAGCAAAATGAAGATGATTCAAGCATTAATTTCATTGTGCTTTTTCTCATTTTGAAGATTTTGACATTTTCACCTGAAGTGTACAATCCGGCTAAAAATGCATTAAAAGCCATAAAAAGTTCATTTTGGCTCTCACACCTTAACTAAATGTTGTAGACTCAAACTTTTTGCTGTCATTAGTGTATTTTAGCAAAATGAAGATGATTCAAGCATTAATTTCATTGTGCTTTTGCTCATTTTGAAGATTTTGACATTTTCACCTGAAGTGTACAATCGGGCTGAAAATGCATTTAAAGCAATAAAAAGTTCATTTTGGCTCTCACACCTTAACTAAATGTTGTAGATTCAAACTTTTTGCTGTCATTATTGTATTTTAGCAAAATGAAGATGATTCAAGCACTTTTGCTCATTTTGAAGATTTTGACATTTTCACCTGAAGTGTACAATCGGGCTGAAAATGCATTTAAAGCAATAAAAAGTTCATTTTGGCTCTCACACCTTAACTAAATGTTGTAGATTCAAACTTTTTGCTGTCATTAGTGTATTTTAGCAAAATGAAGATGATTCAAGCATTAATTTCATTGTGCTTTTGCTCATTTTGAAGATTTTGACATTTTCACCTGAAGTGTACAATCAGGCTGAAAATGCATTTAAAGCCATAAAAAGTTCATTTTGGCTATCACACCTTAACTAAATGTTGTAGACTCAAACTTTTTGCTGTCATTAGTGTATGTTAGCAAAATGAAGATGATTCAAGCATTAATTCCATTGTGCTTTTGCTCATTTTGAAGATTTTGACATTTTCACCTGAAGTGTACAATTAGGGGCTGAAAACGCGTTTAAAGCAATAAAAAGTTCATTTTGGCTCTCACACCTTAACTAAATGTTGTAGACTCAAACTTTTTGCTGTCATTAGTATATTTTAGCAAAATGAAGATGATTCAAGCATTAATTTCATTGTACTTTTGCTCATTTTGAAGATTTTGACATTTTCACCTGAAGTGTAGAATCGGGCTGAAAATGCATTTAAAGCAATAAAAAGTTCATTTTGGCTCTCACACCTTAACTAAATGTTGTAGATTCAAACTTTTTGCTGTCATTAGTGTATTTTAGCAAAATGAAGATGATTCAAGCATTAATTTCATTGTGCTTTTGCTCATTTTGAAGATTTTGACATTTTCACCTGAAGTGTACAATTAGGGGCTCAAAACGCGTTTAAAGCAATAAAAAGTTCATTTTGGCTCTCACACCTTAACTAAATGTTGTAGACTCAAACTTTTTGCTGTCATTAGTATATTTTAGCAAAATGAAGATGATTCCAGCATTAATTTTATTGTGCTTTTGCTCATTTTGAAGATTTTGACATTTTCACCTGAAGTGTACAATCGGGCTGAAAATGCATTTAAAGCCATAAAAAGTTCATTTTGGCTCTCACACCTTAACTAAATGTTGTAGACTCAAACTTTTTGCTGTCATTAGTGTATGTTAGCAAAATGAAGATGATTCAAGCATTAATTTCATTGTGCTTTTGCTCATTTTGAAGATTTTGACATTTTCACCTGAAGTGTACAATCCGGCTAAAAATGCATTTAAAGCCATAAAAAGTTCATTTTGGCTCTCACACCTTAACTAAATGTTGTAGACTCAAACTTTTTGCTGTCATTAGTGTATTTTAGCAAAATGAAGATGATTCAAGCATTAATTTCATTGTGCTTTTGCTCATTTTGAAGATTTTGACATTTTCACCTGAAGTGTACAATCGGGCTGAAAATGCATTTAAAGCAATAAAAAGTTCATTTTGGCTCTCACACCTTAACTAAATGTTGTAGATTCAAACTTTTTGCTGTCATTATTGTATTTTAGCAAAATGAAGATGATTCAAGCACTTTTGCTCATTTTGAAGATTTTGACATTTTCACCTGAAGTGTACAATCGGGCTGAAAATGCATTTAAAGCCATAAAAAGTTCATTTTGGCTCTCACACCTTAACTAAATGTTGTAGACTCAAACTTTTTGCTGTCATTAGTGTATGTTAGCAAAATGAAGATGATTCAAGCATTAATTTCATTGTGCTTTTGCTCATTTTGAAGATTTTGACATTTTCACCTGAAGTGTACAATCGGGCTGAAAATGCATTTAAAGCCATAAAAAGTTCATTTTGGCTCTCACACCTTAACTAAATGTTGTAGACTCAAACTTTTTGCTGTCATTAGTGTATGTTAGCAAAATGAAGATGATTCAAGCATTAATTTCATTGTGCTTTTGCTAATTTTGAAGATTTTGACATTTTCACCTGAAGTGTACAATCAGGCTGAAAATGCATTTAAAGCCATAAAAAGTTCATTTTGGCTCTCACACCTTAACTAAATGTTGTAGACTCAAACTTTTTGCTGTCATTGGTGTATTTTAGCAAAATGAAGATGATTCAAGCATTAATTTCATTGTGCTTTTGCTCATTTTGAAGATTTTGACATTTTCACCTGAAGTGTACAATCGGGCTGAAAATGCATTTAAAGCCATAAAAAGTTCATTTTGGCTCTCACACCTTAACTAAATGTTGTAGACTCAAACTTTTTGCTGTCATTAGTGTATTTTAGCAAAATGAAGATGATTCAAGCATTAATATCATTGTGCTTTTGCTCATTTTGAAGATTTTGACATTTTCACCTGAAGTGTACAATCGGGCTGAAAATGCATTTAAAGCAATAAAAAGTTCATTTTGGCTCTCACACCTTAACTAAATGTTGTAGATTCAAACTTTTTGCTGTCATTAGTGTATTTTAGCAAAATGAAGATGATTCAAGCATTAATTTCATTGTGCTTTTGCTCATTTTGAAGATTTTGACATTTTCACCTGAAGTGTACAATCAGGCTGAAAATGCATTTAAAGCCATAAAAAGTTCATTTTGGCTCTCACACTTTAACTAAATGTTGTAGACTCAAACTTTTTGCTGTCATTAGTATATTTTAGCAAAATGAAGATGATTCAAGCATTAATTTTATTGTGCTTTTGCTCATTTTGAAGATTTTGACATTTTCACCTGAAGTGTACAATCGGGCTGAAAATGCATTTAAAGCCATAAAAAGTTCATTTTGGCTCTCACACCTTAACTAAATGTTGTAGACTCAAACTTTTTGCTGTCATTAGTGTATGTTAGCAAAATGAAGATGATTCAAGCATTAATTTCATTGTGCTTTTGCTCATTTTGAAGATTTTGACATTTTCACCTGAAGTGTACAATCAGGCTGAAAATGCATTTAAAGCCATAAAAAGTTCATTTTGGCTCTCACACCTTAACTAAATGTTGTAGACTCAAACTTTTTGCTGTCATTAGTGTATTTTAGCAAAATGAAGATGATTCAAGCATTAATTTCATTGTGCTTTTGCTCATTTTGAAGATTTTGACATTTTCACCTGAAGTGTACAATCAGGCTGAAAATGCATTTAAAGCCATAAAAAGTTCATTTTGGCTATCACACCTTAACTAAATGTTGTAGACTCAAACTTTTTGCTGTCATTAGTGTATGTTAGAAAAATGAAGATGATTCAAGCATTAATTTCATTGTGCTTTTGCTCATTTTGAAGATTTTGACATTTTCACCTGAAGTGTACAATTAGGGGCTGAAAACGCGTTTAAAGCAATAAAAAGTTCATTTTGGCTCTCACACCTTAACTAAATGTTGTAGACTCAAACTTTTTGCTGTCATTAGTATATTTTAGCAAAATGAAGATGATTCAAGCATTAATTTCATTGTACTTTTGCTCATTTTGAAGATTTTGACATTTTCACCTGAAGTGTACAATCGGGCTGAAAATGCATTTAAAGCAATAAAAAGTTCATTTTGGCTCTCACACCTTAACTAAATGTTGTAGATTCAAACTTTTTGCTGTCATTAGTGTATTTTAGCAAAATGAAGATGATTCAAGCATTAATTTCATTGTGCTTTTGCTCATTTTGAAGATTTTGACATTTTCACCTGAAGTGTACAATTAGGGGCTCAAAACGCGTTTAAAGCACTAAAAAGTTCATTTTGGCTCTCACACCTTAACTAAATGTTGTAGACTCAAACTTTTTGCTGTCATTAGTATATTTTAGCAAAATGAAGATGATTCCAGCATTAATTTTATTGTGCTTTTGCTCATTTTGAAGATTTTGACATTTTCACCTGAAGTGTACAATCGGGCTGAAAATGCATTTAAAGCCATAAAAAGTTCATTTTGGCTCTCACACCTTAACTAAATGTTGTAGACTCAAACTTTTTGCTGTCATTAGTGTATGTTAGCAAAATGAAGATGATTCAAGCATTAATTTCATTGTGCTTTTGCTCATTTTGAAGATTTTGACATTTTCACCTGAAGTGTACAATCCGGCTAAATATGCATTTAAAGCCATAAAAAGTTCATTTTGGCTCTCACACCTTAACTAAATGTTGTAGACTCAAACTTTTTGCTGTCATTAGTGTATTTTAGCAAAATGAAGATGATTCAAGCATTAATTTCATTGTGCTTTTGCTCATTTTGAAGATTTTGACATTTTCACCTGAAGTGTACAATCGGGCTGAAAATGCATTTAAAGCAATAAAAAGTTCATTTTGGCTCTCACACCTTAACTAAATGTTGTAGATTCAAACTTTTTGCTGTCATTATTGTATTTTAGCAAAATGAAGATGATTCAAGCACTTTTGCTCATTTTGAAGATTTTGACATTTTCACCTGAAGTGTACAATCGGGCTGAAAATGCATTTAAAGCCATAAAAAGTTCATTTTGGCTCTCACACCTTAACTAAATGTTGTAGACTCAAACTTTTTGCTGTCATTAGTGTATTTTAGCAAAATGAAGATGATTCAAGCATTAATTTTATTGTGCTTTTGCTCATTTTGAAGATTTTGACATTTTCACCTGAAGTGTACAATCGGGCTGAAAATGCATTTAAAGCCATAAAAAGTTCATTTTGGCTCTCACACCTTAACTAAATGTTGTAGACTCAAACTTTTTGCTGTCATTAGTGTATGTTAGCAAAATGAAGATGATTCAAGCATTAATTTCATTGTGCTTTTGCTAATTTTGAAGATTTTGACATTTTCACCTGAAGTGTACAATCAGGCTGAAAATGCATTTAAAGCCATAAAAAGTTCATTTTGGCTCTCACACCTTAACTAAATGTTGTAGACTCAAACTTTTTGCTGTCATTGGTGTATTTTAGCAAAATGAAGATGATTCAAGCATTAATTTCATTGTGCTTTTGCTCATTTTGAAGATTTTGACATTTTCACCTGAAGTGTACAATCGGGCTGAAAATGCATTTAAAGCCATAAAAAGTTCATTTTGGCTCTCACACCTTAACTAAATGTTGTAGACTCAAACTTTTTGCTGTCATTAGTGTATTTTAGCAAAATGAAGATGATTCAAGCATTAATATCATTGTGCTTTTGCTCATTTTGAAGATTTTGACATTTTCACCTGAAGTGTACAATCGGGCTGAAAATGCATTTAAAGCAATAAAAAGTTCATTTTGGCTCTCACACCTTAACTAAATGTTGTAGATTCAAACTTTTTGCTGTCATTAGTGTATTTTAGCAAAATGAAGATGATTCAAGCATTAATTTCATTGTGCTTTTGCTCATTTTGAAGATTTTGACATTTTCACCTGAAGTGTACAATTAGGGGCTCAAAACGCGTTTAAAGCAATAAAAAGTTCATTTTGGCTCTCACACCTTAACTAAATGTTGTAGACTCAAACTTTTTGCTGTCATTAGTATATTTTAGCAAAATGAAGATGATTCCAGCATTAATTTTATTGTGCTTTTGCTCATTTTGAAGATTTTGACATTTTCACCTGAAGTGTACAATCGGGCTGAAAATGCATTTAAAGCCATAAAAAGTTCATTTTGGCTCTCACACCTTAACTAAATGTTGTAGACTCAAACTTTTTGCTGTCATTAGTGTATGTTAGCAAAATGAAGATGATTCAAGCATTAATTTCATTGTGCTTTTGCTCATTTTGAAGATTTTGACATTTTCACCTGAAGTGTACAATCCGGCTAAAAATGCATTTAAAGCCATAAAAAGTTCATTTTGGCTCTCACACCTTAACTAAATGTTGTAGACTCAAACTTTTTGCTGTCATTAGTGTATTTTAGCAAAATGAAGATTATTCAAGCATTAATTTCATTGTGCTTTTGCTCATTTTGAAGATTTTGACATTTTCACCTGAAGTGTACAATCGGGCTGAAAATGCATTTAAAGCAATAAAAAGTTCATTTTGGCTCTCACACCTTAACTAAATGTTGTAGATTCAAACTTTTTGCTGTCATTATTGTATTTTAGCAAAATGAAGATGATTCAAGCACTTTTGCTCATTTTGAAGATTTTGACATTTTCACCTGAAGTGTACAATCGGGCTGAAAATGCATTTAAAGCCATAAAAAGTTCATTTTGGCTCTCACACCTTAACTAAATGTTGTAGACTCAAACTTTTTGCTGTCATTAGTGTATGTTAGCAAAATGAAGATGATTCAAGCATTAATTTCATTGTGCTTTTGCTCATTTTGAAGATTTTGACATTTTCACCTGAAGTGTACAATCGGGCTAAAAATGCATTTAAAGCCATAAAAAGTTCATTTTGGCTCTCACACCTTAACTAAATGTTGTAGACTCAAACTTTTTGCTGTCATTAGTGTATTTTAGCAAAATGAAGATGATTCAAGCATTAATTTTATTGTGCTTTTGCTCATTTTGAAGATTTTGACATTTTCACCTGAAGTGTACAATCGGGCTGAAAATGCATTTAAAGCCATAAAAAGTTCATTTTGGCTCTCACACCTTAACTAAATGTTGTAGACTCAAACTTTTTGCTGTCATTAGTGTATGTTAGCAAAATGAAGATGATTCAAGCATTAATTTCATTGTGCTTTTGCTAATTTTGAAGATTTTGACATTTTCACCTGAAGTGTACAATCAGGCTGAAAATGCATTTAAAGCCATAAAAAGTTCATTTTGGCTCTCACACCTTAACTAAATGTTGTAGACTCAAATTTTTTGCTGTCATTGGTGTATTTTAGCAAAATGAAGATGATTCAAGCATTAATTTCATTGTGCTTTTGCTCATTTTGAAGATTTTGACATTTTCACCTGAAGTGTACAATCGGGCTGAAAATGCATTTAAAGCCATAAAAAGTTCATTTTGGCTCTCACACCTTAACTAAATGTTGTAGACTCAAACTTTTTGCTGTCATTAGTGTATTTTAGCAAAATGAAGATGATTCAAGCATTAATATCATTGTGCTTTTGCTCATTTTGAAGATTTTGACATTTTCACCTGAAGTGTACAATCGGGCTGAAAATGCATTTAAAGCAATAAAAAGTTCATTTTGGCTCTCACACCTTAACTAAATGTTGTAGATTCAAACTTTTTGCTGTCATTAGTGTATTTTAGCAAAATGAAGATGATTCAAGCATTAATTTCATTGTGCTTTTGCTCATTTTGAAGATTTTGACATTTTCACCTGAAGTGTACAATCAGGCTGAAAATGCATTTAAAGCCATAAAAAGTTCATTTTGGCTCTCACACTTTAACTAAATGTTGTAGACTCAAACTTTTTGCTGTCATTAGTATATTTTAGCAAAATGAAGATGATTCAAGCATTAATTTTATTGTGCTTTTGCTCATTTTGAAGATTTTGACATTTTCACCTGAAGTGTACAATCGTGCTGAAAATGCATTTAAAGCCATAAAAAGTTCATTTTGGCTCTCACACCTTAACTAAATGTTGTAGACTCAAACTTTTTGCTGTCATTAGTGTATGTTAGCAAAATGAAGATGATTCAAGCATTAATTTCATTGTGCTTTTGCTCATTTTGAAGATTTTGACATTTTCACCTGAAGTGTACAATCAGGCTGAAAATGCATTTAAAGCCATAAAAAGTTCATTTTGGCTCTCACACCTTAACTAAATGTTGTAGACTCAAACTCTTTGCTGTCATTAGTGTATTTTAGCAAAATGAAGATGATTCAAGCATTAATTTCATTGTGCTTTTGCTCATTTTGAAGATTTTGACATTTTCACCTGAAGTGTACAATCAGGCTGAAAATGCATTTAAAGCCATAAAAAGTTCATTTTGGCTATCACACCTTAACTAAATGTTGTAGACTCAAACTTTTTGCTGTCATTAGTGTATGTTAGCAAAATGAAGATGATTCAAGCATTAATTTCATTGTGCTTTTGCTCATTTTGAAGATTTTGACATTTTCACCTGAAGTGTACAATCGGGCTGAAAATGCATTTAAAGCCATAAAAAGTTCATTTTGGCTCTCACACCTTAACTAAATGTTGTAGACTCAAACTTTTTGCTGTCATTAGTGTATGTTAGCAAAATGAAGATGATTCAAGCATTAATTTCATTGTGCTTTTGCTCATTTTGAAGATTTTGACATTTTCACCTGAAGTGTACAATCAGGCTGAAAATGCATTTAAAGCCATAAAAAGTTCATTTTGGCTCTCACACCTTAACTAAATGTTGTAGACTCAAACTTTTTGCTGTCATTGGTGTATTTTAGCAAAATGAAGATGTTTCAAGCATTAATTTCATTGTGCTTTTGCTCATTTTGAAGATTTTGACATTTTCACCTGAAGTGTACAATCGGGCTGAAAATGCATTTAAAGCCATAAAAAGTTTATTTTGGCTCTCACACCTTAACTAAATGTTGTAGACTCAAACTTTTTGCTGTCATTAGTGTATGTTAGCAAAATGAAGATGATTCAAGCATTAATTTCATTGTGCTTTTGCTCATTTTGAAGATTTTGACATTTTCACCTGAAGTGTACAATCGGGCTGAAAATGCATTTAAAGCCATAAAAAGTTCATTTTGGCTCTCACACCTTAACTAAATGTTGTAGACTCAAACTTTTTGCTGTCATTAGTGTATGTTAGCAAAATGAAGATGATTCAAGCATTAATTTCATTGTGCTTTTGCTCATTTTGAAGATTTTGACATTTTCACCTGAAGTGTACAATCAGGCTGAAAATGCATTTAAAGCCATAAAAAGTTCATTTTGGCTCTCACACCTTAACTAAATGTTGTAGACTCAAACTTTTTGCTGTCATTGGTGTATTTTAGCAAAATGAAGATGTTTCAAGCATTAATTTCATTGTGCTTTTGCTCATTTTGAAGATTTTGACATTTTCACCTGAAGTGTACAATCGGGCTGAAAATGCATTTAAAGCCATAAAAAGTTTATTTTGGCTCTCACACCTTAACTAAATGTTGTAGACTCAAACTTTTTGCTGTCATTAGTGTATTTTAGCAAAATGAAGATGATTCAAGCATTAATATCATTGTGCTTTTGCTCATTTTGAAGATTTTGACATTTTCACCTGAAGTGTACAATCGGGCTGAAAATGCATTTAAAGCCATAAAAAGTTCATTTTGGCTCTCACACCTTAACTAAATGTTGTAGACTCAAACTTTTTGCTGTCATTAGTGTATGTTAGCAAAATGAAGATGATTCAAGCATTAATTTCATTGTGCTTTTGCTCATTTTGAAGATTTTGACATTTTCACCTGAAGTGTACAATCAGGCTGAAAATGCATTTAAAGCCATAAAAAGTTCATTTTGGCTCTCACACCTTAACTAAATGTTGTAGACTCAAACTTTTTGCTGTCATTAGTGTATTTTAGCAAAATGAAGATGATTCAAGCATTAATTTCATTGTGCTTTTGCTCATTTTGAAGATTTTGACATTTTCACCTGAAGTGTACAATCAGGCAGAAAATGCATTTAAAGCCATAAAAAGTTCATTTTGGCTATCACACCTTAACTAAATGTTGTAGACTCAAACTTTTTGCTGTCATTAGTGTATGTTAGCAAAATGAAGATGATTCAAGCATTAATTTCATTGTGCTTTTGCTCATTTTGAAGATTTTGACATTTTCACCTGAAGTGTACAATCAGGCTGAAAATGCATTTAAAGCCATAAAAAGTTCATTTTGGCTCTCACACCTTAACTAAATGTTGTAGACTCAAACTCTTTGCTGTCATTAGTGTATTTTAGCAAAATGAAGATGATTCAAGCATTAATTTCATTGTGCTTTTGCTCATTTTGAAGATTTTGACATTTTCACCTGAAGTGTACAATCAGGCTGAAAATGCATTTAAAGCCATAAAAAGTTCATTTTGGCTATCACACCTTAACTAAATGTTGTAGACTCAAACTTTTTGCTGTCATTAGTGTATGTTAGCAAAATGAAGATGATTCAAGCATTAATTTCATTGTGCTTTTGCTCATTTTGAAGATTTTGACATTTTCACCTGAAGTGTACAATCGGGCTGAAAATGCATTTAAAGCCATAAAAAGTTCATTTTGGCTCTCACACCTTAACTAAATGTTGTAGACTCAAACTTTTTGCTGTCATTAGTGTATGTTAGCAAAATGAAGATGATTCAAGCATTAATTTCATTGTGCTTTTGCTCATTTTGAAGATTTTGACATTTTCACCTGAAGTGTACAATCAGGCTGAAAATGCATTTAAAGCCATAAAAAGTTCATTTTGGCTCTCACACCTTAACTAAATGTTGTAGACTCAAACTTTTTGCTGTCATTGGTGTATTTTAGCAAAATGAAGATGTTTCAAGCATTAATTTCATTGTGCTTTTGCTCATTTTGAAGATTTTGACATTTTCACCTGAAGTGTACAATCGGGCTGAAAATGCATTTAAAGCCATAAAAAGTTTATTTTGGCTCTCACACCTTAACTAAATGTTGTAGACTCAAACTTTTTGCTGTCATTAGTGTATGTTAGCAAAATGAAGATGATTCAAGCATTAATTTCATTGTGCTTTTGCTCATTTTGAAGATTTTGACATTTTCACCTGAAGTGTACAATCGGGCTGAAAATGCATTTAAAGCCATAAAAAGTTCATTTTGGCTCTCACACCTTAACTAAATGTTGTAGACTCAAACTTTTTGCTGTCATTAGTGTATGTTAGCAAAATGAAGATGATTCAAGCATTAATTTCATTGTGCTTTTGCTCATTTTGAAGATTTTGACATTTTCACCTGAAGTGTACAATCAGGCTGAAAATGCATTTAAAGCCATAAAAAGTTCATTTTGGCTCTCACACCTTAACTAAATGTTGTAGACTCAAACTTTTTGCTGTCATTGGTGTATTTTAGCAAAATGAAGATGTTTCAAGCATTAATTTCATTGTGCTTTTGCTCATTTTGAAGATTTTGACATTTTCACCTGAAGTGTACAATCGGGCTGAAAATGCATTTAAAGCCATAAAAAGTTTATTTTGGCTCTCACACCTTAACTAAATGTTGTAGACTCAAACTTTTTGCTGTCATTAGTGTATTTTAGCAAAATGAAGATGATTCAAGCATTAATATCATTGTGCTTTTGCTCATTTTGAAGATTTTGACATTTTCACCTGAAGTGTACAATCGGGCTGAAAATGCATTTAAAGCCATAAAAAGTTCATTTTGGCTCTCACACCTTAACTAAATGTTGTAGACTCAAACTTTTTGCTGTCATTAGTGTATGTTAGCAAAATGAAGATGATTCAAGCATTAATTTCATTGTGCTTTTGCTCATTTTGAAGATTTTGACATTTTCACCTGAAGTGTACAATCAGGCTGAAAATGCATTTAAAGCCATAAAAAGTTCATTTTGGCTCTCACACCTTAACTAAATGTTGTAGACTCAAACTTTTTGCTGTCATTAGTGTATTTTAGCAAAATGAAGATGATTCAAGCATTAATTTCATTGTGCTTTTGCTCATTTTGAAGATTTTGACATTTTCACCTGAAGTGTACAATCAGGCAGAAAATGCATTTAAAGCCATAAAAAGTTCATTTTGGCTATCACACCTTAACTAAATGTTGTAGACTCAAACTTTTTGCTGTCATTAGTGTATGTTAGCAAAATGAAGATGATTCAAGCATTAATTTCATTGTGCTTTTGCTCATTTTGAAGATTTTGACATTTTCACCTGAAGTGTACAATTAGGGGCTGAAAACGCGTTTAAAGCAATAAAAAGTTCATTTTGGCTCTCACACCTTAACTAAATGTTGTAGACTCAAACTTTTTGCTGTCATTAGTATATTTTAGCAAAATGAAGATGATTCAAGCATTAATTTCATTGTACTTTTGCTCATTTTGAAGATTTTGACATTTTCACCTGAAGTGTACAATCGGGCTGAAAATGCATTTAAAGCAATAAAAAGTTCATTTTGGCTCTCACACCTTAACTAAATGTTGTAGATTCAAACTTTTTGCTGTCATTAGTGTATTTTAGCAAAATGAAGATGATTCAAGCATTAATTTCATTGTGCTTTTGCTCATTTTGAAGATTTTGACATTTTCACCTGAAGTGTACAATTAGGGGCTCAAAACGCGTTTAAAGCAATAAAAAGTTCATTTTGGCTCTCACACCTTAACTAAATGTTGTAGACTCAAACTTTTTGCTGTCATTAGTGTATTTTAGCAAAATGAAGATGATTCAAGCATTAATTTCATTGTGCTTTTGCTCATTTTGAAGATTTTGACATTTTCACCTGAAGTGTACAATCAGGCTGAAAATGCATTTAAAGCCATAAAAAGTTCATTTTGGCTATCACACCTTAACTAAATGTTGTAGACTCAAACTTTTTGCTGTCATTAGTGTATGTTAGCAAAATGAAGATGATTCAAGCATTAATTTCATTGTGCTTTTGCTCATTTTGAAGATTTTGACATTTTCACCTGAAGTGTACAATTAGGGGCTGAAAACGCGTTTAAAGCAATAAAAAGTTCATTTTGGCTCTCACACCTTAACTAAATGTTGTAGACTCAAACTTTTTGCTGTCATTAGTATATTTTAGCAAAATGAAGATGATTCAAGCATTAATTTCATTGTACTTTTGCTCATTTTGAAGATTTTGACATTTTCACCTGAAGTGTAGAATCGGGCTGAAAATGCATTTAAAGCAATAAAAAGTTCATTTTGGCTCTCACACCTTAACTAAATGTTGTAGATTCAAACTTTTTGCTGTCATTAGTGTATTTTAGCAAAATGAAGATGATTCAAGCATTAATTTCATTGTGCTTTTGCTCATTTTGAAGATTTTGACATTTTCACCTGAAGTGTACAATTAGGGGCTCAAAACGCGTTTAAAGCAATAAAAAGTTCATTTTGGCTCTCACACCTTAACTAAATGTTGTAGACTCAAACTTTTTGCTGTCATTAGTATATTTTAGCAAAATGAAGATGATTCCAGCATTAATTTTATTGTGCTTTTGCTCATTTTGAAGATTTTGACATTTTCACCTGAAGTGTACAATCGGGCTGAAAATGCATTTAAAGCCATAAAAAGTTCATTTTGGCTCTCACACCTTAACTAAATGTTGTAGACTCAAACTTTTTGCTGTCATTAGTGTATGTTAGCAAAATGAAGATGATTCAAGCATTAATTTCATTGTGCTTTTGCTCATTTTGAAGATTTTGACATTTTCACCTGAAGTGTACAATCCGGCTAAAAATGCATTTAAAGCCATAAAAAGTTCATTTTGGCTCTCACACCTTAACTAAATGTTGTAGACTCAAACTTTTTGCTGTCATTAGTGTATTTTAGCAAAATGAAGATGATTCAAGCATTAATTTCATTGTGCTTTTGCTCATTTTGAAGATTTTGACATTTTCACCTGAAGTGTACAATCGGGCTGAAAATGCATTTAAAGCAATAAAAAGTTCATTTTGGCTCTCACACCTTAACTAAATGTTGTAGATTCAAACTTTTTGCTGTCATTAGTGTATTTTAGCAAAATGAAGATGATTCAAGCACTTTTGCTCATTTTGAAGATTTTGACATTTTCACCTGAAGTGTACAATCGGGCTGAAAATGCATTTAAAGCCATAAAAAGTTCATTTTGGCTCTCACACCTTAACTAAATGTTGTAGACTCAAACTTTTTGCTGTCATTAGTGTATGTTAGCAAAATGAAGATGATTCAAGCATTAATTTCATTGTGCTTTTGCTCATTTTGAAGATTTTGACATTTTCACCTGAAGTGTACAATCAGGCTGAAAATGCATTTAAAGCCATAAAAAGTTCATTTTGGCTCTCACACCATAACTAAATGTTGTAGACTCAAACTTTTTGCTGTCATTAGTGTATTTTTAGCAAAATGAAGATGATTCAAGCATTAATTTCATTGTGCTTTTGCTCATTTTGAAGATTTTGACATTTTCACCTGAAGTGTACAATCAGGCTGAAAATGCATTTAAAGCCATAAAAAGTTCATTTTGGCTATCACACCTTAACTAAATGTTGTAGACTCAAACTTTTTGCTGTCATTAGTGTATGTTAGCAAAATGAAGATGATTCAAGCATTAATTTCATTGTGCTTTTGCTCATTTTGAAGATTTTGACATTTTCACCTGAAGTGTACAATTAGGGGCTGAAAACGCGTTTAAAGCAATAAAAAGTTCATTTTGGCTCTCACACCTTAACTAAATGTTGTAGACTCAAACTTTTTGCTGTCATTAGTATATTTTAGCAAAATGAAGATGATTCAAGCATTAATTTCATTGTACTTTTGCTCATTTTGAAGATTTTGACATTTTCACCTGAAGTGTACAATTAGGGGCTGAAAACGCGTTTAAAGCAATAAAAAGTTCATTTTGGCTCTCACACCTTAACTAAATGTTGTAGATTCAAACTTTTTGCTGTCATTAGTGTATTTTAGCAAAATGAAGATGATTCAAGCATTAATTTCATTGTGCTTTTGCTCATTTTGAAGATTTTGACATTTTCACCTGAAGTGTACAATTAGGGGCTCAAAACGCGTTTAAAGCAATAAAAAGTTCATTTTGGCTCTCACACCTTAACTAAATGTTGTAGACTCAAACTTTTTGCTGTCATTAGTGTATTTTAGCAAAATGAAGATGATTCAAGCATTAATTTCATTGTGCTTTTGCTCATTTTGAAGATTTTGACATTTTCACCTGAAGTGTACAATCAGGCTGAAAATGCATTTAAAGCCATAAAAAGTTCATTTTGGCTATCACACCTTAACTAAATGTTGTAGACTCAAACTTTTTGCTGTCATTAGTGTATGTTAGCAAAATGAAGATGATTCAAGCATTAATTTCATTGTGCTTTTGCTCATTTTGAAGATTTTGACATTTTCACCTGAAGTGTACAATTAGGGGCTGAAAACGCGTTTAAAGCAATAAAAAGTTCATTTTGGCTCTCACACCTTAACTAAATGTTGTAGACTCAAACTTTTTGCTGTCATTAGTATATTTTAGCAAAATGAAGATGATTCAAGCATTAATTTCATTGTACTTTTGCTCATTTTGAAGATTTTGACATTTTCACCTGAAGTGTACAATTAGGGGCTGAAAACGCGTTTAAAGCAATAAAAAGTTCATTTTGGCTCTCACACCTTAACTAAATGTTGTAGACTCAAACTTTTTGCTGTCATTAGTATATTTTAGCAAAATGAAGATGATTCAAGCATTAATTTCATTGTACTTTTGCTCATTTTGAAGATTTTGACATTTTCACCTGAAGTGTACAATTAGGGGCTGAAAACGCGTTTAAAGCAATAAAAAGTTCATTTTGGCTCTCACACCTTAACTAAATGTTGTAGATTCAAACTTTTTGCTGTCATTAGTGTATTTTAGCAAAATGAAGATGATTCAAGCATTAATTTCATTGTGCTTTTGCTCATTTTGAAGATTTTGACATTTTCACCTGAAGTGTACAATTAGGGGCTCAAAACGCGTTTAAAGCAATAAAAAGTTCATTTTGGCTCTCACACCTTAACTAAATGTTGTAGACTCAAACTTTTTGCTGTCATTAGTGTATTTTAGCAAAATGAAGATGATTCAAGCATTAATTTCATTGTGCTTTTGCTCATTTTGAAGATTTTGACATTTTCACCTGAAGTGTACAATCAGGCTGAAAATGCATTTAAAGCCATAAAAAGTTCATTTTGGCTATCACACCTTAACTAAATGTTGTAGACTCAAACTTTTTGCTGTCATTAGTGTATGTTAGCAAAATGAAGATGATTCAAGCATTAATTTCATTGTGCTTTTGCTCATTTTGAAGATTTTGACATTTTCACCTGAAGTGTACAATTAGGGGCTGAAAACGCGTTTAAAGCAATAAAAAGTTCATTTTGGCTCTCACACCTTAACTAAATGTTGTAGACTCAAACTTTTTGCTGTCATTAGTATATTTTAGCAAAATGAAGATGATTCAAGCATTAATTTCATTGTACTTTTGCTCATTTTGAAGATTTTGACATTTTCACCTGAAGTGTAGAATCGGGCTGAAAATGCATTTAAAGCAATAAAAAGTTCATTTTGGCTCTCACACCTTAACTAAATGTTGTAGATTCAAACTTTTTGCTGTCATTAGTGTATTTTAGCAAAAATGAAGATGATTCAAGCATTAATTTCATTGTGCTTTTGCTCATTTTGAAGATTTTGACATTTTCACCTGAAGTGTACAATTAGGGGCTCAAAACGCGTTTAAAGCAATAAAAAGTTCATTTTGGCTCTCACACCTTAACTAAATGTTGTAGACTCAAACTTTTTGCTGTCATTAGTATATTTTAGCAAAATGAAGATGATTCAAGCATTAATTTCATTGTACTTTTGCTCATTTTGAAGATTTTGACATTTTCACCTGAAGTGTACAATTAGGGGCTGAAAACGCGTTTAAAGCAATAAAAAGTTCATTTTGGCTCTCACACCTTAACTAAATGTTGTAGATTCAAACTTTTTGCTGTCATTAGTGTATTTTAGCAAAATGAAGATGATTCAAGCATTAATTTCATTGTGCTTTTGCTCATTTTGAAGATTTTGACATTTTCACCTGAAGTGTACAATTAGGGGCTCAAAACGCGTTTAAAGCAATAAAAAGTTCATTTTGGCTCTCACACCTTAACTAAATGTTGTAGACTCAAACTTTTTGCTGTCATTAGTGTATTTTAGCAAAATGAAGATGATTCAAGCATTAATTTCATTGTGCTTTTGCTCATTTTGAAGATTTTGACATTTTCACCTGAAGTGTACAATCAGGCTGAAAATGCATTTAAAGCCATAAAAAGTTCATTTTGGCTCTCACACCTTAACTAAATGTTGTAGACTCAAACTTTTTGCTGTCATTAGTATATTTTAGCAAAATGAAGATGATTCAAGCATTAATTTCATTGTACTTTTGCTCATTTTGAAGATTTTGACATTTTCACCTGAAGTGTAGAATCGGGCTGAAAATGCATTTAAAGCAATAAAAAGTTCATTTTGGCTCTCACACCTTAACTAAATGTTGTAGATTCAAACTTTTTGCTGTCATTAGTGTATTTTAGCAAAAATGAAGATGATTCAAGCATTAATTTCATTGTGCTTTTGCTCATTTTGAAGATTTTGACATTTTCACCTGAAGTGTACAATTAGGGGCTCAAAACGCGTTTAAAGCAATAAAAAGTTCATTTTGGCTCTCACACCTTAACTAAATGTTGTAGACTCAAACTTTTTGCTGTCATTAGTATATTTTAGCAAAATGAAGATGATTCCAGCATTAATTTTATTGTGCTTTTGCTCATTTTGAAGATTTTGACATTTTCACCTGAAGTGTACAATCGGGCTGAAAATGCATTTAAAGCCATAAAAAGTTCATTTTGGCTCTCACACCTTAACTAAATGTTGTAGACTCAAACTTTTAGCTGTCATTAGTGTATGTTAGCAAAATGAAGATGATTCAAGCATTAATTTCATTGTGCTTTTGCTCATTTTGAAGATTTTGACATTTTCACCTGAAGTGTACAATCCGGCTAAAAATGCATTTAAAGCCATAAAAAGTTCATTTTGGCTCTCACACCTTAACTAAATGTTGTAGACTCAAACTTTTTGCTGTCATTAGTGTATTTTAGCAAAATGAAGATGATTCAAGCATTAATTTCATTGTGCTTTTGCTCATTTTGAAGATTTTGACATTTTCACCTGAAGTGTACAATCGGGCTGAAAATGCATTTAAAGCAATAAAAAGTTCATTTTGGCTCTCACACCTTAACTAAATGTTGTAGATTCAAACTTTTTCCTGTCATTAGTGTATTTTAGCAAAATGAAGATGATTCAAGTACTTTTGCTCATTTTGAAGATTTTGACATTTTCACCTGAAGTGTACAATCGGGCTGAAAATGCATTTAAAGCCATAAAAAGTTCATTTTGGCTCTCACACCTTAACTAAATATTGTAGACTCAAACTTTTTGCTGTCATTAGTGTATGTTAGCAAAATGAAGATGATTCAAGCATTAATTTCATTGTGCTTTTGCTCATTTTGAAGATTTTGACATTTTCACCTGAAGTGTACAATCAGGCTGAAAATGCATTTAAAGCCATAAAAAGTTCATTTTGGCTCTCACACCTTAACTAAATGTTGTAGACTCAAACTTTTTGCTGTCATTAGTGTATTTTAGCAAAATGAAGATGATTCAAGCATTAATTTCATTGTGCTTTTGCTCATTTTGAAGATTTTGACATTTTCACCTGAAGTGTACAATCAGGCTGAAAATGCATTTAAAGCCATAAAAAGTTCATTTTGGCTCTCACACCTTAACTAAATGTTGTAGACTCAAACTTTTTGCTGTCATTAGTGTATGTTAGCAAAATGAAGATGATTCAAGCATTAATTTCATTGTGCTTTTGCTCATTTTGAAGATTTTGACATTTTCACCTGAAGTGTAGAATCGGGCTGAAAATGCATTTAAAGCAATAAAAAGTTCATTTTGGCTCTCACACCTTAACTAAATGTTGTAGATTCAAACTTTTTGCTGTCATTAGTGTATTTTAGCAAAATGAAGATGATTCAAGCATTAATTTCATTGTGCTTTTGCTCATTTTGAAGATTTTGACATTTTCACCTGAAGTGTACAATTAGGGGCTCAAAACGCGTTTAAAGCAATAAAAAGTTCATTTTGGCTCTCACACCTTAACTAAATGTTGTAGACTCAAACTTTTTGCTGTCATTAGTATATTTTAGCAAAATGAAGATGATTCCAGCATTAATTTTATTGTGCTTTTGCTCATTTTGAAGATTTTGACATTTTCACCTGAAGTGTACAATCGGGCTGAAAATGCATTTAAAGCCATAAAAAGTTCATTTTGGCTCTTACACCTTAACTAAATGTTGTAGACTCAAACTTGTTGCTGTCATTAGTGTATGTTAGCAAAATGAAGATGATTCAAGCATTAATTTCATTGTGCTTTTGCTCATTTTGAAGATTTTGACATTTTCACCTGAAGTGTACAATCCGGCTAAAAATGCATTTAAAGCCATAAAAAGTTCATTTTGGCTCTCACACCTTAACTAAATGTTGTAGATTAAAACTTTTTGCTGTCATTAGTGTATTTTAGCAAAATGAAGATGATTCAAGCATTAATTTCATTGTGCTTTTGCTCATTTTGAAGATTTTGACATTTTCACCTGAAGTGTACAATTAGGGGCTCAAAACGCGTTTAAAGCAATAAAAAGTTCATTTTGGCTCTCACACCTTAACTAAATGTTGTAGACTCAAACTTTTTGCTGTCATTAGTATATTTTAGCAAAATGAAGATGATTCCAGCATTAATTTTATTGTGCTTTTGCTCATTTTGAAGATTTTGACATTTTCACCTGAAGTGTACAATCGGGCTGAAAATGCATTTAAAGCCATAAAAAGTTCATTTTGGCTCTTACACCTTAACTAAATGTTGTAGACTCAAACTTTTTGCTGTCATTAGTGTATGTTAGCAAAATGAAGATGATTCAAGCATTAATTTCATTGTGCTTTTGCTCATTTTGAAGATTTTGACATTTTCACCTGAAGTGTACAATCCGGCTAAAAATGCATTTAAAGCCATAAAAAGTTCATTTTGGCTCTCACACCTTAACTAAATGTTGTAGACTCAAACTTTTTGCTGTCATTAGTGTATTTTAGCAAAATGAAGATGATTCAAGCATTAATTTCATTGTGCTTTTGCTCATTTTGAAGATTTTGACATTTTCACTTGAAGTGTACAATCGGGCTGAAAATGCATTTAAAGCAATAAAAAGTTCATTTTGGCTCTCACACCTTAACTAAATGTTGTAGATTCAAACTTTTTGCTGTCATTAGTGTATTTTAGCAAAATGAAGATGATTCAAGCACTTTTGCTCATTTTGAAGATTTTGAAATTTTCACCTGAAGTGTACAATCGGGCTGAAAATGCATTTAAAGCCATAAAAAGTTCATTTTGGCTCTCACACCTTAACTAAATGTTGTAGACTCAAACTTTTTGCTGTCATTAGTGTATGTTAGCAAAATGAAGATGATTCAAGCATTAATTTCATTGTGCTTTTGCTCATTTTGAAGATTTTGACATTTTCACCTGAAGTGTACAATCGGGCTAAAAATGCATTTAAAGCCATAAAAAGTTCATTTTGGCTCTCACACCTTAACTAAATGTTGTAGACTCAAACTTTTTGCTGTCATTAGTGTATTTTAGCAAAATGAAGATGATTCAAGCATTAATTTCATTGTGCTTTTGCTCATTTTGAAGATTTTGACATTTTCACCTGAAGTGTACAATCAGGCTGAAAATGCATTTAAAGCCATAAAAAGTTCATTTTGGCTCTCACACCTTAACTAAATGTTGTAGACTCAAACTTTTTGCTGTCATTAGTGTATTTTAGCAAAATGAAGATGATTCAAGCATTAATTTCATTGTGCTTTTGCTCATTTTGAAGATTTTGACATTTTCACCTGAAGTGTACAATCAGGCTGAAAATGCATTTAAAGCCATAAAAAGTTAATTTTGGCTCTCACACCTTAACTAAATGTTGTAGACTCAAACTTTTTGCTGTCATTGGTGTATTTTAGCAAAATGAAGATGATTCAAGCATTAATTTCATTGTGCTTTTGCTCATTTTGAAGATTTTGACATTTTCACCTGAAGTGTACAATCGGGCTGAAAATGCATTTAAAGCCATAAAAAGTTCATTTTGGCTCTCACACCTTAACTAAATGTTGTAGACTCAAACTTTTTGCTGTCATTAGTGTATTTTAGCAAAATGAAGATGATTCAAGCATTAATATCATTGTGCTTTTGCTCATTTTGAAGATTTTGACATTTTCACCTGAAGTGTACAATCGGGCTGAAAATGCATTTAAAGCAATAAAAAGTTCATTTTGGCTCTCACACCTTAACTAAATGTTGTAGATTCAAACTTTTTGCTGTCATTAGTGTATTTTAGCAAAATGAAGATGATTCAAGCATTAATTTCATTGTGCTTTTGCTCATTTTGAAGATTTTGACATTTTCACCTGAAGTGTACAATCAGGCTGAAAATGCATTTAAAGCCATAAAAAGTTCTCTCACACTTTAACTAAATGTTGTAGACTCAAACTTTTTGCTGTCATTAGTATATTTTAGCAAAATGAAGATGATTCAAGCATTAATTTTATTGTGCTTTTGCTCATTTTGAAGATTTTGACATTTTCACCTGAAGTGTACAATCGGGCTGAAAATGCATTTAAAGCCATAAAAAGTTCATTTTGGCTCTCACACCTTAACTAAATGTTGTAGACTCAAACTTTTTGCTGTCATTAGTGTATGTTAGCAAAATGAAGATGATTCAAGCATTAATTTCATTGTGCTTTTGCTCATTTTGAAGATTTTGACATTTTCACCTGAAGTGTACAATCAGGCTGAAAATGCATTTAAAGCCATAAAAAGTTCATTTTGGCTCTCACACCTTAACTAAATGTTGTAGACTCAAACTTTTTGCTGTCATTAGTGTATTTTAGCAAAATGAAGATGATTCAAGCATTAATTTCATTGTGCTTTTGCTCATTTTGAAGATTTTGACATTTCCACCTGAAGTGTACAATCAGGCTGAAAATATATTTAAAGCCATAAAAAGTTCATTTTGGCTATCACACCTTAACTAAATGTTGTAGACTCAAACTTTTTGCTGTCATTAGTGTATGTTAGCAAAATGAAGATGATTCAAGCATTAATTTCATTGTGCTTTTGCTCATTTTGAAGATTTTGACATTTACACCTGAAGTGTACAATTAGGGGCTGAAAACGCGTTTAAAGCAATAAAAAGTTCATTTTGGCTCTCACACCTTAACTAAATGTTGTAGACTCAAACTTTTTGCTGTCATTAGTATATTTTAGCAAAATGAAGATGATTCAAGCATTAATTTCATTGTACTTTTGCTCATTTTGAAGATTTTGACATTTTCACCTGAAGTGTACAATCGGGCTGAAAATGCATTTAAAGCAATAAAAAGTTCATTTTGGCTCTCACACCTTAACTAAATGTTGTAGATTCAAACTTTTTGCTGTCATTAGTGTATTTTAGCAAAATGAAGATGATTCAAGCATTAATTTCATTGTGCTTTTGCTCATTTTGAAGATTTTGACATTTTCACCTGAAGTGTACAATTAGGGGCTCAAAACGCGTTTAAAGCAATAAAAAGTTCATTTTGGCTCTCACACCTTAACTAAATGTTGTAGACTCAAACTTTTTGCTGTCATTAGTATATTTTAGCAAAATGAAGATGATTCCAGCATTAATTTTATTGTGCTTTTGCTCATTTTGAAGATTTTGACATTTTCACCTGAAGTGTACAATCGGGCTGAAAATGCATTTAAAGCCATAAAAAGTTCATTTTGGCTCTCACACCTTAACTAAATGTTGTAGACTCAAACTTTTTGCTGTCATTAGTGTATGTTAGCAAAATGAAGATGATTCAAGCATTAATTTCATTGTGCTTTTGCTCATTTTGAAGATTTTGACATTTTCACCTGAAGTGTACAATCCGGCTAAAAATGCATTTAAAGCCATAAAAAGTTCATTTTGGCTCTCACACCTTAACTAAATGTTGTAGACTCAAACTTTTTGCTGTCATTAGTGTATTTTAGCAAAATGAAGATGATTCAAGCATTAATTTCATTGTGCTTTTGCTCATTTTGAAGATTTTGACATTTTCACCTGAAGTGTACAATTAGGGGCTGAAAACGCGTTTAAAGCAATAAAAAGTTCATTTTGGCTCTCACACCTTAACTAAATGTTGTAGACTCAAACTTTTTGCTGTCATTAGTATATTTTAGCAAAATGAAGATGATTCAAGCATTAATTTTATTGTGCTTTTGCTCATTTTGAAGATTTTGACATTTTCACCTGAAGTGTACAATCAGGCTGAAAATGCATTTAAAGCCATAAAAACTTCATTTTGGCTCTCACACCTTAACTAAATGTTGTAGACTCAAACTTTTTGCTGTCATTACTGTATGTTAGCAAAATGAAGATGATCCAAGCATTAATTTCATTGTGCTTTTGCTCATTTTGAAGATTTTGACATTTTCACCTGAAGTGTACAATCATGCTGAAATGCATTTAAAGCCATAAAAAGTTCATTTTGGCTCTCACACCTTAACTAAATGTTGTAGACTCAAACTTTTTGCTGTCATTAGTGTATGTTAGCAAAATGAAGATGATCCAAGCATTAATTTCATTGTGCTTTTGCTCATTTTGAAGATTTTGACATTTTCACCTGAAGTGTACAATCAGGCTGAAAATGCATTTAAAGCCATAAAAAGTTCATTTTGGCTCTCACACCTTAACTAAATGTTGTAGACTCAAACTTTTTGCTGTCATTAGTGTATTTTAGCAAAATGAAGATGATTCAAGCATTAATTTCATTGTGCTTTTGCTCATTTTGAAGATTTTGACATTTTCACCGAAGTGTACAATTAGGGGCTGAAAACGCGTTTAAAGCAATAAAAAGTTCATTTTGGCTCTCACACCTTAACTAAATGTTGTAGACTCAAACTTTTTGCTGTCATTAGTATATTTTAGCAAAATGAAGATGATTCAAGCATTCATTTTATTGTGCTTTTGCTCATTTTGAAGATTTTGACATTTTCACCTGAAGTGTACAATCGGTTCTGAAAATGCATTTAAAGCCATAAAAAGTTCATTTTGGCTCTCACACCTTAACTAAATGTTGTAGACTCAAACTTTTTGCTGTCATTAGTGTATGTTAGCAAAATGAAGATGATTCAAGCATTAATTTCATTGTGCTTTCGCTCATTTTGAAGATTTTGACATTTTCACCTGAAGTGTACAATCAGGCTGAAAATGCATTTAAAGCCATAAAAAGTTCATTTTGGCTCTCACACCTTAACTAAATGTTGTAGACTCAAACTTTTTGCTGTCATTAGTGTATGTTAGCAAAATGAAGATGATTCAAGCATTAATTTCATTGTGCTTTTGCTCATTTTGAAAATTTTGACATTTTCACCTGAAGTGTACAATCAGGCTGAAAATGCATTTAAAGCCATAAAAAGTTCATTTTGGCTCTCACACCTTAACTAAATGTTGTAGACTCAAACTTTTTGCTGTCATTAGTGTATGTTAGCAAAATGAAGATGATTCAAGCATTAATTTCATTGTGCTTTTGCTCATTTTGAAGATTTTGACATTTTCACCTGAAGTGTACAATCAGGCTGAAAATGCATTTAAAGCCATAAAAAGTTCATTTTGGCTCTCACACCTTAACTAAATGTTGTAGACTCAAACTTTTTGCTGTCATTAGTGTATGTTAGCAAAATGAAGATGATTCAAGCATTAATTTCATTGTGCTTTTGCTCATTTTGAAGATTTTGACATTTTCACCTGAAGTGTACAATCAGGCTGAAAATGCATTTAAAGCCATAAAAAGTTCATTTTGGCTCTCACACCTTAACTAAATGTTGTAGACTCAAACTTTTTGCTGTCATTAGTGTATTTTAGCAAAATGAAGATGATTCAAGCATTAATTTCATTGTGCTTTTGCTCATTTTGAAGATTTTGACATTTTCACCTGAAGTGTACAATTTGGGGCTGAAAACGCGTTTAAAGCAATAAAAAGTTCATTTTGGCTCTCACACCTTAACTAAATGTTGTAGACTCAAACTTTTTGCTGTCATTAGTATATTTTAGCAAAATGAAGATGATTCAAGCATTAATTTTATTGTGCTTTTGCTCATTTTGAAGATTTTGACATTTTCACCTGAAGTGTACAATCGGGCTGAAAATGCATTTAAAGCCATAAAAAGTTCATTTTGGCTCTCACACCTTAACTAAATGTTGTAGACTCAAACTTTTTGCTGTCATTAGTGTATGTTAGCAAAATGAAGATGATTCAAGCATTAATTTCATTGTGCTTTTGCTCATTTTGAAGATTTTGACATTTTCACCTAAAGTGTACAATCAGGCTGAAAATGCATTTAAAGCCATAAAAAGTTCATTTTGGCTCTCACACCTTAACTAAATGTTGTAGACTCAAACTTTTTGCTGTCATTAGTGTATGTTAGCAAAATGAAGATGATTCAAGCATTAATTTCATTGTGCTTTTGCTCATTTTGAAGATTTTGACATTTTCACCTGAAGTGTACAATCAGGCTGAAAATGCATTTAAAGCCATAAAAAGTTCATTTTGGCTCTCACACCTTAACTAAATGTTGTAGACTCAAACTTTTTGCTGTCATTAGTGTATTTTAGCAAAATGAAGATGATTCAAGCATTAATTTCATTGTGCTTTTGCTCATTTTGAAGATTTTGACATTTTCACCTGAAGTGTACAATCGGGCTGAAAATGCATTTAAAGCCATAAAAAGTTCATTTTGGCTCTCACACCTTAACTAAATGTTGTAGACTCAAACTTTTTGCTGTCATTAGTGTATGTTAGCAAAATGAAGATGATTCAAGCATTAATTTCATTGTGCTTTTGCTCATTTTGAAGATTTTGACATTTTCACCTGAAGTGTACAATCGGGCTGAAAATGCATTTAAAGCAATAAAAAGTTCATTTTGGCTCTCACACCTTAACTAAATGTTGTAGATTCAAACTTTTTGCTGTCATTAGTGTATTTTAGCAAAATGAAGATGATTCAAGCATTAATTTCATTGTGCTTTTGCTCATTTTGAAGATTTTGACATTTTCACCTGAAGTGTACAATTAGGGGCTGAAAACGCGTTTAAAGCAATAAAAAGTTCATTTTGGCTCTCACACCTTAACTAAATGTTGTAGACTCAAACTTTTTGCTGTCATTAGTATATTTTAGCAAAATGAAGATGATTCAAGCATTCATTTTATTGTGCTTTTGCTCATTTTGAAGATTTTGACATTTTCACCTGAAGTGTACAATCAGGCTGAAAATGCATTCAAAGCCATAAAAAGTTCATTTTGGCTCTCACACCTTAACTAAATGTTGTAGACTCAAACTTTTTGCTGTCATTAGTGTATGTTAGCAAAATGAAGATGATTCAAGCATTAATTTCATTGTGCTTTTGCTCATTTTGAAGATTTTGACATTTTCACCTGAACTGTACAATCAGGCTGAAAATGCATTTAAAGCCATAAAAAGTTCATTTTGGCTCTCACACCTTAACTAAATGTTGTAGACTCAAACTTTTTGCTGTCATTATTGTAATTTAGCAAAATGAAGATGATTCAAGCATTAATTTCATTGTGCTTTTGCTCATTTTGAAGATTTTGACATTTTCACCTGAAGTGTACAATTAGGGGCTGAAAACGCGTTTAAAGCAATAAAAAGTTCATTTTGGCTCTCACACCTTAACTAAATGTTGTAGACTCAAACTTTTTGCTGTCATTAGTATATTTTAGCAAAATGAAGATGATTCAAGCATTAATTTTATTGTGCTTTTGCTCATTTTGAAGATTTTGACATTTTCACCTGAAGTGTACAATCGGGCTGAAAATGCATTTAAAGCCATAAAAAGTTCATTTTGGCTCTCACACCTTAACTAAATGTTGTAGACTCAAACTTTTTGCTGTCATTAGTGTATGTTAGCAAAATGAAGATGATTCAAGCATTAATTTCATTGTGCTTTTGCTCATTTTGAAGATTTTGACATTTTCACCTGAAGTGTACAATCAGGCTGAAAATGCATTTAAAGCCATAAAAAGTTCATTTTGGCTCTCACACCTTAACTAAATGTTGTAGACTCAAACTTTTTGCTGTCATTAGTGTATTTTAGCAAAATGAAGATGATTCAAGCATTAATTTCATTGTGCTTTTGCTCATTTTGAAGATTTTGACATTTTTACCTGAAGTGTACAATCGGGCTGAAAATGCATTTAAAGCAATAAAAAGTTCATTTTGGCTCTCACACCTTAACTAAATGTTGAAGATTCAAACTTTTTGCTGTCATTAGTGTATTTTAGCAAAATGAAGATGATTCAAGCATTAATTTCATTGTGCTTTTGCTCATTTTGAAGATTTTGACATTTTCACCTGAAGTGTACAATCAGGCTGAAAATGCATTTAAAGCCATAAAAAGTTCATTTTGGCTCTCACACCTTAACTAAATGTTGTAGACTCAAACTTTTTGCTGTCATTAGTGTATGTTAGCAAAATGAAGATGATTCAAGCATTAATTTCATTGTGCTTTTGCTCATTTTGAAGATTTTGACATTTTCACCTGAAGTGTACAATCAGGCTGAAAATGCATTTAAAGCCATAAAAAGTTCATTTTGGCTCTCACACCTTAACTAAATGTTGTAGACTCAAACTTTTTGCTGTCATTAGTATATTTTAGCAAAATGAAGATGATTCTAGCATTAATTTCATTGTGCTTTTGCTCATTTTGAAGATTTTGACATTTTCACCTGAAGTGTACAATTAGGGGCTGAAAACGCGTTTAAAGCAATAAAAAGTTCATTTTGGCTCTCACACCTTAACTAAATGTTGTAGACTCAAACTTTTTGCTGTCATTAGTATATTTTAGCAAAATGAAGATGATTCAAGCATTAATTTTATTGTGCTTTTGCTCATTTTGAAGATTTTGACATTTTCACCTGAAGTGTACAATCGGGCTGAAAATGCATTTAAAGCCATAAAAAGTTCATTTTGGCTCTCACACCTTAACTAAATGTTGTAGACTCAAACTTTTTGCTGTCATTAGTGTATGTTAGCAAAATGAAGATGATTCAAGCATTAATTTCATTGTGCTTTTGCTCATTTTGAAGATTTTGACATTTTCACCTGAAGTGTACAATCAGGCTGAAAATGCATTTAAAGCCATAAAAAGTTCATTTTGGCTCTCACACCTTAACTAAATGTTGTAGACTCAAACTTTTTGCTGTCATTAGTGTATTTTAGCAAAATGAAGATGATTCAAGCATTAATTTCATTGTGCTTTTGCTCATTTTGAAGATTTTGACATTTTTACCTGAAGTGTACAATCGGGCTGAAAATGCATTTAAAGCAATAAAAAGTTCATTTTGGCTCTCACACCTTAACTAAATGTTGTAGACTCAAACTTTTTGCTGTCATTAGTGTATTTTAGCAAAATGAAGATGATTCAAGCATTAATTTCATTGTGCTTTTGCTCATTTTGAAGATTTTGACATTTTTACCTGAAGTGTACAATCGGGCTGAAAATGCATTTAAAGCAATAAAAAGTTCATTTTGGCTCTCACACCTTAACTAAATGTTGTAGACTCAAACTTTTTGCTGTCATTAGTATATTTTAGCAAAATGAAGATGATTCAAGCATTAATTTCATTGTGCTTTTGCTCATTTTGAAGATTTTGACATTTTCACCTGAAGTGTACAATTAGGGGCTAAAAACGCGTTTAAAGCAATAAAAAGTTCATTTTGGCTCTCACACCTTAACTAAATGTTGTAGACTCAAACTTTTTGCTGTCATTAGTATATTTTAGCAAAATGAAGATGATTCAAGCATTCATTTTATTGTGCTTTTGCTCATTTTGAAGATTTTGACATTTTCACCTGAAGTGTACAATCGGGCTGAAAATGCATTTAAAGCCATAAAAAGGTCATTTTGGCTCTCACACCTTAACTAAATGTTGTAGACTCAAACTTTTTGCTGTCATTAGTGTATGTTAGCAAAATGAAGATGATTCAAGCATTAATTTCATTGTGCTTTTGCTCATTTTGAAGATTTTGACATTTTCACCTGAAGTGTACAATCAGGCTGAAAATGCATTCAAAGCCATAAAAAGTTCATTTTGGCTCTCACACCTTAACTAAATGTTGTAGACTCAAACTTTTTGCTGTCATTAGTGTATGTTAGCAAAATGAAGATGATTCAAGCATTAATTTCATTGTGCTTTTGCTCATTTTGAAGATTTTGACATTTTCACCTGAAGTGTACAATCAGGCTGAAAATGCATTTAAAGCCATAAAAAGTTCATTTTGGCTCTCACACCTTAACTAAATGTTGTAGACTCAAACTTTTTGCTGTCATTAGTGTAATTTAGCAAAATGAAGATGATTCAAGCATTAATTTCATTGTGCTTTTGCTCATTTTGAAGATTTTGACATTTTCACCTGAAGTGTACAATTAGGGGCTGAAAACGCGTTTAAAGCAATAAAAAGTTCATTTTGGCTCTCACACCTTAACTAAATGTTGTAGACTCAAACTTTTTGCTGTCATTAGTATATTTTAGCAAAATGAAGATGATTCAAGCATTCATTTTATTGTGCTTTTGCTCATTTTGAAGATTTTGACATTTTCACCTGAAGTGTACAATCGGGCTGAAAATGCATTTAAAGCCATAAAAAGTTCATTTTGGCTCTCACACCTTAACTAAATGTTGTAGACTCAAACTTTTTGCTGTCATTAGTGTAATTTAGCAAAATGAAGATGATTCAAGCATTAATTTCATTGTGCTTTTGCTCATTTTGAAGATTTTGACATTTTCACCTGAAGTGTACAATCGGGCTGAAAATGCATTTAAAGCAATAAAAAGTTCATTTTGGCTCTCACACCTTAACTAAATGTTGAAGATTCAAACTTTTTGCTGTCATTAGTGTATTTTAGCAAAATGAAGATGATTCAAGCATTAATTTCATTGTGCTTTTGCTCATTTTGAAGATTTTGACATTTTCACCTGAAGTGTACAATCAGGCTGAAAATGCATTTAAAGCCATAAAAAGTTCATTTTGGCTCTCACACCTTAACTAAATGTTGTAGACTCAAACTTTTTGCTGTCATTAGTGTATGTTAGCAAAATGAAGATGATTCAAGCATTAATTTCATTGTGCTTTTGCTCATTTTGAAGATTTTGACATTTTCACCTGAAGTGTACAATCAGGCTGAAAATGCATTTAAAGCCATAAAAAGTTCATTTTGGCTCTCACACCTTAACTAAATGTTGTAGACTCAAACTTTTTGCTGTCATTAGTATATTTTAGCAAAATGAAGATGATTCAAGCATTAATTTCATTGTGCTTTTGCTCATTTTGAAGATTTTGACATTTTCACCTGAAGTGTACAATTAGGGGCTGAAAACGCGTTTAAAGCAATAAAAAGTTCATTTTGGCTCTCACACCTTAACTAAATGTTGTAGACTCAAACTTTTTGCTGTCATTAGTATATTTTAGCAAAATGAAGATGATTCAAGCATTCATTTTATTGTGCTTTTGCTCATTTTGAAGATTTTGACATTTTCACCTGAAGTGTACAATCGGTTCTGAAAATGCATTTAAAGCCATAAAAAGTTCATTTTGGCTCTCACACCTTAACTAAATGTTGTAGACTCAAACTTTTTGCTGTCATTAGTGTATGTTAGCAAAATGAAGATGATTCAAGCATTAATTTCATTGTGCTTTCGCTCATTTTGAAGATTTTGACATTTTCACCTGAAGTGTACAATCAGGCTGAAAATGCATTTAAAGCCATAAAAAGTTCATTTTGGCTCTCACACCTTAACTAAATGTTGTAGACTCAAACTTTTTGCTGTCATTAGTGTATGTTAGCAAAATGAAGATGATTCAAGCATTAATTTCATTGTGCTTTTGCTCATTTTGAAGATTTTGACATTTTCACCTGAAGTGTACAATCAGGCTGAAAATGCATTTAAAGCCATAAAAAGTTCATTTTGGCTCTCACACCTTAACTAAATGTTGTAGACTCAAACTTTTTGCTGTCATTAGTATATTTTAGCAAAATGAAGATGATTCAAGCATTGATTTTATTGTGCTTTTGCTCATTTTGAAGATTTTGACATTTTCACCTGAAGTGTACAATCGGGCTGAAAATGCATTTAAAGCCATAAAAAGTTCATTTTGGCTCTCACACCTTAACTAAATGTTGTAGACTCAAACTTTTTGCTGTCATTAGTGTATGTTAGCAAAATGAAGATGATTCAAGCATTAATTTCATTGTGCTTTTGCTCATTTTGAAGATTTTGACATTTTCACCTGAAGTGTACAATCAGGCTGAAAATGCATTTAAAGCCATAAAAAGTTCATTTTGGCTCTCACACCTTAACTAAATGTTGTAGACTCAAACTTTTTGCTGTCATTAGTGTATGTTAGCAAAATGAAGATGATTCAAGCATTAATTTCATTGTGCTTTTGCTCATTTTGAAGATTTTGACATTTTCACCTGAAGTGTACAATCAGGCTGAAAATGCATTTAAAGCCATAAAAAGTTCATTTTGGCTCTCACACCTTAACTAAATGTTGTAGACTCAAACTTTTTGCTGTCATTAGTGTAATTTAGCAAAATGAAGATGATTCAAGCATTAATTTCATTGTGCTTTTGCTCATTTTGAAGATTTTGACATTTTCACCTGAAGTGTACAATTAGGGGCTGAAAACGCGTTTAAAGCAATAAAAAGTTCATTTTGGCTCTCACACCTTAACTAAATGTTGTAGACTCAAACTTTTTGCTGTCATTAGTATATTTTAGCAAAATGAAGATGATTCAAGCATTAATTTTATTGTGCTTTTGCTCATTTTGAAGATTTTGACATTTTCACCTGAAGTGTACAATCGGGCTGAAAATGCATTTAAAGCCATAAAAAGTTCATTTTGGCTCTCACACCTTAACTAAATGTTGTAGACTCAAACTTTTTGCTGTCATTAGTGTAATTTAGCAAAATGAAGATGATTCAAGCATTAATTTCATTGTGCTTTTGCTCATTTTGAAGATTTTGACATTTTCACCTGAAGTGTACAATCGGGCTGAAAATGCATTTAAAGCAATAAAAAGTTCATTTTGGCTCTCACACCTTAACTAAATGTTGAAGATTCAAACTTTTTGCTGTCATTAGTGTATTTTAGCAAAATGAAGATGATTCAAGCATTAATTTCATTGTGCTTTTGCTCATTTTGAAGATTTTGACATTTTCACCTGAAGTGTACAATCGGGCTGAAAATGCATTTAAAGCCATAAAAAGTTCATTTTGGCTCTCACACCTTAACTAAATGTTGTAGACTCAAACTTTTTGCTGTCATTAGTGTATGTTAGCAAAATGAAGATGATTCAAGCATTAATTTCATTGTGCTTTTGCTCATTTTGAAGATTTTGACATTTTCACCTGAAGTGTACAATCAGGCTGAAAATGCATTTAAAGCCATAAAAAGTTCATTTTGGCTCTCACACCTTAACTAAATGTTGTAGATTCAAACTTTTTGCTGTCATTAGTATATTTTAGCAAAATGAAGATGATTCAAGCATTAATTTCATTGTGCTTTTGCTCATTTTGAAGATTTTGACATTTTCACCTGAAGTGTACAATTAGGGGCTGAAAACGCGTTTAAAGCAATAAAAAGTTCATTTTGGCTCTCACACCTTAACTAAATGTTGTAGACTCAAACTTTTTGCTGTCATTAGTATATTTTAGCAAAATGAAGATGATTCAAGCATTCATTTTATTGTGCTTTTGCTCATTTTGAAGATTTTGACATTTTCACCTGAAGTGTACAATCGGTTCTGAAAATGCATTTAAAGCCATAAAAAGTTCATTTTGGCTCTCACACCTTAACTAAATGTTGTAGACTCAAACTTTTTGCTGTCATTAGTGTATGTTAGCAAAATGAAGATGATTCAAGCATTAATTTCATTGTGCTTTCGCTCATTTTGAAGATTTTGACATTTTCACCTGAAGTGTACAATCAGGCTGAAAATGCATTTAAAGCCATAAAAAGTTCATTTTGGCTCTCACACCTTAACTAAATGTTGTAGACTCAAACTTTTTGCTGTCATTAGTGTATGTTAGCAAAATGAAGATGATTCAAGCATTAATTTCATTGTGCTTTTGCTCATTTTGAAGATTTTGACATTTTCACCTGAAGTGTACAATCAGGCTGAAAATGCATTTAAAGCCATAAAAAGTTCATTTTGGCTCTCACACCTTAACTAAATGTTGTAGACTCAAACTTTTTGCTGTCATTAGTATATTTTAGCAAAATGAAGATGATTCAAGCATTGATTTTATTGTGCTTTTGCTCATTTTGAAGATTTTGACATTTTCACCTGAAGTGTACAATCGGGCTGAAAATGCATTTAAAGCCATAAAAAGTTCATTTTGGCTCTCACACCTTAACTAAATGTTGTAGACTCAAACTTTTTGCTGTCATTAGTGTATGTTAGCAAAATGAAGATGATTCAAGCATTAATTTCATTGTGCTTTTGCTCATTTTGAAGATTTTGACATTTTCACCTGAAGTGTACAATCAGGCTGAAAATGCATTTAAAGCCATAAAAAGTTCATTTTGGCTCTCACACCTTAACTAAATGTTGTAGACTCAAACTTTTTGCTGTCATTAGTGTATGTTAGCAAAATGAAGATGATTCAAGCATTAATTTCATTGTGCTTTTGCTCATTTTGAAGATTTTGACATTTTCACCTGAAGTGTACAATCAGGCTGAAAATGCATTTAAAGCCATAAAAAGTTCATTTTGGCTCTCACACCTTAACTAAATGTTGTAGACTCAAACTTTTTGCTGTCATTAGTGTATTTTAGCAAAATGAAGATGATTCAAGCATTAATTTCATTGTGCTTTTGCTCATTTTGAAGATTTTGACATTTTTACCTGAAGTGTACAATCGGGCTGAAAATGCATTTAAAGCAATAAAAAGTTCATTTTGGCTCTCACACCTTAACTAAATGTTGAAGATTCAAACTTTTTGCTGTCATTAGTGTATTTTAGCAAAATGAAGATGATTCAAGCATTAATTTCATTGTGCTTTTGCTCATTTTGAAGATTTTGACATTTTCACCTGAAGTGTACAATCAGGCTGAAAATGCATTTAAAGCCATAAAAAGTTCATTTTGGCTCTCACACCTTAACTAAATGTTGTAGACTCAAACTTTTTGCTGTCATTAGTATATTTTAGCAAAATGAAGATGATTCAAGCATTAATTTCATTGTGCTTTTGCTCATTTTGAAGATTTTGACATTTTCACCTGAAGTGTACAATTAGGGGCTGAAAACGCGTTTAAAGCAATAAAAAGTTCATTTTGGCTCTCACACCTTAACTAAATGTTGTAGACTCAAACTTTTTGCTGTCATTAGTATATTTTAGCAAAATGAAGATGATTCAAGCATTCATTTTATTGTGCTTTTGCTCATTTTGAAGATTTTGACATTTTCACCTGAAGTGTACAATCGGGCTGAAAATGCATTTAAAGCCATAAAAAGTTCATTTTGGCTCTCACACCTTAACTAAATGTTGTAGACTCAAACTTTTTGCTGTCATTAGTGTATGTTAGCAAAATGAAGATGATTCAAGCATTAATTTCATTGTGCTTTCGCTCATTTTGAAGATTTTGACATTTTCACCTGAAGTGTACAATCAGGCTGAAAATGCATTTAAAGCCATAAAAAGTTCATTTTGGCTCTCACACCTTAACTAAATGTTGTAGACTCAAACTTTTTGCTGTCATTAGTGTATTTTAGCAAAATGAAGATGATTCAAGCATTAATTTCATTGTGCTTTTGCTCATTTTGAAGATTTTGACATTTTCACCTGAAGTGTACAATCGGGCTGAAAATGCATTTAAAGCAATAAAAAGTTCATTTTGGCTCTCACACCTTAACTAAATGTTGTAGATTCAAACTTTTTGCTGTCATTAGTGTATTTTAGCAAAATGAAGATGATTCAAGCATTAATTTCATTGTGCTTTTGCTCATTTTGAAGATTTTGACATTTTCACCTGAAGTGTACAATTAGGGGCTGAAAACGCGTTTAAAGCAATAAAAAGTTCATTTTGGCTCTCACACCTTAACTAAATGTTGTAGACTCAAACTTTTTGCTGTCATTAGTATATTTTAGGAAAATGAAGATGATTCAAGCATTAATTTTATTGTGCTTTTGCTCATTTTGAAGATTTTGACATTTTCACCTGAAGTGTACAATCGGGCTGAAAATGCATTTAAAGCCATAAAAAGTTCATTTTGGCTCTCACACCTTAACTAAATGTTGTAGACTCAAACTTTTTGCTGTCATTAGTGTATGTTAGCAAAATGAAGATGATTCAAGCATTAATTTCATTGTGCTTTTTCTCATTTTGAAGATTTTGACATTTTCACCTGAAGTGTACAATCGGGCTGAAAATGCATTTAAAGCAATAAAAAGTTCATTTTGGCTCTCACACCTTAACTAAATGTTGTAGATTCAAACTTTTTGCTGTCATTAGTGTATTTTAGCAAAATGAAGATGATTCAAGCATTAATTTCATTGTGCTTTTGCTCATTTTGAAGATTTTGACATTTTCACCTGAAGTGTACAATTAGGGGCTGAAAACGCGTTTAAAGCAATAAAAAGTTCATTTTGGCTCTCACACCTTAACTAAATGTTGTAGACTCAAACTTTTTGCTGTCATTAGTGTATGTTAGCAAAATGAAGATGATTCAAGCATTAATTTCATTGTGCTTTTGCTCATTTTGAAGATTTTGACATTTTCACCTGAAGTGTACAATCAGGCTGAAAATGCATTTAAAGCCATAAAAAGTTCATTTTGGCTCTCACACCTTAACTAAATGTTGTAGACTCAAACTTTTTGCTGTCATTAGTGTATTTTAGCAAAATGAAGATGATTCAAGCATTAATTTCATTGTGCTTTTGCTCATTTTGAAGATTTTGACATTTTCACCTGAAGTGTACAATTAGGGGCTGAAAACGCGTTTAAAGCAATAAAAAGTTCATTTTGGCTCTCACACCTTAACTAAATGTTGTAGACTCAAACTTTTTGCTGTCATTAGTATATTTTAGCAAAATGAAGATGATTCAAGCATTCATTTTATTGTGCTTTTGCTCATTTTGAAGATTTTGACATTTTCACCTGAAGTGTACAATCGGGCTGAAAATGCATTTAAAGCCATAAAAAGTTCATTTTGGCTCTCACACCTTAACTAAATGTTGTAGACTCAAACTTTTTGCTGTCATTAGTGTATGTTAGCAAAATGAAGATGATTCAAGCATTAATTTCATTGTGCTTTTGCTCATTTTGAAGATTTTGACATTTTCACCTGAAGTGTACAATCAGGCTGAAAATGCATTTAAAGCCATAAAAAGTTCATTTTGGCTCTCACACCTTAACTAAATGTTGTAGACTCAAACTTTTTGCTGTCATTAGTGTAATTTAGCAAAATGAAGATGATTCAAGCATTAATTTCATTGTGCTTTTGCTCATTTTGAAGATTTTGACATTTTCACCTGAAGTGTACAATCGGGCTGAAAATGCATTTAAAGCCATAAAAAGTTCATTTTGGCTCTCACACCTTAACTAAATGTTGTAGACTCAAACTTTTTGCTGTCATTAGTGTATTTTAGCAAAATGAAGATGATTCAAGCATTAATTTCATTGTGCTTTTGCTCATTTTGAAGATTTTGACATTTTCACCTGAAGTGTACAATCAGGCTGAAAATGCATTTAAAGCCATAAAAAGTTCATTTTGGCTCTCACACCTTAACTAAATGTTGTAGACTCAAACTTTTTGCTGTCATTAGTGTATGTTAGCAAAATGAAGATGATTCAAGCATTAATTTCATTGTGCTTTTGCTCATTTTGAAGATTTTGACATTTTCACCTGAAGTGTACAATCAGGCTGAAAATGCATTTAAAGCCATAAAAAGTTCATTTTGGCTCTCACACCTTAACTAAATGTTGTAGACTCAAACTTTTTGCTGTCATTAGTGTATTTTAGCAAAATGAAGATGATTCAAGCATTAATTTCATTGTGCTTTTGCTCATTTTGAAGATTTTGACATTTTCACCTGAAGTGTACAATCGGGCTGAAAATGCATTTAAAGCCATAAAAAGTTCATTTTGGCTCTCACACCTTAACTAAATGTTGTAGACTCAAACTTTTTGCTGTCATTAGTGTATGTTAGCAAAATGAAGATGATTCAAGCATTAATTTCATTGTGCTTTTGCTCATTTTGAAGATTTTGACATTTTCACCTGAAGTGTACAATCAGGCTGAAAATGCATTTAAAGCCATAAAAAGTTCATTTTGGCTCTCACACCTTAACTAAATGTTGTAGACTCAAACTTTTTGCTGTCATTAGTGTATGTTAGCAAAATGAAGATGATTCAAGCATTAATTTCATTGTGCTTTTGCTCATTTTGAAGATTTTGACATTTTCACCTGAAGTGTACAATCAGGCTGAAAATGCATTTAAAGCCATAAAAAGTTCATTTTGGCTCTCACACCTTAACTAAATGTTGTAGACTCAAACTTGTTGCTGTCATTAGTGTATGTTAGCAAAATGAAGATGATTCAAGCATTAATTTCATTGTGCTTTTGCTCATTTTGAAGATTTTGACATTTTCACCTGAAGTGTACAATCAGGCTGAAAATGCATTTAAAGCCATAAAAAGTTCATTTTGGCTCTCACACCTTAACTAAATGTTGTAGACTCAAACTTTTTGCTGTCATTAGTGTAATTTAGCAAAATGAAGATGATTCAAGCATTAATTTCATTGTGCTTTTGCTCATTTTGAAGATTTTGACATTTTCACCTGAAGTGTACAATCGGGCTGAAAATGCATTTAAAGCCATAAAAAGTTCATTTTGGCTCTCACACCTTAACTAAATGTTGTAGACTCAAACTTTTTGCTGTCATTAGTGTATTTTAGCAAAATGAAGATGATTCAAGCATTAATTTCATTGTGCTTTTGCTCATTTTGAAGATTTTGACATTTTCACCTGAAGTGTACAATCAGGCTGAAAATGCATTTAAAGCCATAAAAAGTTCATTTTGGCTCTCACACCTTAACTAAATGTTGTAGACTCAAACTTTTTGCTGTCATTAGTGTATGTTAGCAAAATGAAGATGATTCAAGCATTAATTTCATTGTGCTTTTGCTCATTTTGAAGATTTTGACATTTTCACCTGAAGTGTACAATCAGGCTGAAAATGCATTTAAAGCCATAAAAAGTTCATTTTGGCTCTCACACCTTAACTAAATGTTGTAGACTCAAACTTTTTGCTGTCATTAGTGTATTTTAGCAAAATGAAGATGATTCAAGCATTAATTTCATTGTGCTTTTGCTCATTTTGAAGATTTTGACATTTTCACCTGAAGTGTACAATCGGGCTGAAAATGCATTTAAAGCCATAAAAAGTTCATTTTGGCTCTCACACCTTAACTAAATGTTGTAGACTCAAACTTTTTGCTGTCATTGGTGTATGTTAGCAAAATGAAGATGATTCAAGCATTAATTTCATTGTGCTTTTGCTCATTTTGAAGATTTTGACATTTTCACCTGAAGTGTACAATCAGGCTGAAAATGCATTTAAAGCCATAAAAAGTTCATTTTGGCTCTCACACCTTAACTAAATGTTGTAGACTCAAACTTTTTGCTGTCATTAGTGTATTTTAGCAAAATGAAGATGATTCAAGCATTAATTTCATTGTGCTTTTGCTCATTTTGAAGATTTTGACATTTTCACCTGAAGTGTACAATTAGGGGCTGAAAACGCGTTTAAAGCAATAAAAAGTTCATTTTGGCTCTCACACCTTAACTAAATGTTGTAGACTCAAACTTTTTGCTGTCATTAGTATATTTTAGCAAAATGAAGATGATTCAAGCATTAATTTTATTGTGCATTTGCTCATTTTGAAGATTTTGACATTTTCACCTGAAGTGTACAATCGGGCTGAAAATGCATTTAAAGCCATAAAAAGTTCATTTTGGCTCTCACACCTTAACTAAATGTTGTAGACTCAAACTTTTTGCTGTCATTAGTGTATGTTAGCAAAATGAAGATGATTCAAGCATTAATTTCATTGTGCTTTTGCTCATTTTGAAGATTTTGACATTTTCACCTGAAGTGTACAATCAGGCTGAAAATGCATTTAAAGCCATAAAAAGTTCATTTTGGCTCTCACACCTTAACTAAATGTTGTAGACTCAAACTTTTTGCTGTCATTAGTATATTTTAGCAAAATGAAGATGATTCAAGCATTAATTTTATTGTGCTTTTGCTCATTTTGAAGATTTTGACATTTTCACCTGAAGTGTACAATCAGGCTGAAAATGCATTTAAAGCCATAAAAAGTTCATTTTGGCTCTCACACCTTAACTAAATGTTGTAGACTCAAACTTTTTGCTGTCATTAGTGTATGTTAGCAAAATGAAGATGATTCAAGCATTAATTTCATTGTGCTTTTGCTCATTTTGAAGATTTTGACATTTTCACCTGAAGTGTACAATCAGGCTGAAAATGCATTTAAAGCCATAAAAAGTTCATTTTGGCTCTCACACCTTAACTAAATGTTGTAGACTCAAACTTTTTGCTGTTATTAGTGTTTTTTAGCAAAATGAAGATGATTCAAGCATTAATTTCATTGTGCTTTTGCTCATTTTGAAGATTTTGACATTTTCACCTGAAGTGTACAATCAGGCTGAAAATGCATTTAAAGCCATAAAAAGTTCATTTTGGCTCTCACACCTTAACTAAATGTTGTAGACTCAAACTTTTTGCTGTCATTAGTATATTTTAGCAAAATGAAGATGATTCAAGCATTAATTTTATTGTGCTTTTGCTCATTTTGAAGATTTTGACATTTTCACCTGAAGTGTACAATCAGGCTGAAAATGCATTTAAAGCCATAAAAAGTTCATTTTGGCTCTCACACCTTAACTAAATGTTGTAGACTCAAACTTTTTGCTGTCATTAGTGTATTTTAGCAAAATAAAGATGATTCAAGCATTAATTTCATTGTGCTTTTGCTCATTTTGAAGATTTTGACATTTTCACCTGAAGTGTACAATTAGGGGCTGAAAACGCGTTTAAAGCAATAAAAAGTTCATTTTGGCTCTCACACCTTAACTAAATGTTGTAGACTCAAACTTTTTGCTGTCATTAGTATATTTTAGCAAAATGAAGATGATTCAAGCATTAATTTTATTGTGCTTTTGCTCATTTTGAAGATTTTGACATTTTCACCTGAAGTGTACAATCGGGCTGAAAATGCATTTAAAGCCATAAAAAGTTCATTTTGGCTCTCACACCTTAACTAAATGTTGTAGACTCAAACTTTTTGCTGTCATTAGTGTATGTTAGCAAAATGAAGATGATTCAAGCATTAATTTCATTGTGCTTTTGCTCATTTTGAAGATTTTGACATTTTCACCTGAAGTGTACAATCAGGCTGAAAATGCATTTAAAGCCATAAAAAGTTCATTTTGGCTCTCACACCTTAACTAAATGTTGTAGACTCAAACTTTTTGCTGTCATTAGTGTATGTTAGCAAAATGAAGATGATTCAAGCATTAATTTCATTGTGCTTTTGCTCATTTTGAAGATTTTGACATTTTCACCTGAAGTGTACAATCAGGCTGAAAATGCATTTAAAGCCATAAAAAGTTCATTTTGGCTCTCACACCTTAACTAAATGTTGTAGACTCAAACTTTTTGCTGTCATTAGTGTAATTTAGCAAAATGAAGATGATTCAAGCATTAATTTCATTGTGCTTTTGCTCATTTTGAAGATTTTGACATTTTCACCTGAAGTGTACAATCGGGCTGAAAATGCATTTAAAGCCATAAAAAGTTCATTTTGGCTCTCACACCTTAACTAAATGTTGTAGACTCAAACTTTTTGCTGTCATTAGTGTATTTTAGCAAAATGAAGATGATTCAAGCATTAATTTCATTGTGCTTTTGCTCATTTTGAAGATTTTGACATTTTCACCTGAAGTGTACAATCAGGCTGAAAATGCATTTAAAGCCATAAAAAGTTCATTTTGGCTCTCACACCTTAACTAAATGTTGTAGACTCAAACTTTTTGCTGTCATTAGTGTATTTTAGCAAAATGAAGATGATTCAAGCATTAATTTCATTGTGCTTTTGCTCATTTTGAAGATTTTGACATTTTCACCTGAAGTGTACAATCGGGCTGAAAATGCATTTAAAGCCATAAAAAGTTCATTTTGGCTCTCACACCTTAACTAAATGTTGTAGACTCAAACTTTTTGCTGTCATTGGTGTATGTTAGCAAAATGAAGATGATTCAAGCATTAATTTCATTGTGCTTTTGCTCATTTTGAAGATTTTGACATTTTCACCTGAAGTGTACAATCAGGCTGAAAATGCATTTAAAGCCATAAAAAGTTCATTTTGGCTCTCACACCTTAACTAAATGTTGTAGACTCAAACTTTTTGCTGTCATTAGTGTATTTTAGCAAAATGAAGATGATTCAAGCATTAATTTCATTGTGCTTTTGCTCATTTTGAAGATTTTGACATTTTCACCTGAAGTGTACAATTAGGGGCTGAAAACGCGTTTAAAGCAATAAAAAGTTCATTTTGGCTCTCACACCTTAACTAAATGTTGTAGACTCAAACTTTTTGCTGTCATTAGTATATTTTAGCAAAATGAAGATGATTCAAGCATTAATTTTATTGTGCATTTGCTCATTTTGAAGATTTTGACATTTTCACCTGAAGTGTACAATCGGGCTGAAAATGCATTTAAAGCCATAAAAAGTTCATTTTGGCTCTCACACCTTAACTAAATGTTGTAGACTCAAACTTTTTGCTGTCATTAGTGTATGTTAGCAAAATGAAGATGATTCAAGCATTAATTTCATTGTGCTTTTGCTCATTTTGAAGATTTTGACATTTTCACCTGAAGTGTACAATCAGGCTGAAAATGCATTTAAAGCCATAAAAAGTTCATTTTGGCTCTCACACCTTAACTAAATGTTGTAGACTCAAACTTTTTGCTGTCATTAGTATATTTTAGCAAAATGAAGATGATTCAAGCATTAATTTTATTGTGCTTTTGCTCATTTTGAAGATTTTGACATTTTCACCTGAAGTGTACAATCAGGCTGAAAATGCATTTAAAGCCATAAAAAGTTCATTTTGGCTCTCACACCTTAACTAAATGTTGTAGACTCAAACTTTTTGCTGTCATTAGTGTATGTTAGCAAAATGAAGATGATTCAAGCATTAATTTCATTGTGCTTTTGCTCATTTTGAAGATTTTGACATTTTCACCTGAAGTGTACAATCAGGCTGAAAATGCATTTAAAGCCATAAAAAGTTCATTTTGGCTCTCACACCTTAACTAAATGTTGTAGACTCAAACTTTTTGCTGTTATTAGTGTTTTTTAGCAAAATGAAGATGATTCAAGCATTAATTTCATTGTGCTTTTGCTCATTTTGAAGATTTTGACATTTTCACCTGAAGTGTACAATCAGGCTGAAAATGCATTTAAAGCCATAAAAAGTTCATTTTGGCTCTCACACCTTAACTAAATGTTGTAGACTCAAACTTTTTGCTGTCATTAGTATATTTTAGCAAAATGAAGATGATTCAAGCATTAATTTTATTGTGCTTTTGCTCATTTTGAAGATTTTGACATTTTCACCTGAAGTGTACAATCAGGCTGAAAATGCATTTAAAGCCATAAAAAGTTCATTTTGGCTCTCACACCTTAACTAAATGTTGTAGACTCAAACTTTTTGCTGTCATTAGTGTATGTTAGCAAAATGAAGATGATTCAAGCATTAATTTCATTGTGCTTTTGCTCATTTTGAAGATTTTGACATTTTCACCTGAAGTGTACAATCAGGCTGAAAATGCATTTAAAGCCATAAAAAGTTCATTTTGGCTCTCACACCTTAACTAAATGTTGTAGACTCAAACTTTTTGCTGTCATTAGTGTATGTTAGCAAAATGAAGATGATTCAAGCATTAATTTCATTGTGCTTTTGCTCATTTTGAAGATTTTGACATTTTCACCTGAAGTGTACAATCAGGCTGAAAATGCATTTAAAGCCATAAAAAGTTCATTTTGGCTCTCACACCTTAACTAAATGTTGTAGACTCAAACTTTTTGCTGTCATTAGTGTATTTTAGCAAAATGAAGATGATTCAAGCATTAATTTCATTGTGCTTTTGCTCATTTTGAAGATTTTGACATTTTTACCTGAAGTGTACAATCGGGCTGAAAATGCATTTAAAGCAATAAAAAGTTCATTTTGGCTCTCACACCTTAACTAAATGTTGAAGATTCAAACTTTTTGCTGTCATTAGTGTATTTTAGCAAAATGAAGATGATTCAAGCATTAATTTCATTGTGCTTTTGCTCATTTTGAAGATTTTGACATTTTCACCTGAAGTGTACAATCAGGCTGAAAATGCATTTAAAGCCATAAAAAGTTCATTTTGGCTCTCACACCTTAACTAAATGTTGTAGACTCAAACTTTTTGCTGTCATTAGTATATTTTAGCAAAATGAAGATGATTCAAGCATTAATTTCATTGTGCTTTTGCTCATTTTGAAGATTTTGACATTTTCACCTGAAGTGTACAATTAGGGGCTGAAAACGCGTTTAAAGCAATAAAAAGTTCATTTTGGCTCTCACACCTTAACTAAATGTTGTAGACTCAAACTTTTTGCTGTCATTAGTATATTTTAGCAAAATGAAGATGATTCAAGCATTCATTTTATTGTGCTTTTGCTCATTTTGAAGATTTTGACATTTTCACCTGAAGTGTACAATCGGGCTGAAAATGCATTTAAAGCCATAAAAAGTTCATTTTGGCTCTCACACCTTAACTAAATGTTGTAGACTCAAACTTTTTGCTGTCATTAGTGTATGTTAGCAAAATGAAGATGATTCAAGCATTAATTTCATTGTGCTTTCGCTCATTTTGAAGATTTTGACATTTTCACCTGAAGTGTACAATCAGGCTGAAAATGCATTTAAAGCCATAAAAAGTTCATTTTGGCTCTCACACCTTAACTAAATGTTGTAGACTCAAACTTTTTGCTGTCATTAGTGTATTTTAGCAAAATGAAGATGATTCAAGCATTAATTTCATTGTGCTTTTGCTCATTTTGAAGATTTTGACATTTTCACCTGAAGTGTACAATCGGGCTGAAAATGCATTTAAAGCAATAAAAAGTTCATTTTGGCTCTCACACCTTAACTAAATGTTGTAGATTCAAACTTTTTGCTGTCATTAGTGTATTTTAGCAAAATGAAGATGATTCAAGCATTAATTTCATTGTGCTTTTGCTCATTTTGAAGATTTTGACATTTTCACCTGAAGTGTACAATTAGGGGCTGAAAACGCGTTTAAAGCAATAAAAAGTTCATTTTGGCTCTCACACCTTAACTAAATGTTGTAGACTCAAACTTTTTGCTGTCATTAGTATATTTTAGGAAAATGAAGATGATTCAAGCATTAATTTTATTGTGCTTTTGCTCATTTTGAAGATTTTGACATTTTCACCTGAAGTGTACAATCGGGCTGAAAATGCATTTAAAGCCATAAAAAGTTCATTTTGGCTCTCACACCTTAACTAAATGTTGTAGACTCAAACTTTTTGCTGTCATTAGTGTATGTTAGCAAAATGAAGATGATTCAAGCATTAATTTCATTGTGCTTTTTCTCATTTTGAAGATTTTGACATTTTCACCTGAAGTGTACAATCGGGCTGAAAATGCATTTAAAGCAATAAAAAGTTCATTTTGGCTCTCACACCTTAACTAAATGTTGTAGATTCAAACTTTTTGCTGTCATTAGTGTATTTTAGCAAAATGAAGATGATTCAAGCATTAATTTCATTGTGCTTTTGCTCATTTTGAAGATTTTGACATTTTCACCTGAAGTGTACAATTAGGGGCTGAAAACGCGTTTAAAGCAATAAAAAGTTCATTTTGGCTCTCACACCTTAACTAAATGTTGTAGACTCAAACTTTTTGCTGTCATTAGTATATTTTAGGAAAATGAAGATGATTCAAGCATTAATTTTATTGTGCTTTTGCTCATTTTGAAGATTTTGACATTTTCACCTGAAGTGTACAATCGGGCTGAAAATGCATTTAAAGCCATAAAAAGTTCATTTTGGCTCTCACACCTTAACTAAATGTTGTAGACTCAAACTTTTTGCTGTCATTAGTGTATGTTAGCAAAATGAAGATGATTCAAGCATTAATTTCATTGTGCTTTTGCTCATTTTGAAGATTTTGACATTTTCACCTGAAGTGTACAATCAGGCTGAAAATGCATTTAAAGCCATAAAAAGTTCATTTTGGCTCTCACACCTTAACTAAATGTTGTAGACTCAAACTTTTTGCTGTCATTAGTGTATTTTAGCAAAATGAAGATGATTCAAGCATTAATTTCATTGTGCTTTTGCTCATTTTGAAGATTTTGACATTTTCACCTGAAGTGTACAATTAGGGGCTGAAAACGCGTTTAAAGCAATAAAAAGTTCATTTTGGCTCTCACACCTTAACTAAATGTTGTAGACTCAAACTTTTTGCTGTCATTAGTATATTTTAGCAAAATGAAGATGATTCAAGCATTCATTTTATTGTGCTTTTGCTCATTTTGAAGATTTTGACATTTTCACCTGAAGTGTACAATCGGGCTGAAAATGCATTTAAAGCCATAAAAAGTTCATTTTGGCTCTCACACCTTAACTAAATGTTGTAGACTCAAACTTTTTGCTGTCATTAGTGTATGTTAGCAAAATGAAGATGATTCAAGCATTAATTTCATTGTGCTTTTGCTCATTTTGAAGATTTTGACATTTTCACCTGAAGTGTACAATCAGGCTGAAAATGCATTTAAAGCCATAAAAAGTTCATTTTGGCTCTCACACCTTAACTAAATGTTGTAGACTCAAACTTTTTGCTGTCATTAGTGTAATTTAGCAAAATGAAGATGATTCAAGCATTAATTTCATTGTGCTTTTGCTCATTTTGAAGATTTTGACATTTTCACCTGAAGTGTACAATCGGGCTGAAAATGCATTTAAAGCCATAAAAAGTTCATTTTGGCTCTCACACCTTAACTAAATGTTGTAGACTCAAACTTTTTGCTGTCATTAGTGTATTTTAGCAAAATGAAGATGATTCAAGCATTAATTTCATTGTGCTTTTGCTCATTTTGAAGATTTTGACATTTTCACCTGAAGTGTACAATCAGGCTGAAAATGCATTTAAAGCCATAAAAAGTTCATTTTGGCTCTCACACCTTAACTAAATGTTGTAGACTCAAACTTTTTGCTGTCATTAGTGTATGTTAGCAAAATGAAGATGATTCAAGCATTAATTTCATTGTGCTTTTGCTCATTTTGAAGATTTTGACATTTTCACCTGAAGTGTACAATCAGGCTGAAAATGCATTTAAAGCCATAAAAAGTTCATTTTGGCTCTCACACCTTAACTAAATGTTGTAGACTCAAACTTTTTGCTGTCATTAGTGTATTTTAGCAAAATGAAGATGATTCAAGCATTAATTTCATTGTGCTTTTGCTCATTTTGAAGATTTTGACATTTTCACCTGAAGTGTACAATCGGGCTGAAAATGCATTTAAAGCCATAAAAAGTTCATTTTGGCTCTCACACCTTAACTAAATGTTGTAGACTCAAACTTTTTGCTGTCATTAGTGTATGTTAGCAAAATGAAGATGATTCAAGCATTAATTTCATTGTGCTTTTGCTCATTTTGAAGATTTTGACATTTTCACCTGAAGTGTACAATCAGGCTGAAAATGCATTTAAAGCCATAAAAAGTTCATTTTGGCTCTCACACCTTAACTAAATGTTGTAGACTCAAACTTTTTGCTGTCATTAGTGTATGTTAGCAAAATGAAGATGATTCAAGCATTAATTTCATTGTGCTTTTGCTCATTTTGAAGATTTTGACATTTTCACCTGAAGTGTACAATCAGGCTGAAAATGCATTTAAAGCCATAAAAAGTTCATTTTGGCTCTCACACCTTAACTAAATGTTGTAGACTCAAACTTGTTGCTGTCATTAGTGTATGTTAGCAAAATGAAGATGATTCAAGCATTAATTTCATTGTGCTTTTGCTCATTTTGAAGATTTTGACATTTTCACCTGAAGTGTACAATCAGGCTGAAAATGCATTTAAAGCCATAAAAAGTTCATTTTGGCTCTCACACCTTAACTAAATGTTGTAGACTCAAACTTTTTGCTGTCATTAGTGTAATTTAGCAAAATGAAGATGATTCAAGCATTAATTTCATTGTGCTTTTGCTCATTTTGAAGATTTTGACATTTTCACCTGAAGTGTACAATCGGGCTGAAAATGCATTTAAAGCCATAAAAAGTTCATTTTGGCTCTCACACCTTAACTAAATGTTGTAGACTCAAACTTTTTGCTGTCATTAGTGTATTTTAGCAAAATGAAGATGATTCAAGCATTAATTTCATTGTGCTTTTGCTCATTTTGAAGATTTTGACATTTTCACCTGAAGTGTACAATCAGGCTGAAAATGCATTTAAAGCCATAAAAAGTTCATTTTGGCTCTCACACCTTAACTAAATGTTGTAGACTCAAACTTTTTGCTGTCATTAGTGTATGTTAGCAAAATGAAGATGATTCAAGCATTAATTTCATTGTGCTTTTGCTCATTTTGAAGATTTTGACATTTTCACCTGAAGTGTACAATCAGGCTGAAAATGCATTTAAAGCCATAAAAAGTTCATTTTGGCTCTCACACCTTAACTAAATGTTGTAGACTCAAACTTTTTGCTGTCATTAGTGTATTTTAGCAAAATGAAGATGATTCAAGCATTAATTTCATTGTGCTTTTGCTCATTTTGAAGATTTTGACATTTTCACCTGAAGTGTACAATCGGGCTGAAAATGCATTTAAAGCCATAAAAAGTTCATTTTGGCTCTCACACCTTAACTAAATGTTGTAGACTCAAACTTTTTGCTGTCATTGGTGTATGTTAGCAAAATGAAGATGATTCAAGCATTAATTTCATTGTGCTTTTGCTCATTTTGAAGATTTTGACATTTTCACCTGAAGTGTACAATCAGGCTGAAAATGCATTTAAAGCCATAAAAAGTTCATTTTGGCTCTCACACCTTAACTAAATGTTGTAGACTCAAACTTTTTGCTGTCATTAGTGTATTTTAGCAAAATGAAGATGATTCAAGCATTAATTTCATTGTGCTTTTGCTCATTTTGAAGATTTTGACATTTTCACCTGAAGTGTACAATTAGGGGCTGAAAACGCGTTTAAAGCAATAAAAAGTTCATTTTGGCTCTCACACCTTAACTAAATGTTGTAGACTCAAACTTTTTGCTGTCATTAGTATATTTTAGCAAAATGAAGATGATTCAAGCATTAATTTTATTGTGCATTTGCTCATTTTGAAGATTTTGACATTTTCACCTGAAGTGTACAATCGGGCTGAAAATGCATTTAAAGCCATAAAAAGTTCATTTTGGCTCTCACACCTTAACTAAATGTTGTAGACTCAAACTTTTTGCTGTCATTAGTGTATGTTAGCAAAATGAAGATGATTCAAGCATTAATTTCATTGTGCTTTTGCTCATTTTGAAGATTTTGACATTTTCACCTGAAGTGTACAATCAGGCTGAAAATGCATTTAAAGCCATAAAAAGTTCATTTTGGCTCTCACACCTTAACTAAATGTTGTAGACTCAAACTTTTTGCTGTCATTAGTATATTTTAGCAAAATGAAGATGATTCAAGCATTAATTTTATTGTGCTTTTGCTCATTTTGAAGATTTTGACATTTTCACCTGAAGTGTACAATCAGGCTGAAAATGCATTTAAAGCCATAAAAAGTTCATTTTGGCTCTCACACCTTAACTAAATGTTGTAGACTCAAACTTTTTGCTGTCATTAGTGTATGTTAGCAAAATGAAGATGATTCAAGCATTAATTTCATTGTGCTTTTGCTCATTTTGAAGATTTTGACATTTTCACCTGAAGTGTACAATCAGGCTGAAAATGCATTTAAAGCCATAAAAAGTTCATTTTGGCTCTCACACCTTAACTAAATGTTGTAGACTCAAACTTTTTGCTGTTATTAGTGTTTTTTAGCAAAATGAAGATGATTCAAGCATTAATTTCATTGTGCTTTTGCTCATTTTGAAGATTTTGACATTTTCACCTGAAGTGTACAATCAGGCTGAAAATGCATTTAAAGCCATAAAAAGTTCATTTTGGCTCTCACACCTTAACTAAATGTTGTAGACTCAAACTTTTTGCTGTCATTAGTATATTTTAGCAAAATGAAGATGATTCAAGCATTAATTTTATTGTGCTTTTGCTCATTTTGAAGATTTTGACATTTTCACCTGAAGTGTACAATCAGGCTGAAAATGCATTTAAAGCCATAAAAAGTTCATTTTGGCTCTCACACCTTAACTAAATGTTGTAGACTCAAACTTTTTGCTGTCATTAGTGTATTTTAGCAAAATAAAGATGATTCAAGCATTAATTTCATTGTGCTTTTGCTCATTTTGAAGATTTTGACATTTTCACCTGAAGTGTACAATTAGGGGCTGAAAACGCGTTTAAAGCAATAAAAAGTTCATTTTGGCTCTCACACCTTAACTAAATGTTGTAGACTCAAACTTTTTGCTGTCATTAGTATATTTTAGCAAAATGAAGATGATTCAAGCATTAATTTTATTGTGCTTTTGCTCATTTTGAAGATTTTGACATTTTCACCTGAAGTGTACAATCGGGCTGAAAATGCATTTAAAGCCATAAAAAGTTCATTTTGGCTCTCACACCTTAACTAAATGTTGTAGACTCAAACTTTTTGCTGTCATTAGTGTATGTTAGCAAAATGAAGATGATTCAAGCATTAATTTCATTGTGCTTTTGCTCATTTTGAAGATTTTGACATTTTCACCTGAAGTGTACAATCAGGCTGAAAATGCATTTAAAGCCATAAAAAGTTCATTTTGGCTCTCACACCTTAACTAAATGTTGTAGACTCAAACTTTTTGCTGTCATTAGTGTATGTTAGCAAAATGAAGATGATTCAAGCATTAATTTCATTGTGCTTTTGCTCATTTTGAAGATTTTGACATTTTCACCTGAAGTGTACAATCAGGCTGAAAATGCATTTAAAGCCATAAAAAGTTCATTTTGGCTCTCACACCTTAACTAAATGTTGTAGACTCAAACTTTTTGCTGTCATTAGTGTAATTTAGCAAAATGAAGATGATTCAAGCATTAATTTCATTGTGCTTTTGCTCATTTTGAAGATTTTGACATTTTCACCTGAAGTGTACAATCGGGCTGAAAATGCATTTAAAGCCATAAAAAGTTCATTTTGGCTCTCACACCTTAACTAAATGTTGTAGACTCAAACTTTTTGCTGTCATTAGTGTATTTTAGCAAAATGAAGATGATTCAAGCATTAATTTCATTGTGCTTTTGCTCATTTTGAAGATTTTGACATTTTCACCTGAAGTGTACAATCAGGCTGAAAATGCATTTAAAGCCATAAAAAGTTCATTTTGGCTCTCACACCTTAACTAAATGTTGTAGACTCAAACTTTTTGCTGTCATTAGTGTATTTTAGCAAAATGAAGATGATTCAAGCATTAATTTCATTGTGCTTTTGCTCATTTTGAAGATTTTGACATTTTCACCTGAAGTGTACAATTAGGGGCTGAAAACGCGTTTAAAGCAATAAAAAGTTCATTTTGGCTCTCACACCTTAACTAAATGTTGTAGACTCAAACTTTTTGCTGTCATTAGTATATTTTAGCAAAATGAAGATGATTCAAGCATTAATTTTATTGTGCATTTGCTCATTTTGAAGATTTTGACATTTTCACCTGAAGTGTACAATCGGGCTGAAAATGCATTTAAAGCCATAAAAAGTTCATTTTGGCTCTCACACCTTAACTAAATGTTGTAGACTCAAACTTTTTGCTGTCATTAGTGTATGTTAGCAAAATGAAGATGATTCAAGCATTAATTTCATTGTGCTTTTGCTCATTTTGAAGATTTTGACATTTTCACCTGAAGTGTACAATCAGGCTGAAAATGCATTTAAAGCCATAAAAAGTTCATTTTGGCTCTCACACCTTAACTAAATGTTGTAGACTCAAACTTTTTGCTGTCATTAGTATATTTTAGCAAAATGAAGATGATTCAAGCATTAATTTTATTGTGCTTTTGCTCATTTTGAAGATTTTGACATTTTCACCTGAAGTGTACAATCAGGCTGAAAATGCATTTAAAGCCATAAAAAGTTCATTTTGGCTCTCACACCTTAACTAAATGTTGTAGACTCAAACTTTTTGCTGTCATTAGTGTATGTTAGCAAAATGAAGATGATTCAAGCATTAATTTCATTGTGCTTTTGCTCATTTTGAAGATTTTGACATTTTCACCTGAAGTGTACAATCAGGCTGAAAATGCATTTAAAGCCATAAAAAGTTCATTTTGGCTCTCACACCTTAACTAAATGTTGTAGACTCAAACTTTTTGCTGTTATTAGTGTTTTTTAGCAAAATGAAGATGATTCAAGCATTAATTTCATTGTGCTTTTGCTCATTTTGAAGATTTTGACATTTTCACCTGAAGTGTACAATCAGGCTGAAAATGCATTTAAAGCCATAAAAAGTTCATTTTGGCTCTCACACCTTAACTAAATGTTGTAGACTCAAACTTTTTGCTGTCATTAGTATATTTTAGCAAAATGAAGATGATTCAAGCATTAATTTTATTGTGCTTTTGCTCATTTTGAAGATTTTGACATTTTCACCTGAAGTGTACAATCAGGCTGAAAATGCATTTAAAGCCATAAAAAGTTCATTTTGGCTCTCACACCTTAACTAAATGTTGTAGACTCAAACTTTTTGCTGTCATTAGTGTATTTTAGCAAAATAAAGATGATTCAAGCATTAATTTCATTGTGCTTTTGCTCATTTTGAAGATTTTGACATTTTCACCTGAAGTGTACAATTAGGGGCTGAAAACGCGTTTAAAGCAATAAAAAGTTCATTTTGGCTCTCACACCTTAACTAAATGTTGTAGACTCAAACTTTTTGCTGTCATTAGTATATTTTAGCAAAATGAAGATGATTCAAGCATTAATTTTATTGTGCTTTTGCTCATTTTGAAGATTTTGACATTTTCACCTGAAGTGTACAATCGGGCTGAAAATGCATTTAAAGCCATAAAAAGTTCATTTTGGCTCTCACACCTTAACTAAATGTTGTAGACTCAAACTTTTTGCTGTCATTAGTGTATGTTAGCAAAATGAAGATGATTCAAGCATTAATTTCATTGTGCTTTTGCTCATTTTGAAGATTTTGACATTTTCACCTGAAGTGTACAATCAGGCTGAAAATGCATTTAAAGCCATAAAAAGTTAATTTTGGCTCTCACACCTTAACTAAATGTTGTAGACTCAAACTTTTTGCTGTCATTAGTGTATGTTAGCAAAATGAAGATGATTCAAGCATTAATTTCATTGTGCTTTTGCTCATTTTGAAGATTTTGACATTTTCACCTGAAGTGTACAATCAGGCTGAAAATGCATTTAAAGCCATAAAAAGTTCATTTTGGCTCTCACACCTTAACTAAATGTTGTAGACTCAAACTTTTTGCTGTCATTAGTGTAATTTAGCAAAATGAAGATGATTCAAGCATTAATTTCATTGTGCTTTTGCTCATTTTGAAGATTTTGACATTTTCACCTGAAGTGTACAATCGGGCTGAAAATGCATTTAAAGCCATAAAAAGTTCATTTTGGCTCTCACACCTTAACTAAATGTTGTAGACTCAAACTTTTTGCTGTCATTAGTGTATTTTAGCAAAATGAAGATGATTCAAGCATTAATTTCATTGTGCTTTTGCTCATTTTGAAGATTTTGACATTTTCACCTGAAGTGTACAATCAGGCTGAAAATGCATTTAAAGCCATAAAAAGTTCATTTTGGCTCTCACACCTTAACTAAATGTTGTAGACTCAAACTTTTTGCTGTCATTAGTGTATGTTAGTAAAATGAAGATGATTCAAGCATTAATTTCATTGTGCTTTTGCTCATTTTGAAGATTTTGACATTTTCACCTGAAGTGTACAATCAGGCTGAAAATGCATTTAAAGCCATAAAAAGTTCATTTTGGCTCTCACACCTTAACTAAATGTTGTAGACTCAAACTTTTTGCTGTCATTAGTGTATTTTAGCAAAATGAAGATGATTCAAGCATTAATTTCATTGTGCTTTTGCTCATTTTGAAGATTTTGACATTTTCACCTGAAGTGTACAATCGGGCTGAAAATGCATTTAAAGCCATAAAAAGTTCATTTTGGCTCTCACACCTTAACTAAATGTTGTAGACTCAAACTTTTTGCTGTCATTAGTGTATGTTAGCAAAATGAAGATGATTCAAGCATTAATTTCATTGTGCTTTTGCTCATTTTGAAGATTTTGACATTTTCACCTGAAGTGTACAATCAGGCTGAAAATGCATTTCAAGCCATAAAAAGTTCATTTTGGCTCTCACACCTTAACTAAATGTTGTAGACTCAAACTTTTTGCTGTCATTAGTGTATGTTAGCAAAATGAAGATGATTCAAGCATTAATTTCATTGTGCTTTTGCTCATTTTGAAGATTTTGACATTTTCACCTGAAGTGTACAATCAGGCTGAAAATGCATTTAAAGCCATAAAAAGTTCATTTTGGCTCTCACACCTTAACTAAATGTTGTAGACTCAAACTTTTTGCTGTCATTAGTGTATGTTAGCAAAATGAAGATGATTCAAGCATTAATTTCATTGTGCTTTTGCTCATTTTGAAGATTTTGACATTTTCACCTGAAGTGTACAATCAGGCTGAAAATGCATTTAAAGCCATAAAAAGTTCATTTTGGCTCTCACACCTTAACTAAATGTTGTAGACTCAAACTTTTTGCTGTCATTAGTGTAATTTAGCAAAATGAAGATGATTCAAGCATTAATTTCATTGTGCTTTTGCTCATTTTGAAGATTTTGACATTTTCACCTGAAGTGTACAATCGGGCTGAAAATGCATTTAAAGCCATAAAAAGTTCATTTTGGCTCTCACACCTTAACTAAATGTTGTAGACTCAAACTTTTTGCTGTCATTAGTGTATTTTAGCAAAATGAAGATGATTCAAGCATTAATTTCATTGTGCTTTTGCTCATTTTGAAGATTTTGACATTTTCACCTGAAGTGTACAATCAGGCTGAAAATGCATTTAAAGCCATAAAAAGTTCATTTTGGCTCTCACACCTTAACTAAATGTTGTAGACTCAAACTTTTTGCTGTCATTAGTGTATGTTAGCAAAATGAAGATGATTCAAGCATTAATTTCATTGTGCTTTTGCTCATTTTGAAGATTTTGACATTTTCACCTGAAGTGTACAATCAGGCTGAAAATGCATTTAAAGCCATAAAAAGTTCATTTTGGCTCTCACACCTTAACTAAATGTTGTAGACTCAAACTTTTTGCTGTCATTAGTGTATTTTAGCAAAATGAAGATGATTCAAGCATTAATTTCATTGTGCTTTTGCTCATTTTGAAGATTTTGACATTTTCACCTGAAGTGTACAATCGGGCTGAAAATGCATTTAAAGCCATAAAAAGTTCATTTTGGCTCTCACACCTTAACTAAATGTTGTAGACTCAAACTTTTTGCTGTCATTGGTGTATGTTAGCAAAATGAAGATGATTCAAGCATTAATTTCATTGTGCTTTTGCTCATTTTGAAGATTTTGACATTTTCACCTGAAGTGTACAATCAGGCTGAAAATGCATTTAAAGCCATAAAAAGTTCATTTTGGCTCTCACACCTTAACTAAATGTTGTAGACTCAAACTTTTTGCTGTCATTAGTGTATTTTAGCAAAATGAAGATGATTCAAGCATTAATTTCATTGTGCTTTTGCTCATTTTGAAGATTTTGACATTTTCACCTGAAGTGTACAATTAGGGGCTGAAAACGCGTTTAAAGCAATAAAAAGTTCATTTTGGCTCTCACACCTTAACTAAATGTTGTAGACTCAAACTTTTTGCTGTCATTAGTATATTTTAGCAAAATGAAGATGATTCAAGCATTAATTTTATTGTGCATTTGCTCATTTTGAAGATTTTGACATTTTCACCTGAAGTGTACAATCGGGCTGAAAATGCATTTAAAGCCATAAAAAGTTCATTTTGGCTCTCACACCTTAACTAAATGTTGTAGACTCAAACTTTTTGCTGTCATTAGTGTATGTTAGCAAAATGAAGATGATTCAAGCATTAATTTCATTGTGCTTTTGCTCATTTTGAAGATTTTGACATTTTCACCTGAAGTGTACAATCAGGCTGAAAATGCATTTAAAGCCATAAAAAGTTCATTTTGGCTCTCACACCTTAACTAAATGTTGTAGACTCAAACTTTTTGCTGTCATTAGTATATTTTAGCAAAATGAAGATGATTCAAGCATTAATTTTATTGTGCTTTTGCTCATTTTGAAGATTTTGACATTTTCACCTGAAGTGTACAATCAGGCTGAAAATGCATTTAAAGCCATAAAAAGTTCATTTTGGCTCTCACACCTTAACTAAATGTTGTAGACTCAAACTTTTTGCTGTCATTAGTGTATGTTAGCAAAATGAAGATGATTCAAGCATTAATTTCATTGTGCTTTTGCTCATTTTGAAGATTTTGACATTTTCACCTGAAGTGTACAATCAGGCTGAAAATGCATTTAAAGCCATAAAAAGTTCATTTTGGCTCTCACACCTTAACTAAATGTTGTAGACTCAAACTTTTTGCTGTTATTAGTGTTTTTTAGCAAAATGAAGATGATTCAAGCATTAATTTCATTGTGCTTTTGCTCATTTTGAAGATTTTGACATTTTCACCTGAAGTGTACAATCAGGCTGAAAATGCATTTAAAGCCATAAAAAGTTCATTTTGGCTCTCACACCTTAACTAAATGTTGTAGACTCAAACTTTTTGCTGTCATTAGTATATTTTAGCAAAATGAAGATGATTCAAGCATTAATTTTATTGTGCTTTTGCTCATTTTGAAGATTTTGACATTTTCACCTGAAGTGTACAATCAGGCTGAAAATGCATTTAAAGCCATAAAAAGTTCATTTTGGCTCTCACACCTTAACTAAATGTTGTAGACTCAAACTTTTTGCTGTCATTAGTGTATTTTAGCAAAATAAAGATGATTCAAGCATTAATTTCATTGTGCTTTTGCTCATTTTGAAGATTTTGACATTTTCACCTGAAGTGTACAATTAGGGGCTGAAAACGCGTTTAAAGCAATAAAAAGTTCATTTTGGCTCTCACACCTTAACTAAATGTTGTAGACTCAAACTTTTTGCTGTCATTAGTATATTTTAGCAAAATGAAGATGATTCAAGCATTAATTTTATTGTGCTTTTGCTCATTTTGAAGATTTTGACATTTTCACCTGAAGTGTACAATCGGGCTGAAAATGCATTTAAAGCCATAAAAAGTTCATTTTGGCTCTCACACCTTAACTAAATGTTGTAGACTCAAACTTTTTGCTGTCATTAGTGTATGTTAGCAAAATGAAGATGATTCAAGCATTAATTTCATTGTGCTTTTGCTCATTTTGAAGATTTTGACATTTTCACCTGAAGTGTACAATCAGGCTGAAAATGCATTTAAAGCCATAAAAAGTTCATTTTGGCTCTCACACCTTAACTAAATGTTGTAGACTCAAACTTTTTGCTGTCATTAGTGTATGTTAGCAAAATGAAGATGATTCAAGCATTAATTTCATTGTGCTTTTGCTCATTTTGAAGATTTTGACATTTTCACCTGAAGTGTACAATCAGGCTGAAAATGCATTTAAAGCCATAAAAAGTTCATTTTGGCTCTCACACCTTAACTAAATGTTGTAGACTCAAACTTTTTGCTGTCATTAGTGTAATTTAGCAAAATGAAGATGATTCAAGCATTAATTTCATTGTGCTTTTGCTCATTTTGAAGATTTTGACATTTTCACCTGAAGTGTACAATCGGGCTGAAAATGCATTTAAAGCCATAAAAAGTTCATTTTGGCTCTCACACCTTAACTAAATGTTGTAGACTCAAACTTTTTGCTGTCATTAGTGTATTTTAGCAAAATGAAGATGATTCAAGCATTAATTTCATTGTGCTTTTGCTCATTTTGAAGATTTTGACATTTTCACCTGAAGTGTACAATCAGGCTGAAAATGCATTTAAAGCCATAAAAAGTTCATTTTGGCTCTCACACCTTAACTAAATGTTGTAGACTCAAACTTTTTGCTGTCATTAGTGTATTTTAGCAAAATGAAGATGATTCAAGCATTAATTTCATTGTGCTTTTGCTCATTTTGAAGATTTTGACATTTTCACCTGAAGTGTACAATTAGGGGCTGAAAACGCGTTTAAAGCAATAAAAAGTTCATTTTGGCTCTCACACCTTAACTAAATGTTGTAGACTCAAACTTTTTGCTGTCATTAGTATATTTTAGCAAAATGAAGATGATTCAAGCATTAATTTTATTGTGCATTTGCTCATTTTGAAGATTTTGACATTTTCACCTGAAGTGTACAATCGGGCTGAAAATGCATTTAAAGCCATAAAAAGTTCATTTTGGCTCTCACACCTTAACTAAATGTTGTAGACTCAAACTTTTTGCTGTCATTAGTGTATGTTAGCAAAATGAAGATGATTCAAGCATTAATTTCATTGTGCTTTTGCTCATTTTGAAGATTTTGACATTTTCACCTGAAGTGTACAATCAGGCTGAAAATGCATTTAAAGCCATAAAAAGTTCATTTTGGCTCTCACACCTTAACTAAATGTTGTAGACTCAAACTTTTTGCTGTCATTAGTATATTTTAGCAAAATGAAGATGATTCAAGCATTAATTTTATTGTGCTTTTGCTCATTTTGAAGATTTTGACATTTTCACCTGAAGTGTACAATCAGGCTGAAAATGCATTTAAAGCCATAAAAAGTTCATTTTGGCTCTCACACCTTAACTAAATGTTGTAGACTCAAACTTTTTGCTGTCATTAGTGTATGTTAGCAAAATGAAGATGATTCAAGCATTAATTTCATTGTGCTTTTGCTCATTTTGAAGATTTTGACATTTTCACCTGAAGTGTACAATCAGGCTGAAAATGCATTTAAAGCCATAAAAAGTTCATTTTGGCTCTCACACCTTAACTAAATGTTGTAGACTCAAACTTTTTGCTGTTATTAGTGTTTTTTAGCAAAATGAAGATGATTCAAGCATTAATTTCATTGTGCTTTTGCTCATTTTGAAGATTTTGACATTTTCACCTGAAGTGTACAATCAGGCTGAAAATGCATTTAAAGCCATAAAAAGTTCATTTTGGCTCTCACACCTTAACTAAATGTTGTAGACTCAAACTTTTTGCTGTCATTAGTATATTTTAGCAAAATGAAGATGATTCAAGCATTAATTTTATTGTGCTTTTGCTCATTTTGAAGATTTTGACATTTTCACCTGAAGTGTACAATCAGGCTGAAAATGCATTTAAAGCCATAAAAAGTTCATTTTGGCTCTCACACCTTAACTAAATGTTGTAGACTCAAACTTTTTGCTGTCATTAGTGTATTTTAGCAAAATAAAGATGATTCAAGCATTAATTTCATTGTGCTTTTGCTCATTTTGAAGATTTTGACATTTTCACCTGAAGTGTACAATTAGGGGCTGAAAACGCGTTTAAAGCAATAAAAAGTTCATTTTGGCTCTCACACCTTAACTAAATGTTGTAGACTCAAACTTTTTGCTGTCATTAGTATATTTTAGCAAAATGAAGATGATTCAAGCATTAATTTTATTGTGCTTTTGCTCATTTTGAAGATTTTGACATTTTCACCTGAAGTGTACAATCGGGCTGAAAATGCATTTAAAGCCATAAAAAGTTCATTTTGGCTCTCACACCTTAACTAAATGTTGTAGACTCAAACTTTTTGCTGTCATTAGTGTATGTTAGCAAAATGAAGATGATTCAAGCATTAATTTCATTGTGCTTTTGCTCATTTTGAAGATTTTGACATTTTCACCTGAAGTGTACAATCAGGCTGAAAATGCATTTAAAGCCATAAAAAGTTAATTTTGGCTCTCACACCTTAACTAAATGTTGTAGACTCAAACTTTTTGCTGTCATTAGTGTATGTTAGCAAAATGAAGATGATTCAAGCATTAATTTCATTGTGCTTTTGCTCATTTTGAAGATTTTGACATTTTCACCTGAAGTGTACAATCAGGCTGAAAATGCATTTAAAGCCATAAAAAGTTCATTTTGGCTCTCACACCTTAACTAAATGTTGTAGACTCAAACTTTTTGCTGTCATTAGTGTAATTTAGCAAAATGAAGATGATTCAAGCATTAATTTCATTGTGCTTTTGCTCATTTTGAAGATTTTGACATTTTCACCTGAAGTGTACAATCGGGCTGAAAATGCATTTAAAGCCATAAAAAGTTCATTTTGGCTCTCACACCTTAACTAAATGTTGTAGACTCAAACTTTTTGCTGTCATTAGTGTATTTTAGCAAAATGAAGATGATTCAAGCATTAATTTCATTGTGCTTTTGCTCATTTTGAAGATTTTGACATTTTCACCTGAAGTGTACAATCAGGCTGAAAATGCATTTAAAGCCATAAAAAGTTCATTTTGGCTCTCACACCTTAACTAAATGTTGTAGACTCAAACTTTTTGCTGTCATTAGTGTATGTTAGTAAAATGAAGATGATTCAAGCATTAATTTCATTGTGCTTTTGCTCATTTTGAAGATTTTGACATTTTCACCTGAAGTGTACAATCAGGCTGAAAATGCATTTAAAGCCATAAAAAGTTCATTTTGGCTCTCACACCTTAACTAAATGTTGTAGACTCAAACTTTTTGCTGTCATTAGTGTATTTTAGCAAAATGAAGATGATTCAAGCATTAATTTCATTGTGCTTTTGCTCATTTTGAAGATTTTGACATTTTCACCTGAAGTGTACAATCGGGCTGAAAATGCATTTAAAGCCATAAAAAGTTCATTTTGGCTCTCACACCTTAACTAAATGTTGTAGACTCAAACTTTTTGCTGTCATTAGTGTATGTTAGCAAAATGAAGATGATTCAAGCATTAATTTCATTGTGCTTTTGCTCATTTTGAAGATTTTGACATTTTCACCTGAAGTGTACAATCAGGCTGAAAATGCATTTCAAGCCATAAAAAGTTCATTTTGGCTCTCACACCTTAACTAAATGTTGTAGACTCAAACTTTTTGCTGTCATTAGTGTATGTTAGCAAAATGAAGATGATTCAAGCATTAATTTCATTGTGCTTTTGCTCATTTTGAAGATTTTGACATTTTCACCTGAAGTGTACAATCAGGCTGAAAATGCATTTAAAGCCATAAAAAGTTCATTTTGGCTCTCACACCTTAACTAAATGTTGTAGACTCAAACTTTTTGCTGTCATTAGTGTATGTTAGCAAAATGAAGATGATTCAAGCATTAATTTCATTGTGCTTTTGCTCATTTTGAAGATTTTGACATTTTCACCTGAAGTGTACAATCAGGCTGAAAATGCATTTAAAGCCATAAAAAGTTAATTTTGGCTCTCACACCTTAACTAAATGTTGTAGACTCAAACTTTTTGCTGTCATTAGTGTAATTTAGCAAAATGAAGATGATTCAAGCATTAATTTCATTGTGCTTTTGCTCATTTTGAAGATTTTGACATTTTCACCTGAAGTGTACAATCGGGCTGAAAATGCATTTAAAGCCATAAAAAGTTCATTTTGGCTCTCACACCTTAACTAAATGTTGTAGACTCAAACTTTTTGCTGTCATTAGTGTATTTTAGCAAAATGAAGATGATTCAAGCATTAATTTCATTGTGCTTTTGCTCATTTTGAAGATTTTGACATTTTCACCTGAAGTGTACAATCAGGCTGAAAATGCATTTAAAGCCATAAAAAGTTCATTTTGGCTCTCACACCTTAACTAAATGTTGTAGACTCAAACTTTTTGCTGTCATTAGTGTATGTTAGCAAAATGAAGATGATTCAAGCATTAATTTCATTGTGCTTTTGCTCATTTTGAAGATTTTGACATTTTCACCTGAAGTGTACAATCAGGCTGAAAATGCATTTAAAGCCATAAAAAGTTCATTTTGGCTCTCACACCTTAACTAAATGTTGTAGACTCAAACTTTTTGCTGTCATTAGTGTATTTTAGCAAAATGAAGATGATTCAAGCATTAATTTCATTGTGCTTTTGCTCATTTTGAAGATTTTGACATTTTCACCTGAAGTGTACAATCAGGCTGAAAATGCATTTAAAGCCATAAAAAGTTCATTTTGGCTCTCACACCTTAACTAAATGTTGTAGACTCAAACTTTTTGCTGTCATTAGTGTATGTTAGCAAAATGAAGATGATTCAAGCATTAATTTCATTGTGCTTTTGCTCATTTTGAAGATTTTGACATTTTCACCTGAAGTGTACAATCAGGCTGAAAATGCATTTAAAGCCATAAAAAGTTCATTTTGGCTCTCACACCTTAACTAAATGTTGTAGACTCAAACTTTTTGCTGTCATTAGTGTATTTTAGCAAAATGAAGATGATTCAAGCATTAATGTCATTGTGCTTTTGCTCATTTTGAAGATTTTGACATTTTCACCTGAAGTGTACAATCGGGCTGAAAATGCATTTAAAGCCATAAAAAGTTCATTTTGGCTCTCACACCTTAACTAAATGTTGTAGACTCAAACTTTTTGCTGTCATTAGTGTATGTTAGCAAAATGAAGATGATTCAAGCATTAATTTCATTGTGCTTTTGCTCATTTTGAAGATTTTGACATTTTCACCTGAAGTGTACAATCAGGCTGAAAATGCATTTAAAGCCATAAAAAGTTCATTTTGGCTCTCACACCTTAACTAAATGTTGTAGACTCAAACTTTTTGCTGTCATTAGTGTATTTTAGCAAAATGAAGATGATTCAAGCATTAATTTCATTGTGCTTTTGCTCATTTTGAAGATTTTGACATTTTCACCTGAAGTGTACAATTAGGGGCTGAAAACGCGTTTAAAGCAATAAAAAGTTCATTTTGGCTCTCACACCTTAACTAAATGTTGTAGACTCAAACTTTTTGCTGTCATTAGTATATTTTAGCAAAATGAAGATGATTCAAGCATTCATTTGATTGTGCTTTTGCTCATTTTGAAGATTTTGACATTTTCACCTGAAGTGTACAATCGGGCTGAAAATGCATTTAAAGCCATAAAAAGTTCATTTTGGCTCTCACACCTTAACTAAATGTTGTAGACTCAAACTTTTTGCTGTCATTAGTGTATGTTAGCAAAATGAAGATGATTCAAGCATTAATTTCATTGTGCTTTTGCTCATTTTGAAGATTTTGACATTTTCACCTGAAGTGTACAATCAGGCTGAAAATGCATTTAAAGCCATAAAAAGTTCATTTTGGCTCTCACACCTTAACTAAATGTTGTAGACTCAAACTTTTTGCTGTCATTAGTGTATGTTAGCAAAATGAAGATGATTCAAGCATTCATTTCATTGTGCTTTTGCTCATTTTGAAGATTTTGACATTTTCACCTGAAGTGTACAATCAGGCTGAAAATGCATTTAAAGCCATAAAAAGTTCATTTTGGCTCTCACACCTTAACTAAATGTTGTAGACTCAAACTTTTTGCTGTCATTAGTGTATGTTAGCAAAATGAAGATGATTCAAGCATTAATTTCATTGTGCTTTTGCTCATTTTGAAGATTTTGACATTTTCACCTGAAGTGTACAATCAGGCTGAAAATGCATTTAAAGCCATAAAAAGTTCATTTTGGCTCTCACACCTTAACTAAATGTTGTAGACTCAAACTTTTTGCTGTCATTAGTGTATTTTAGCAAAATGAAGATGATTCAAGCATTAATGTCATTGTGCTTTTGCTCATTTTGAAGATTTTGACATTTTCACCTGAAGTGTACAATCGGGCTGAAAATGCATTTAAAGCCATAAAAAGTTCATTTTGGCTCTCACACCTTAACTAAATGTTGTAGACTCAAACTTTTTGCTGTCATTAGTGTATGTTAGCAAAATGAAGATGATTCAAGCATTAATTTCATTGTGCTTTTGCTCATTTTGAAGATTTTGACATTTTCACCTGAAGTGTACAATCGGGCTGAAAATGCATTTAAAGCAATAAAAAGTTCATTTTGGCTCTCACACCTTAACTAAATGTTGTAGATTCAAACTTTTTGCTGTCATTAGTGTATTTTAGCAAAATGAAGATGATTCAAGCATTAATTTCATTGTGCTTTTGCTCATTTTGAAGATTTTGACATTTTCACCTGAAGTGTACAATTAGGGGCTGAAAACGCGTTTAAAGCAATAAAAAGTTCATTTTGGCTCTCACACCTTAACTAAATGTTGTAGACTCAAACTTTTTGCTGTCATTAGTATATTTTAGCAAAATGAAGATGATTCAAGCATTAATTTTATTGTGCTTTTGCTCATTTTGAAGATTTTGACATTTTCACCTGAAGTGTACAATCGGGCTGAAAATGCATTTAAAGCCATAAAAAGTTCATTTTGGCTCTCACACCTTAACTAAATGTTGTAGACTCAAACTTTTTGCTGTCATTAGTGTATGTTAGCAAAATGAAGATGATTCAAGCATTAATTTCATTGTGCTTTTGCTCATTTTGAAGATTTTGACATTTTCACCTGAAGTGTACAATCAGGCTGAAAATGCATTTAAAGCCATAAAAAGTTCATTTTGGCTCTCACACCTTAACTAAATGTTGTAGACTCAAACTTTTTGCTGTCATTAGTGTATTTTAGCAAAATGAAGATGATTCAAGCATTAATTTCATTGTGCTTTTGCTCATTTTGAAGATTTTGACATTTTTACCTGAAGTGTACAATCGGGCTGAAAATGCATTTAAAGCAATAAAAAGTTCATTTTGGCTCTCACACCTTAACTAAATGTTGTAGATTCAAACTTTTTGCTGTCATTAGTGTATTTTAGCAAAATGAAGATGATTCAAGCATTAATTTCATTGTGCTTTTGCTCATTTTGAAGATTTTGAATTTTTCACCTGAAGTGTACAATTAGGGGCTGAAAACGCGTTTAAAGCAATAAAAAGTTCATTTTGGCTCTCACACCTTAACTAAATGTTGTAGACTCAAACTTTTTGCTGTCATTAGTGTATGTTAGTAAAATGAAGATGATTCAAGCATTAATTTCATTGTGCTTTTGCTCATTTTGAAGATTTTGACATTTTCACCTGAAGTGTACAATCAGGCTGAAAATGCATTTAAAGCCATAAAAAGTTCATTTTGGCTCTCACACCTTAACTAAATGTTGTAGACTCAAACTTTTTGCTGTCATTAGTGTATTTTAGCAAAATGAAGATGATTCAAGCATTAATTTCATTGTGCTTTTGCTCATTTTGAAGATTTTGACATTTTCACCTGAAGTGTACAATCGGGCTGAAAATGCATTTAAAGCCATAAAAAGTTCATTTTGGCTCTCACACCTTAACTAAATGTTGTAGACTCAAACTTTTTGCTGTCATTAGTGTATGTTAGCAAAATGAAGATGATTCAAGCATTAATTTCATTGTGCTTTTGCTCATTTTGAAGATTTTGACATTTTCACCTGAAGTGTACAATCAGGCTGAAAATGCATTTAAAGCCATAAAAAGTTCATTTTGGCTCTCACACCTTAACTAAATGTTGTAGACTCAAACTTTTTGCTGTCATTAGTGTATGTTAGCAAAATGAAGATGATTCAAGCATTAATTTCATTGTGCTTTTGCTCATTTTGAAGATTTTGACATTTTCACCTGAAGTGTACAATCAGGCTGAAAATGCATTTAAAGCCATAAAAAGTTCATTTTGGCTCTCACACCTTAACTAAATGTTGTAGACTCAAACTTTTTGCTGTCATTAGTGTATGTTAGCAAAATGAAGATGATTCAAGCATTAATTTCATTGTGCTTTTGCTCATTTTGAAGATTTTGACATTTTCACCTGAAGTGTACAATCAGGCTGAAAATGCATTTAAAGCCATAAAAAGTTCATTTTGGCTCTCACACCTTAACTAAATGTTGTAGACTCAAACTTTTTGCTGTCATTAGTGTAATTTAGCAAAATGAAGATGATTCAAGCATTAATTTCATTGTGCTTTTGCTCATTTTGAAGATTTTGACATTTTCACCTGAAGTGTACAATCGGGCTGAAAATGCATTTAAAGCCATAAAAAGTTCATTTTGGCTCTCACACCTTAACTAAATGTTGTAGACTCAAACTTTTTGCTGTCATTAGTGTATGTTAGCAAAATGAAGATGATTCAAGCATTAATTTCATTGTGCTTTTGCTCATTTTGAAGATTTTGACATTTTCACCTGAAGTGTACAATCAGGCTGAAAATGCATTTAAAGCCATAAAAAGTTCATTTTGGCTCTCACACCTTAACTAAATGTTGTAGACTCAAACTTTTTGCTGTCATTAGTGTATGTTAGCAAAATGAAGATGATTCAAGCATTAATTTCATTGTGCTTTTGCTCATTTTGAAGATTTTGACATTTTCACCTGAAGTGTACAATCAGGCTGAAAATGCATTTAAAGCCATAAAAAGTTCATTTTGGCTCTCACACCTTAACTAAATGTTGTAGACTCAAACTTTTTGCTGTCATTAGTGTATGTTAGCAAAATGAAGATGATTCAAGCATTAATTTCATTGTGCTTTTGCTCATTTTGAAGATTTTGACATTTTCACCTGAAGTGTACAATCAGGCTGAAAATGCATTTAAAGCCATAAAAAGTTCATTTTGGCTCTCACACCTTAACTAAATGTTGTAGACTCAAACTTTTTGCTGTCATTAGTGTAATTTAGCAAAATGAAGATGATTCAAGCATTAATTTCATTGTGCTTTTGCTCATTTTGAAGATTTTGACATTTTCACCTGAAGTGTACAATCGGGCTGAAAATGCATTTAAAGCCATAAAAAGTTCATTTTGGCTCTCACACCTTAACTAAATGTTGTAGACTCAAACTTTTTGCTGTCATTAGTGTATTTTAGCAAAATGAAGATGATTCAAGCATTAATTTCATTGTGCTTTTGCTCATTTTGAAGATTTTGACATTTTCACCTGAAGTGTACAATCAGGCTGAAAATGCATTTAAAGCCATAAAAAGTTCATTTTGGCTCTCACACCTTAACTAAATGTTGTAGACTCAAACTTTTTGCTGTCATTAGTGTATTTTAGCAAAATGAAGATGATTCAAGCATTAATTTCATTGTGCTTTTGCTCATTTTGAAGATTTTGACATTTTCACCTGAAGTGTACAATCAGGCTGAAAATGCATTTAAAGCCATAAAAAGTTCATTTTGGCTCTCACACCTTAACTAAATGTTGTAGACTCAAACTTTTTGCTGTCATTAGTGTATGTTAGTAAAATGAAGATGATTCAAGCATTAATTTCATTGTGCTTTTGCTCATTTTGAAGATTTTGACATTTTCACCTGAAGTGTACAATCAGGCTGAAAATGCATTTAAAGCCATAAAAAGTTCATTTTGGCTCTCACACCTTAACTAAATGTTGTAGACTCAAACTTTTTGCTGTCATTAGTGTATTTTAGCAAAATGAAGATGATTCAAGCATTAATGTCATTGTGCTTTTGCTCATTTTGAAGATTTTGACATTTTCACCTGAAGTGTACAATCGGGCTGAAAATGCATTTAAAGCCATAAAAAGTTCATTTTGGCTCTCACACCTTAACTAAATGTTGTAGACTCAAACTTTTTGCTGTCATTAGTGTATGTTAGCAAAATGAAGATGATTCAAGCATTAATTTCATTGTGCTTTTGCTCATTTTGAAGATTTTGACATTTTCACCTGAAGTGTACAATCGGGCTGAAAATGCATTTAAAGCAATAAAAAGTTCATTTTGGCTCTCACACCTTAACTAAATGTTGTAGATTCAAACTTTTTGCTGTCATTAGTGTATTTTAGCAAAATGAAGATGATTCAAGCATTAATTTCATTGTGCTTTTGCTCATTTTGAAGATTTTGACATTTTCACCTGAAGTGTACAATTAGGGGCTGAAAACGCGTTTAAAGCAATAAAAAGTTCATTTTGGCTCTCACACCTTAACTAAATGTTGTAGACTCAAACTTTTTGCTGTCATTAGTATATTTTAGCAAAATGAAGATGATTCAAGCATTAATTTTATTGTGCTTTTGCTCATTTTGAAGATTTTGACATTTTCACCTGAAGTGTACAATCGGGCTGAAAATGCATTTAAAGCCATAAAAAGTTCATTTTGGCTCTCACACCTTAACTAAATGTTGTAGACTCAAACTTTTTGCTGTCATTAGTGTATGTTAGCAAAATGAAGATGATTCAAGCATTAATTTCATTGTGCTTTTGCTCATTTTGAAGATTTTGACATTTTCACCTGAAGTGTACAATCAGGCTGAAAATGCATTTAAAGCCATAAAAAGTTCATTTTGGCTCTCACACCTTAACTAAATGTTGTAGACTCAAACTTTTTGCTGTCATTAGTGTATTTTAGCAAAATGAAGATGATTCAAGCATTAATTTCATTGTGCTTTTGCTCATTTTGAAGATTTTGACATTTTTACCTGAAGTGTACAATCGGGCTGAAAATGCATTTAAAGCAATAAAAAGTTCATTTTGGCTCTCACACCTTAACTAAATGTTGTAGATTCAAACTTTTTGCTGTCATTAGTGTATTTTAGCAAAATGAAGATGATTCAAGCATTAATTTCATTGTGCTTTTGCTCATTTTGAAGATTTTGAATTTTTCACCTGAAGTGTACAATTAGGGGCTGAAAACGCGTTTAAAGCAATAAAAAGTTCATTTTGGCTCTCACACCTTAACTAAATGTTGTAGACTCAAACTTTTTGCTGTCATTAGTGTATGTTAGTAAAATGAAGATGATTCAAGCATTAATTTCATTGTGCTTTTGCTCATTTTGAAGATTTTGACATTTTCACCTGAAGTGTACAATCAGGCTGAAAATGCATTTAAAGCCATAAAAAGTTCATTTTGGCTCTCACACCTTAACTAAATGTTGTAGACTCAAACTTTTTGCTGTCATTAGTGTATTTTAGCAAAATGAAGATGATTCAAGCATTAATTTCATTGTGCTTTTGCTCATTTTGAAGATTTTGACATTTTCACCTGAAGTGTACAATCGGGCTGAAAATGCATTTAAAGCCATAAAAAGTTCATTTTGGCTCTCACACCTTAACTAAATGTTGTAGACTCAAACTTTTTGCTGTCATTAGTGTATGTTAGCAAAATGAAGATGATTCAAGCATTAATTTCATTGTGCTTTTGCTCATTTTGAAGATTTTGACATTTTCACCTGAAGTGTACAATCAGGCTGAAAATGCATTTAAAGCCATAAAAAGTTCATTTTGGCTCTCACACCTTAACTAAATGTTGTAGACTCAAACTTTTTGCTGTCATTAGTGTATGTTAGCAAAATGAAGATGATTCAAGCATTAATTTCATTGTGCTTTTGCTCATTTTGAAGATTTTGACATTTTCACCTGAAGTGTACAATCAGGCTGAAAATGCATTTAAAGCCATAAAAAGTTCATTTTGGCTCTCACACCTTAACTAAATGTTGTAGACTCAAACTTTTTGCTGTCATTAGTGTATGTTAGCAAAATGAAGATGATTCAAGCATTAATTTCATTGTGCTTTTGCTCATTTTGAAGATTTTGACATTTTCACCTGAAGTGTACAATCAGGCTGAAAATGCATTTAAAGCCATAAAAAGTTCATTTTGGCTCTCACACCTTAACTAAATGTTGTAGACTCAAACTTTTTGCTGTCATTAGTGTAATTTAGCAAAATGAAGATGATTCAAGCATTAATTTCATTGTGCTTTTGCTCATTTTGAAGATTTTGACATTTTCACCTGAAGTGTACAATCGGGCTGAAAATGCATTTAAAGCCATAAAAAGTTCATTTTGGCTCTCACACCTTAACTAAATGTTGTAGACTCAAACTTTTTGCTGTCATTAGTGTATGTTAGCAAAATGAAGATGATTCAAGCATTAATTTCATTGTGCTTTTGCTCATTTTGAAGATTTTGACATTTTCACCTGAAGTGTACAATCAGGCTGAAAATGCATTTAAAGCCATAAAAAGTTCATTTTGGCTCTCACACCTTAACTAAATGTTGTAGACTCAAACTTTTTGCTGTCATTAGTGTATGTTAGCAAAATGAAGATGATTCAAGCATTAATTTCATTGTGCTTTTGCTCATTTTGAAGATTTTGACATTTTCACCTGAAGTGTACAATCAGGCTGAAAATGCATTTAAAGCCATAAAAAGTTCATTTTGGCTCTCACACCTTAACTAAATGTTGTAGACTCAAACTTTTTGCTGTCATTAGTGTATGTTAGCAAAATGAAGATGATTCAAGCATTAATTTCATTGTGCTTTTGCTCATTTTGAAGATTTTGACATTTTCACCTGAAGTGTACAATCAGGCTGAAAATGCATTTAAAGCCATAAAAAGTTCATTTTGGCTCTCACACCTTAACTAAATGTTGTAGACTCAAACTTTTTGCTGTCATTAGTGTAATTTAGCAAAATGAAGATGATTCAAGCATTAATTTCATTGTGCTTTTGCTCATTTTGAAGATTTTGACATTTTCACCTGAAGTGTACAATCGGGCTGAAAATGCATTTAAAGCCATAAAAAGTTCATTTTGGCTCTCACACCTTAACTAAATGTTGTAGACTCAAACTTTTTGCTGTCATTAGTGTATTTTAGCAAAATGAAGATGATTCAAGCATTAATTTCATTGTGCTTTTGCTCATTTTGAAGATTTTGACATTTTCACCTGAAGTGTACAATCAGGCTGAAAATGCATTTAAAGCCATAAAAAGTTCATTTTGGCTCTCACACCTTAACTAAATGTTGTAGACTCAAACTTTTTGCTGTCATTAGTGTATTTTAGCAAAATGAAGATGATTCAAGCATTAATTTCATTGTGCTTTTGCTCATTTTGAAGATTTTGACATTTTCACCTGAAGTGTACAATCAGGCTGAAAATGCATTTAAAGCCATAAAAAGTTCATTTTGGCTCTCACACCTTAACTAAATGTTGTAGACTCAAACTTTTTGCTGTCATTAGTGTATGTTAGTAAAATGAAGATGATTCAAGCATTAATTTCATTGTGCTTTTGCTCATTTTGAAGATTTTGACATTTTCACCTGAAGTGTACAATCAGGCTGAAAATGCATTTAAAGCCATAAAAAGTTCATTTTGGCTCTCACACCTTAACTAAATGTTGTAGACTCAAACTTTTTGCTGTCATTAGTGTATGTTAGCAAAATGAAGATGATTCAAGCATTAATTTCATTGTGCTTTTGCTCATTTTGAAGATTTTGACATTTTCACCTGAAGTGTACAATCAGGCTGAAAATGCATTTAAAGCCATAAAAAGTTCATTTTGGCTCTCACACCTTAACTAAATGTTGTAGACTCAAACTTTTTGCTGTCATTAGTGTATGTTAGCAAAATGAAGATGATTCAAGCATTAATTTCATTGTGCTTTTGCTCATTTTGAAGATTTTGACATTTTCACCTGAAGTGTACAATCAGGCTGAAAATGCATTTAAAGCCATAAAAAGTTCATTTTGGCTCTCACACCTTAACTAAATGTTGTAGACTCAAACTTTTTGCTGTCATTAGTGTAATTTAGCAAAATGAAGATGATTCAAGCATTAATTTCATTGTGCTTTTGCTCATTTTGAAGATTTTGACATTTTCACCTGAAGTGTACAATCGGGCTGAAAATGCATTTAAAGCCATAAAAAGTTCATTTTGGCTCTCACACCTTAACTAAATGTTGTAGACTCAAACTTTTTGCTGTCATTAGTGTATTTTAGCAAAATGAAGATGATTCAAGCATTAATTTCATTGTGCTTTTGCTCATTTTGAAGATTTTGACATTTTCACCTGAAGTGTACAATCAGGCTGAAAATGCATTTAAAGCCATAAAAAGTTCATTTTGGCTCTCACACCTTAACTAAATGTTGTAGACTCAAACTTTTTGCTGTCATTAGTGTATTTTAGCAAAATGAAGATGATTCAAGCATTAATTTCATTGTGCTTTTGCTCATTTTGAAGATTTTGACATTTTCACCTGAAGTGTACAATCAGGCTGAAAATGCATTTAAAGCCATAAAAAGTTCATTTTGGCTCTCACACCTTAACTAAATGTTGTAGACTCAAACTTTTTGCTGTCATTAGTGTATGTTAGTAAAATGAAGATGATTCAAGCATTAATTTCATTGTGCTTTTGCTCATTTTGAAGATTTTGACATTTTCACCTGAAGTGTACAATCAGGCTGAAAATGCATTTAAAGCCATAAAAAGTTCATTTTGGCTCTCACACCTTAACTAAATGTTGTAGACTCAAACTTTTTGCTGTCATTAGTGTATTTTAGCAAAATGAAGATGATTCAAGCATTAATTTCATTGTGCTTTTGCTCATTTTGAAGATTTTGACATTTTCACCTGAAGTGTACAATCGGGCTGAAAATGCATTTAAAGCCATAAAAAGTTCATTTTGGCTCTCACACCTTAACTAAATGTTGTAGACTCAAACTTTTTGCTGTCATTAGTGTATGTTAGCAAAATGAAGATGATTCAAGCATTAATTTCATTGTGCTTTTGCTCATTTTGAAGATTTTGACATTTTCACCTGAAGTGTACAATCAGGCTGAAAATGCATTTAAAGCCATAAAAAGTTCATTTTGGCTCTCACACCTTAACTAAATGTTGTAGACTCAAACTTTTTGCTGTCATTAGTGTATGTTAGCAAAATGAAGATGATTCAAGCATTCATTTCATTGTGCTTTTGCTCATTTTGAAGATTTTGACATTTTCACCTGAAGTGTACAATCAGGCTGAAAATGCATTTAAAGCCATAAAAAGTTCATTTTGGCTCTCACACCTTAACTAAATGTTGTAGACTCAAACTTTTTGCTGTCATTAGTGTATGTTAGCAAAATGAAGATGATTCAAGCATTAATTTCATTGTGCTTTTGCTCATTTTGAAGATTTTGACATTTTCACCTGAAGTGTACAATCAGGCTGAAAATGCATTTAAAGCCATAAAAAGTTCATTTTGGCTCTCACACCTTAACTAAATGTTGTAGACTCAAACTTTTTGCTGTCATTAGTGTAATTTAGCAAAATGAAGATGATTCAAGCATTAATTTCATTGTGCTTTTGCTCATTTTGAAGATTTTGACATTTTCACCTGAAGTGTACAATCGGGCTGAAAATGCATTTAAAGCCATAAAAAGTTCATTTTGGCTCTCACACCTTAACTAAATGTTGTAGACTCAAACTTTTTGCTGTCATTAGTGTATTTTAGCAAAATGAAGATGATTCAAGCATTAATTTCATTGTGCTTTTGCTCATTTTGAAGATTTTGACATTTTCACCTGAAGTGTACAATCAGGCTGAAAATGCATTTAAAGCCATAAAAAGTTCATTTTGGCTCTCACACCTTAACTAAATGTTGTAGACTCAAACTTTTTGCTGTCATTAGTGTATGTTAGCAAAATGAAGATGATTCAAGCATTAATTTCATTGTGCTTTTGCTCATTTTGAAGATTTTGACATTTTCACCTGAAGTGTACAATCAGGCTGAAAATGCATTTAAAGCCATAAAAAGTTCATTTTGGCTCTCACACCTTAACTAAATGTTGTAGACTCAAACTTTTTGCTGTCATTAGTGTATTTTAGCAAAATGAAGATGATTCAAGCATTAATTTCATTGTGCTTTTGCTCATTTTGAAGATTTTGACATTTTCACCTGAAGTGTACAATCGGGCTGAAAATGCATTTAAAGCCATAAAAAGTTCATTTTGGCTCTCACACCTTAACTAAATGTTGTAGACTCAAACTTTTTGCTGTCATTAGTGTATGTTAGCAAAATGAAGATGATTCAAGCATTAATTTCATTGTGCTTTTGCTCATTTTGAAGATTTTGACATTTTCACCTGAAGTGTACAATCAGGCTGAAAATGCATTTAAAGCCATAAAAAGTTCATTTTGGCTCTCACACCTTAACTAAATGTTGTAGACTCAAACTTTTTGCTGTCATTAGTGTATTTTAGCAAAATGAAGATGATTCAAGCATTAATTTCATTGTGCTTTTGCTCATTTTGAAGATTTTGACATTTTCACCTGAAGTGTACAATTAGGGGCTGAAAACGCGTTTAAAGCAATAAAAAGTTCATTTTGGCTCTCACACCTTAACTAAATGTTGTAGACTCAAACTTTTTGCTGTCATTAGTATATTTTAGCAAAATGAAGATGATTCAAGCATTCATTTGATTGTGCTTTTGCTCATTTTGAAGATTTTGACATTTTCACCTGAAGTGTACAATCGGGCTGAAAATGCATTTAAAGCCATAAAAAGTTCATTTTGGCTCTCACACCTTAACTAAATGTTGTAGACTCAAACTTTTTGCTGTCATTAGTGTATGTTAGCAAAATGAAGATGATTCAAGCATTAATTTCATTGTGCTTTTGCTCATTTTGAAGATTTTGACATTTTCACCTGAAGTGTACAATCAGGCTGAAAATGCATTTAAAGCCATAAAAAGTTCATTTTGGCTCTCACACCTTAACTAAATGTTGTAGACTCAAACTTTTTGCTGTCATTAGTGTATGTTAGCAAAATGAAGATGATTCAAGCATTCATTTCATTGTGCTTTTGCTCATTTTGAAGATTTTGACATTTTCACCTGAAGTGTACAATCAGGCTGAAAATGCATTTAAAGCCATAAAAAGTTCATTTTGGCTCTCACACCTTAACTAAATGTTGTAGACTCAAACTTTTTGCTGTCATTAGTGTATGTTAGCAAAATGAAGATGATTCAAGCATTAATTTCATTGTGCTTTTGCTCATTTTGAAGATTTTGACATTTTCACCTGAAGTGTACAATCAGGCTGAAAATGCATTTAAAGCCATAAAAAGTTCATTTTGGCTCTCACACCTTAACTAAATGTTGTAGACTCAAACTTTTTGCTGTCATTAGTGTATTTTAGCAAAATGAAGATGATTCAAGCATTAATGTCATTGTGCTTTTGCTCATTTTGAAGATTTTGACATTTTCACCTGAAGTGTACAATCGGGCTGAAAATGCATTTAAAGCCATAAAAAGTTCATTTTGGCTCTCACACCTTAACTAAATGTTGTAGACTCAAACTTTTTGCTGTCATTAGTGTATGTTAGCAAAATGAAGATGATTCAAGCATTAATTTCATTGTGATTTTGCTCATTTTGAAGATTTTGACATTTTCACCTGAAGTGTACAATCGGGCTGAAAATGCATTTAAAGCCATAAAAAGTTCATTTTGGCTCTCACACCTTAACTAAATGTTGTAGACTCAAACTTTTTGCTGTCATTAGTGTATGTTAGCAAAATGAAGATGATTCAAGCATTAATTTCATTGTGCTTTTGCTCATTTTGAAGATTTTGACATTTTCACCTGAAGTGTACAATCGGGCTGAAAATGCATTTAAAGCCATAAAAAGTTCATTTTGGCTCTCACACCTTAACTAAATGTTGTAGACTCAAACTTTTTGCTGTCATTAGTGTATGTTAGCAAAATGAAGATGATTCAAGCATTAATTTCATTGTGCTTTTGCTCATTTTGAAGATTTTGACATTTTCACCTGAAGTGTACAATCTGGCTGAAAATGCATTTAAAGCCATAAAAAGTTCATTTTGGCTCTCACACCTTAACTAAATGTTGTAGACTCAAACTTTTTGCTGTCATTAGTGTATGTTAGCAAAATGAAGATGATTCAAGCATTAATTTCATTGTGCTTTTGCTCATTTTGAAGATTTTGACATTTTCACCTGAAGTGTACAATCAGGCTGAAAATGCATTTAAAGCCATAAAAAGTTCATTTTGGCTCTCACACCTTAACTAAATGTTGTAGACTCAAACTTTTTGCTGTCATTAGTGTAATTTAGCAAAATGAAGATGATTCAAGCATTAATTTCATTGTGCTTTTGCTCATTTTGAAGATTTTGACATTTTCACCTGAAGTGTACAATCGGGCTGAAAATGCATTTAAAGCCATAAAAAGTTCATTTTGGCTCTCACACCTTAACTAAATGTTGTAGACTCAAACTTTTTGCTGTCATTAGTGTATTTTAGCAAAATGAAGATGATTCAAGCATTAATTTCATTGTGCTTTTGCTCATTTTGAAGATTTTGACATTTTCACCTGAAGTGTACAATCAGGCTGAAAATGCATTTAAAGCCATAAAAAGTTCATTTTGGCTCTCACACCTTAACTAAATGTTGTAGACTCAAACTTTTTGCTGTCATTAGTGTATGTTAGCAAAATGAAGATGATTCAAGCATTAATTTCATTGTGCTTTTGCTCATTTTGAAGATTTTGACATTTTCACCTGAAGTGTACAATCAGGCTGAAAATGCATTTAAAGCCATAAAAAGTTCATTTTGGCTCTCACACCTTAACTAAATGTTGTAGACTCAAACTTTTTGCTGTCATTAGTGTATTTTAGCAAAATGAAGATGATTCAAGCATTAATTTCATTGTGCTTTTGCTCATTTTGAAGATTTTGACATTTTCACCTGAAGTGTACAATCGGGCTGAAAATGCATTTAAAGCCATAAAAAGTTCATTTTGGCTCTCACACCTTAACTAAATGTTGTAGACTCAAACTTTTTGCTGTCATTAGTGCATGTTAGCAAAATGAAGATGATTCAAGCATTAATTTCATTGTGCTTTTGCTCATTTTGAAGATTTTGACATTTTCACCTGAAGTGTACAATCAGGCTGAAAATGCATTTAAAGCCATAAAAAGTTCATTTTGGCTCTCACACCTTAACTAAATGTTGTAGACTCAAACTTTTTGCTGTCATTAGTGTATGCTAGCAAAATGAAGATGATTCAAGCATTAATTTCATTGTGCTTTTGCTCATTTTGAAGATTTTGACATTTTCACCTGAAGTGTACAATCAGGCTGAAAATGCATTTAAAGCCATAAAAAGTTCATTTTGGCTCTCACACCTTAACTAAATGTTGTAGACTCAAACTTTTTGCTGTCATTAGTGTATGTTAGCAAAATGAAGATGATTCAAGCATTAATTTCATTGTGCTTTTGCTCATTTTGAAGATTTTGACATTTTCACCTGAAGTGTACAATCAGGCTGAAAATGCATTTAAAGCCATAAAAAGTTCATTTTGGCTCTCACACCTTAACTAAATGTTGTAGACTCAAACTTTTTGCTGTCATTAGTGTAATTTAGCAAAATGAAGATGATTCAAGCATTAATTTCATTGTGCTTTTGCTCATTTTGAAGATTTTGACATTTTCACCTGAAGTGTACAATCGGGCTGAAAATGCATTTAAAGCCATAAAAAGTTCATTTTGGCTCTCACACCTTAACTAAATGTTGTAGACTCAAACTTTTTGCTGTCATTAGTGTATTTTAGCAAAATGAAGATGATTCAAGCATTAATTTCATTGTGCTTTTGCTCATTTTGAAGATTTTGACATTTTCACCTGAAGTGTACAATCAGGCTGAAAATGCATTTAAAGCCATAAAAAGTTCATTTTGGCTCTCACACCTTAACTAAATGTTGTAGACTCAAACTTTTTGCTGTCATTAGTGTATGTTAGCAAAATGAAGATGATTCAAGCATTAATTTCATTGTGCTTTTGCTCATTTTGAAGATTTTGACATTTTCACCTGAAGTGTACAATCAGGCTGAAAATGCATTTAAAGCCATAAAAAGTTCATTTTGGCTCTCACACCTTAACTAAATGTTGTAGACTCAAACTTTTTGCTGTCATTAGTGTATTTTAGCAAAATGAAGATGATTCAAGCATTAATTTCATTGTGCTTTTGCTCATTTTGAAGATTTTGACATTTTCACCTGAAGTGTACAATCGGGCTGAAAATGCATTTAAAGCCATAAAAAGTTCATTTTGGCTCTCACACCTTAACTAAATGTTGTAGACTCAAACTTTTTGCTGTCATTAGTGTATGTTAGCAAAATGAAGATGATTCAAGCATTAATTTCATTGTGCTTTTGCTCATTTTGAAGATTTTGACATTTTCACCTGAAGTGTACAATCGGGCTGAAAATGCATTTAAAGCCATAAAAAGTTCATTTTGGCTCTCACACCTTAACTAAATGTTGTAGACTCAAACTTTTTGCTGTCATTAGTGTATGTTAGCAAAATGAAGATGATTCAAGCATTAATTTCATTGTGCTTTTGCTCATTTTGAAGATTTTGACATTTTCACCTGAAGTGTACAATCTGGCTGAAAATGCATTTAAAGCCATAAAAAGTTCATTTTGGCTCTCACACCTTAACTAAATGTTGTAGACTCAAACTTTTTGCTGTCATTAGTGTATGTTAGCAAAATGAAGATGATTCAAGCATTAATTTCATTGTGCTTTTGCTCATTTTGAAGATTTTGACATTTTCACCTGAAGTGTACAATCAGGCTGAAAATGCATTTAAAGCCATAAAAAGTTCATTTTGGCTCTCACACCTTAACTAAATGTTGTAGACTCAAACTTTTTGCTGTCATTAGTGTAATTTAGCAAAATGAAGATGATTCAAGCATTAATTTCATTGTGCTTTTGCTCATTTTGAAGATTTTGACATTTTCACCTGAAGTGTACAATCGGGCTGAAAATGCATTTAAAGCCATAAAAAGTTCATTTTGGCTCTCACACCTTAACTAAATGTTGTAGACTCAAACTTTTTGCTGTCATTAGTGTATTTTAGCAAAATGAAGATGATTCAAGCATTAATTTCATTGTGCTTTTGCTCATTTTGAAGATTTTGACATTTTCACCTGAAGTGTACAATCAGGCTGAAAATGCATTTAAAGCCATAAAAAGTTCATTTTGGCTCTCACACCTTAACTAAATGTTGTAGACTCAAACTTTTTGCTGTCATTAGTGTATGTTAGCAAAATGAAGATGATTCAAGCATTAATTTCATTGTGCTTTTGCTCATTTTGAAGATTTTGACATTTTCACCTGAAGTGTACAATCAGGCTGAAAATGCATTTAAAGCCATAAAAAGTTCATTTTGGCTCTCACACCTTAACTAAATGTTGTAGACTCAAACTTTTTGCTGTCATTAGTGTATTTTAGCAAAATGAAGATGATTCAAGCATTAATTTCATTGTGCTTTTGCTCATTTTGAAGATTTTGACATTTTCACCTGAAGTGTACAATCGGGCTGAAAATGCATTTAAAGCCATAAAAAGTTCATTTTGGCTCTCACACCTTAACTAAATGTTGTAGACTCAAACTTTTTGCTGTCATTAGTGCATGTTAGCAAAATGAAGATGATTCAAGCATTAATTTCATTGTGCTTTTGCTCATTTTGAAGATTTTGACATTTTCACCTGAAGTGTACAATCAGGCTGAAAATGCATTTAAAGCCATAAAAAGTTCATTTTGGCTCTCACACCTTAACTAAATGTTGTAGACTCAAACTTTTTGCTGTCATTAGTGTATGCTAGCAAAATGAAGATGATTCAAGCATTAATTTCATTGTGCTTTTGCTCATTTTGAAGATTTTGACATTTTCACCTGAAGTGTACAATCAGGCTGAAAATGCATTTAAAGCCATAAAAAGTTCATTTTGGCTCTCACACCTTAACTAAATGTTGTAGACTCAAACTTTTTGCTGTCATTAGTGTATGTTAGCAAAATGAAGATGATTCAAGCATTAATTTCATTGTGCTTTTGCTCATTTTGAAGATTTTGACATTTTCACCTGAAGTGTACAATCAGGCTGAAAATGCATTTAAAGCCATAAAAAGTTCATTTTGGCTCTCACACCTTAACTAAATGTTGTAGACTCAAACTTTTTGCTGTCATTAGTGTAATTTAGCAAAATGAAGATGATTCAAGCATTAATTTCATTGTGCTTTTGCTCATTTTGAAGATTTTGACATTTTCACCTGAAGTGTACAATCGGGCTGAAAATGCATTTAAAGCCATAAAAAGTTCATTTTGGCTCTCACACCTTAACTAAATGTTGTAGACTCAAACTTTTTGCTGTCATTAGTGTATTTTAGCAAAATGAAGATGATTCAAGCATTAATTTCATTGTGCTTTTGCTCATTTTGAAGATTTTGACATTTTCACCTGAAGTGTACAATCAGGCTGAAAATGCATTTAAAGCCATAAAAAGTTCATTTTGGCTCTCACACCTTAACTAAATGTTGTAGACTCAAACTTTTTGCTGTCATTAGTGTATGTTAGCAAAATGAAGATGATTCAAGCATTAATTTCATTGTGCTTTTGCTCATTTTGAAGATTTTGACATTTTCACCTGAAGTGTACAATCAGGCTGAAAATGCATTTAAAGCCATAAAAAGTTCATTTTGGCTCTCACACCTTAACTAAATGTTGTAGACTCAAACTTTTTGCTGTTAATAGTGTATTTTAGCAAAATGAAGATGATTCAAGCATTAATTTCATTGTGCTTTTGCTCATTTTGAAGATTTTGACTTTTTCACCTGAAGTGTACAATCGGGCTGAAAATGCATTTAAAGCCATAAAAAGTTCATTTTGGCTCTCACACCTTAACTAAATGTTGTAGACTCAAACTTTTTGCTGTCATTAGTGTATGTTAGCAAAATGAAGATGATTCAAGCATTAATTTCATTGTGCTTTTGCTCATTTTGAAGATTTTGACATTTTCACCTGAAGTGTACAATCAGGCTGAAAATGCATTTAAAGCCATAAAAAGTTCATTTTGGCTCTCACACCTTAACTAAATGTTGTAGACTCAAACTTTTTGCTGTCATTAGTGTATTTTAGCAAAATGAAGATGATTCAAGCATTAATTTCATTGTGCTTTTGCTCATTTTGAAGATTTTGACATTTTCACCTGAAGTGTACAATTAGGGGCTGAAAACGCGTTTAAAGCAATAAAAAGTTCATTTTGGCTCTCACACCTTAACTAAATGTTGTAGACTCAAACTTTTTGCTGTCATTAGTATATTTTAGCAAAATGAAGATGATTCAAGCATTCATTTGATTGTGCTTTTGCTCATTTTGAAGATTTTGACATTTTCACCTGAAGTGTACAATCGGGCTGAAAATGCATTTAAAGCCATAAAAAGTTCATTTTGGCTCTCACACCTTAACTAAATGTTGTAGACTCAAACTTTTTGCTGTCATTAGTGTATGTTAGCAAAATGAAGATGATTCAAGCATTAATTTCATTGTGCTTTTGCTCATTTTGAAGATTTTGACATTTTCACCTGAAGTGTACAATCAGGCTGAAAATGCATTTAAAGCCATAAAAAGTTCATTTTGGCTCTCACACCTTAACTAAATGTTGTAGACTCAAACTTTTTGCTGTCATTAGTGTATGTTAGCAAAATGAAGATGATTCAAGCATTCATTTCATTGTGCTTTTGCTCATTTTGAAGATTTTGACATTTTCACCTGAAGTGTACAATCAGGCTGAAAATGCATTTAAAGCCATAAAAAGTTCATTTTGGCTCTCACACCTTAACTAAATGTTGTAGACTCAAACTTTTTGCTGTCATTAGTGTATGTTAGCAAAATGAAGATGATTCAAGCATTAATTTCATTGTGCTTTTGCTCATTTTGAAGATTTTGACATTTTCACCTGAAGTGTACAATCAGGCTGAAAATGCATTTAAAGCCATAAAAAGTTCATTTTGGCTCTCACACCTTAACTAAATGTTGTAGACTCAAACTTTTTGCTGTCATTAGTGTATTTTAGCAAAATGAAGATGATTCAAGCATTAATGTCATTGTGCTTTTGCTCATTTTGAAGATTTTGACATTTTCACCTGAAGTGTACAATCGGGCTGAAAATGCATTTAAAGCCATAAAAAGTTCATTTTGCCTCTCACACCTTAACTAAATGTTGTAGACTCAAACTTTTTGCTGTCATTAGTGTATGTTAGCAAAATGAAGATGATTCAAGCATTAATTTCATTGTGATTTTGCTCATTTTGAAGATTTTGACATTTTCACCTGAAGTGTACAATCGGGCTGAAAATGCATTTAAAGCCATAAAAAGTTCATTTTGGCTCTCACACCTTAACTAAATGTTGTAGACTCAAACTTTTTGCTGTCATTAGTGTATGTTAGCAAAATGAAGATGATTCAAGCATTAATTTCATTGTGCTTTTGCTCATTTTGAAGATTTTGACATTTTCACCTGAAGTGTACAATCAGGCTGAAAATGCATTTAAAGCCATAAAAAGTTCATTTTGGCTCTCACACCTTAACTAAATGTTGTAGACTCAAACTTTTTGCTGTCATTAGTGTATTTTAGCAAAATGAAGATGATTCAAGCATTAATTTCATTGTGCTTTTGCTCATTTTGAAGATTTTGACATTTTCACCTGAAGTGTACAATTAGGGGCTGAAAACGCGTTTAAAGCAATAAAAAGTTCATTTTGGCTCTCACACCTTAACTAAATGTTGTAGACTCAAACTTTTTGCTGTCATTAGTATATTTTAGCAAAATGAAGATGATTCAAGCATTCATTTGATTGTGCTTTTGCTCATTTTGAAGATTTTGACATTTTCACCTGAAGTGTACAATCGGGCTGAAAATGCATTTAAAGCCATAAAAAGTTCATTTTGGCTCTCACACCTTAACTAAATGTTGTAGACTCAAACTTTTTGCTGTCATTAGTGTATGTTAGCAAAATGAAGATGATTCAAGCATTAATTTCATTGTGCTTTTGCTCATTTTGAAGATTTTGACATTTTCACCTGAAGTGTACAATCAGGCTGAAAATGCATTTAAAGCCATAAAAAGTTCATTTTGGCTCTCACACCTTAACTAAATGTTGTAGACTCAAACTTTTTGCTGTCATTAGTGTATGTTAGCAAAATGAAGATGATTCAAGCATTCATTTCATTGTGCTTTTGCTCATTTTGAAGATTTTGACATTTTCACCTGAAGTGTACAATCAGGCTGAAAATGCATTTAAAGCCATAAAAAGTTCATTTTGGCTCTCACACCTTAACTAAATGTTGTAGACTCAAACTTTTTGCTGTCATTAGTGTATGTTAGCAAAATGAAGATGATTCAAGCATTAATTTCATTGTGCTTTTGCTCATTTTGAAGATTTTGACATTTTCACCTGAAGTGTACAATCGGGCTGAAAATGCATTTAAAGCAATAAAAAGTTCATTTTGGCTCTCACACCTTAACTAAATGTTGTAGATTCAAACTTTTTGCTGTCATTAGTGTATTTTAGCAAAATGAAGATGATTCAAGCATTAATTTCATTGTGCTTTTGCTCATTTTGAAGATTTTGACATTTTCACCTGAAGTGTACAATTAGGGGCTGAAAACGCGTTTAAAGCAATAAAAAGTTCATTTTGGCTCTCACACCTTAACTAAATGTTGTAGACTCAAACTTTTTGCTGTCATTAGTATATTTTAGCAAAATGAAGATGATTCAAGCATTAATTTTATTGTGCTTTTGCTCATTTTGAAGATTTTGACATTTTCACCTGAAGTGTACAATCGGGCTGAAAATGCATTTAAAGCCATAAAAAGTTCATTTTGGCTCTCACACCTTAACTAAATGTTGTAGACTCAAACTTTTTGCTGTCATTAGTGTATGTTAGCAAAATGAAGATGATTCAAGCATTAATTTCATTGTGCTTTTGCTCATTTTGAAGATTTTGACATTTTCACCTGAAGTGTACAATCAGGCTGAAAATGCATTTAAAGCCATAAAAAGTTCATTTTGGCTCTCACACCTTAACTAAATGTTGTAGACTCAAACTTTTTGCTGTCATTAGTGTATTTTAGCAAAATGAAGATGATTCAAGCATTAATTTCATTGTGCTTTTGCTCATTTTGAAGATTTTGACATTTTTACCTGAAGTGTACAATCGGGCTGAAAATGCATTTAAAGCAATAAAAAGTTCATTTTGGCTCTCACACCTTAACTAAATGTTGTAGATTCAAACTTTTTGCTGTCATTAGTGTATTTTAGCAAAATGAAGATGATTCAAGCATTAATTTCATTGTGCTTTTGCTCATTTTGAAGATTTTGAATTTTTCACCTGAAGTGTACAATTAGGGGCTGAAAACGCGTTTAACCTTCGTCTTGTGTTAGGGTCGGCAGCGACCCGTTTTCAGGTTTAACATGCATAAAAGAACCATATAAAATAGTTTATTGCATCAAGGCTTTTTGACTTTGTCAGGAACCTCTATTTCAACAAAATAAAACGAAAAAAAAGGTTTTCACTTAATTCTAAAATGCTCTGGTTGAAATTATTACATTTGTGTTGTTAGGGTCGGTTTTGACCCAGTTATAAAAATAAGATTATAAAGCAATAATTAGAGCCAAAACTGGATTCATAATTGCACTGTCAGCCAACACACTGACAGCCAGCTCCTCTCCCAATCCTGTGAGCTGTAGGGGATTCTTATTTTGCCCTGTTTTCCAGTACACCTGCACAAAAAACAAAACAAACAGAGATGGTTATGTCCTGACATGTAAGGTCAATTCATTCATTTGAAGGGTCATTTGACTTCCAGAGTGCACATCTACAATTTGCAGCATACAAACATGAGAAGAAGATTTACAGCAACCCAAGTTCTGGATCATCTTTTTGATGAAAATGAGGAAGAGGACACAGAGCAGCATATCGATGTGGATGAGCAGGTTTCTGAGGAGGAAGACAATGTGGAGTATCATCCAGAAGACACAGACATATCTGATGAGGAGGTCACTGGTGGTGAAGCTCGTCCCACTGAAAGATTCAAGTCCAAAAATGGTACGATCTTTTGGAGCTCAGTATCTCATGATGTACATGGCAGGGCAGCTGCTGCAAATGTCATAAAAATGACCCCTGGAATCACAAGGTTTGCTGTGACAAGAGTCAGTGACATCAAGACATGTTTCGAGCTATTCATGCCATTGTCACTAAAAAGAGTCATCATGGCTATGACAAACCTTGAAGGAAAAAAAGTCCATGACGACATGTGGAAAGACATTGATGAGGAATATCTGGATGCTTACATTGGTGTTCTTCTTCTTGCTGGAGCGTACAGATCCTGCAATGAGGCCACTGATAGTCTCTGGGACACATCGACAGGCAGAAATATTTTCCGGGCAACAATGTCACTTCAGACCTTTCGAATGATATCAAGAGTCCTCAGATTTGACAACCGAAATAGCAGAGCAAGATCTGACAAGCTTGCCCCCATCAGGGATGTCTGGGAGAGATGGACGCAACTCCTTCCACTGATGTTCAACCCAAGGCCAGAGGTGACAGTCGATGAACGTCTTGTCCCTTTCCGAGGAAAATGCCTCTTCCGGCAATACATACCCAGTAAGCCAGGGAAGTACGGCATAAAAATCTGGGCAGCCTGCGATGCAAAAAACAGCTATGCATGGAAGCTACAGATTTACACAGGCAAAGCTGCGAGTGGCATTCCAGAGAAAAACCAAGGAAAACGTGTGATCCTCGATATGACTACTGGACTGCAGGGTCACAATATCACTTGTGACAATTTTTTTTACCAGCTATGACCTTGGACAAGAACTTCTCAGGAGGAAACTAACCATGGTGGGCACAGTGAAGAAAAATAAACCTGAGCTTTTGGAAATAGTACCTAAGTGATTTCTATTGGTTTCATTTGCTTGATTGGTTGTCATTTGTTTTACATTGCAAATCTATATTTTGTGTTTTGACCTGTTCTACTGCTGAAAAAAATACTTTTTTTGCACTTTTCTTGAAGTAAATATATATGGGTCGAAATCGACCCCTAACACCATATATGTTACTATAGTCAATAATATTTAAATTAATAAATAAATAAAACAAATTAATTTAAGAGATGTGTTATAATAGCCCCCAGTAATAGTCAGGTAACACAACAATCTTTTATTTATTTATATGATTCTCTTGGTGTTTATTTTACCATTTTTTAAAATTGAAATCGAGGGGTATACTGACAAAAAAAGGCCCAAAAGCCCACACCAAACACATTAAAACTAATATTTTCATGGATAAGGAAGCCTAACAAGCCAACCAAGAGATGAGAAATAAATTGGATGATATCAACTTGTTTTTAGTGTATTTTACAGCTGATTTAAGACATGGGTCGAAACCGACCCGTTAACATAAGAGATGGTAACAGAAAGTTAACACAAGACGAAGGTTAAAGCAATAAAAAGTTCATTTTGGCTCTCACACCTTAACTAAATGTTGTAGACTCAAACTTTTTGCTGTCATTAGTATATTTTAGCAAAATGAAGATGATTCAAGCATTAATTTTATTGTGCTTTTGCTCATTTTGAAGATTTTGACATTTTCACCTGAAGTGTACAATCGGGCTGAAAATGCATTTAAAGCCATAAAAAGTTCATTTTGGCTCTCACACCTTAACTAAATGTTGTAGACTCAAACTTTTTGCTGTCATTAGTGTATTTTAGCAAAATGAAGATGATTCAAGCATTAATTTCATTGTGCTTTTGCTCATTTTGAAGATTTTGACATTTTCACCTGAAGTGTACAATCAGGCTGAAAATGCATTTAAAGCCATAAAAAGTTCATTTTGGCTCTCACACCTTAACTAAATGTTGTAGACTCAAACTTATTGCTGTCATTAGTGTATGTTAGCAAAATGAAGATGATTCAAGCATTAATTTCATTGTGCTTTTGCTCATTTTGAAGATTTTGACATTTTCACCTGAAGTGTACAATCAGGCTGAAAATGCATTTAAAGCCATAAAAAGTTCATTTTGGCTCTCACACCTTAACTAAATGTTGTAGACTCAAACTTTTTGCTGTCGTTAGTGTATTTTAGCAAAATGAAGATGATTCAAGCATTAATTTCATTGTGCTTTTGCTCATTTTGAAGATTTTGACATTTTCACCTGAAGTGTACAATCGGGCTGAAAATGCATTTAAAGCCATAAAAAGTTCATTTTGGCTCTCACACCTTAACTAAATGTTGTAGACTCAAACTTTTTGCTGTCATTAGTGTATGTTAGCAAAATGAAGATGATTCAAGCATTAATTTCATTGTGCTTTTGCTCATTTTGAAGATTTTGACATTTTCACCTGAAGTGTACAGTTAGGGGCTGAAAACGCGTTTAAAGCAATAAAAAGTTCATTTTGGCTCTCACACCTTAACTAAATGTTGTAGACTCAAACTTTTTGCTGTCATTAGTGTATTTTAGCAAAATGAAGATGATTCAAGCATTAATTTTATTGTGCTTTTGCTCATTTTGAAGATTTTGACATTTTCACCTGAAGTGTACAATCGGGCTGAAAATGCATTTAAAGCCATAAAAAGTTCATTTTGGCTCTCACACCTTAACTAAATGTTGTAGACTCAAACTTTTTGCTGTCATTAGTGTATTTTAGCAAAATGAAGATGATTCAAGCATTAATTTCATTGTGCTTTTGCTCATTTTGAAGATTTTGACATTTTCACCTGAAGTGTACAATCTGGCTGAAAATGCATTTAAAGCCATAAAAAGTTCATTTTGGCTCTCACACCTTAACTAAATGTTGTAGACTCAAACTTTTTGCTGTCATTAGTGTATTTTAGCAAAATGAAGATGATTCAAGCATTAATTTCATTGTGCTTTTGCTCATTTTGAAGATTTTGACATTTTCACCTGAAGTGTACAATCAGGCTGAAAATGCATTTAAAGCCATAAAAAGTTCATTTTGGCTATCACACCTTAACTAAATGTTGTAGACTCAAACTTTTTGCTGTCATTAGTGTATGTTAGCAAAATGAAGATGATTCAAGCATTAATTTCATTGTGTTTTTGCTCATTTTGAAGATTTTGACATTTTCACCTGAAGTGTACAATTAGGGGCTGAAAACGCGTTTAAAGCAATAAAAAGTTCATTTTGGCTCTCACACCTTAACTAAATGTTGTAGACTCAAACTTTTTGCTGTCATTAGTATATTTTAGCAAAATGAAGATGATTCAAGCATTAATTTCATTGTGCTTTTGCTCATTTTGAAGATTTTGACATTTTCACCTGAAGTGTACAATCAGGCTGAAAATGCATTTAAAGCCATAAAAAGTTCATTTTGGCTCTCACACCTTAACTAAATGTTGTAGACTCAAACTTTTTGCTGTCATTAGTGTATTTTAGCAAAATGAAGATGATTCAAGCATTAATTTCATTGTGCTTTTGCTCATTTTGAAGATTTTGACATTTTCACCTGAAGTGTACAATCGGGCTGAAAATGCATTTAAAGCCATAAAAAGTTCATTTTGGCTCTCACACCTTAACTAAATGTTGTAGACTCAAACTTTTTGCTGTCATTAGTGTATGTTAGCAAAATGAAGATGATTCAAGCATTAATTTCATTGTGCTTTTGCTCATTTTGAAGATTTTGACATTTTCACCTGAAGTGTACAATCGGGCTGAAAATGCATTTAAAGCAATAAAAAGTTCATTTTGGCTCTCACACCTTAACTAAATGTTGTAGATTCAAACTTTTTGCTGTCATTAGTGTATTTTAGCAAAATGAAGATGATTCAAGCATTAATTTCATTGTGCTTTTGCTCATTTTGAAGATTTTGACATTTTCACCTGAAGTGTACAATTAGGGGCTGAAAACGCGTTTAAAGCAATAAAAAGTTCATTTTGGCTCTCACACCTTAACTAAATGTTGTAGACTCAAACTTTTTGCTGTCATTAGTATATTTTAGGAAAATGAAGATGATTCAAGCATTAATTTTATTGTGCTTTTGCTCATTTTGAAGATTTTGACATTTTCACCTGAAGTGTACAATCGGGCTGAAAATGCATTTAAAGCCATAAAAAGTTCATTTTGGCTCTCACACCTTAACTAAATGTTGTAGACTCAAACTTTTTGCTGTCATTAGTATATTTTAGGAAAATGAAGATGATTCAATCATTAATTTTATTGTGCTTTTGCTCATTTTGAAGATTTTGACATTTTCACCTGAAGTGTACAATCGGGCTGAAAATGCATTTAAAGCCATAAAAAGTTCATTTTGGCTCTCACACCTTAACTAAATGTTGTAGACTCAAACTTTTTGCTGTCATTAGTGTATGTTAGCAAAATGAAGATGATTCAACCATTAATTTCATTGTGCTTTTGCTCATTTTGAAGATTTTGACATTTTCACCTGAAGTGTACAATCAGGCTGAAAATGCATTTAAAGCCATAAAAAGTTCATTTTGGCTCTCACACCTTAACTAAATGTTGTAGACTCAAACTTTTTGCTGTCATTAGTGTATTTTAGCAAAATGAAGATGATTCAAGCATTAATTTCATTGTGCTTTTGCTCATTTTGAAGATTTTGACATTTTCACCTGAAGTGTACAATTAGGGGCTGAAAACGCGTTTAAAGCAATAAAAAGTTCATTTTGGCTCTCACACCTTAACTAAATGTTGTAGACTCAAACTTTTTGCTGTCATTAGTGTATTTTAGCAAAATGAAGATGATTCAAGCATTAATTTCATTGTGCTTTTGCTCATTTTGAAGATTTTGACATTTTCACCTGAAGTGTACAATCGGGCTGAAAATGCATTTAAAGCCATAAAAAGTTCATTTTGGCTCTCACACCTTAACTAAATGTTGTAGACTCAAACTTTTTGCTGTCATTAGTATATTTTAGCAAAATGAAGATGATTCAAGCATTAATTTCATTGTGCTTTTGCTTATTTTGAAGATTTTGACATTTTCACCTGAAGTGTACAATCAGGCTGAAAATGCATTTAAAGCCATAAAAAGTTCATTTTGGCTCTCACACCTTAACTAAATGTTGTAGACTCAAACTTTTTGCTGTCATTAGTGTATTTTAGCAAAATGAAGATGATTCAAGCATTAATTTCATTGTGCTTTTGCTCATTTTGAAGATTTTGACATTTTCACCTGAAGTGTACAATCGGGCTGAAAATGCATTTAAAGCCATAAAAAGTTCATTTTGGCTCTCACACCTTAACTAAATGTTGTAGACTCAAACTTTTTGCTGTCATTAGTGTATGTTAGCAAAATGAAGATGATTCAAGCATTAATTTCATTGTGCTTTTGCTCATTTTGAAGATTTTGACATTTTCACCTGAAGTGTACAATCGGGCTGAAAATGCATTTAAAGCCATAAAAAGTTCATTTTGGCTCTCACACCTTAACTAAATGTTGTAGACTCAAACTTTTTGCTGTCATTAGTGTATGTTAGCAAAATGAAGATGATTCAACCATTAATTTCATTGTGCTTTTGCTCATTTTGAAGATTTTGACATTTTCACCTGAAGTGTACAATCAGGCTGAAAATGCATTTAAAGCCATAAAAAGTTCATTTTGGCTCTCACACCTTAACTAAATGTTGTAGACTCAAACTTTTTGCTGTCATTAGTGTATTTTAGCAAAATGAAGATGATTCAAGCATTAATTTCATTGTGCTTTTGCTCATTTTGAAGATTTTGACATTTTCACCTGAAGTGTACAATCAGGCTGAAAATGCATTTAAAGCCATAAAAAGTTCATTTTGGCTCTCACACCTTAACTAAATGTTGTAGACTCAAACTTTTTGCTGTCATTAGTGTATTTTAGCAAAATGAAGATGATTCAAGCATTAATTTCATTGTGCTTTTGCTCATTTTGAAGATTTTGACATTTTCACCTGAAGTGTACAATCGGGCTGAAAATGCATTTAAAGCCATAAAAAGTTCATTTTGGCTCTCACACCTTAACTAAATGTTGTAGACTCAAACTTTTTGCTGTCATTAGTATATTTTAGCAAAATGAAGATGATTCAAGCATTAATTTCATTGTGCTTTTGCTCATTTTGAAGATTTTGACATTTTCACCTGAAGTGTACAATCAGGCTGAAAATGCATTTAAAGCCATAAAAAGTTCATTTTGGCTCTCACACCTTAACTAAATGTTGTAGACTCAAACTTTTTGCTGTCATTAGTGTATTTTAGCAAAATGAAGATGATTCAAGCATTAATTTCATTGTGCTTTTGCTCATTTTGAAGATTTTGACATTTTCACCTGAAGTGTACAATCGGGCTGAAAATGCATTTAAAGCCATAAAAAGTTCATTTTGGCTCTCACACCTTAACTAAATGTTGTAGACTCAAACTTTTTGCTGTCATTAGTGTATGTTAGCAAAATGAAGATGATTCAAGCATTAATTTCATTGTGCTTTTGCTCATTTTGAAGATTTTGACATTTTCACCTGAAGTGTACAATCGGGCTGAAAATGCATTTAAAGCAATAAAAAGTTCATTTTGGCTCTCACACCTTAACTAAATGTTGTAGATCCAAACTTTTTGCTGTCATTAGTGTATTTTAGCAAAATGAAGATGATTCAAGCATTAATTTCATTGTGCTTTTGCTCATTTTGAAGATTTTGACATTTTCACCTGAAGTGTACAATTAGGGGCTGAAAACGCGTTTAAAGCAATAAAAAGTTCATTTTGGCTCTCACACCTTAACTAAATGTTGTAGACTCAAACTTGTTGCTGTCATTAGTGTATTTTAGCAAAATGAAGATGATTCAAGCATTAATTTCATTGTGCTTTTGCTCATTTTGAAGATTTTGACATTTTCACCTGAAGTGTACAATCAGGCTGAAAATGCATTTAAAGCCATAAAAAGTTCATTTTGGCTCTCACACCTTAACTAAATGTTGTAGACTCAAACTTTTTGCTGTCATTAGTGTATGTT